>NC_133777.1:18721829-18861119 GCF_003597395.2 Chelonoidis abingdonii
TTGGGAGCCATTAATAACTACTCTCTGAGTACGGTTATCCAGCCAGTTATGCACCCAGCTTATAGTAGCCCCATCTAAATTGTATTTGCCTAGTTTATCAATAAGGATAAGATGCTGTACAAACATAATGAAAGACAACCCCACTCTGAATATAATACAATCTAAATGGTCAAGACAGATAAACAAAGGCAAAATATATATTCCTTATACCCCATTTGCAGTATTTGCAACTACCAATTTTATATAGGAGGTCAGCAATTAGCTTTATCAATACAGTATGTATTGTCCTTCTGTTAGGTTTTTGGCATGTCTTGGCTGTGACATGCTCAGACAAGCCAGAAGGACATGCTTTCAATTCACTGACAGGGGTGAGACTTCACAGAATTTTGCAAATACTTCACATTTGAATGAGCAATTTCAATTCAGTTGTGTTCTCGCTTATACGGTTTGTGAAGGTCTGAAAGAGTTAAACAAAATAAAAAGACAATTTCACATATTTGTTCCTTATCCTGATTACTGGAGAGGTTTTTATTTTAGAGTGATGGTTCAAATCCCAATGGCATTATGAAGATTGTTCATCCTTACGCTTCTATATATTCTTTGTTTAGATTTCAGATGCTTTAGATACTTTAGTATTGGAATTGTTGATGTTTATAGTTACTTGTATTTGAAGAAGAAGTCAAGTCAAGGTCACAGACAACTTGCAATCAAATAGTAGCCTCAGGATAGGACTGAAAGGAATAGAGGTGGTTTCCCCCCCTCCAAACGTGGTCTCCTATTGGGAAGTGCACTAATGTTGGTGCTCTTTGGCTTAGGTTACACTGTTTTCTTCTTGCCAATACAGTTGTATAGCAGAATGAAACAAATTTAATACAGAGTCTTGACTTCAGTTCTGATTCAGCAAAGCTTTCAAGCACATTACATTGAAACTCATGCTTAGTCTAGTTGATTTCAGTGAGATTACACAGGTACTTAAAGCTGCTGAATCAGAGCCCAATGTTGCTACTTAGCACAGAGTAACTGAAGAGGCCTCTGTGGGAAACAAAGTAAAAGGTTGCTGCAAATCCGTGTGTGTCAACTCATTAACAGATTTTAAATGTAAATAAACTTTGATATTCATCAGAAGATCTGTTTACCTGGTTTCTTTTTAGGCACATGCACCATAGCTGAAAGAGCCCTGTGTGTAAAGTTTAGTCAGCCTTTGATAACAAGGCTTTGCACCAGCTTTTTTATACTGTTTCTGAGCAATCCTCAGAGTTAGCCTTAAGCACAGATATGCTTAGGGCCCTGACTTTTTGCAGCTTCCACACAGATTTGCAATTCATGGGCACACCTGCTCCTCCCTTACAAATCCATGTCCCATTCCACCCCATCTACAACAGCAGCTTAGGCTCACCACAAATCATAAAAGTCTTTCTGCGTGTGAAAAATGGATACTAGACTTATATAGTGGTGCAAATGAAGGCCTACAGATCCTTAATCATGTACCACAAATGCAGAATGTGTTCTGATAACGAATAATCTCTGTACTGAATGACTTGTAATTGTTGATATTATGCATCACAACTTCTGCTCAAGTGGCTTTTAGATCAGTCATTTGTCCATATGCACTGGTGAGCACACTCAGATCCAGTGCACTCAGCAAAAACCACAACAGTTTAGAGTTACTGTGACAGGGCTAAAGCGGAGACTGTGGTGTCTCAGTAAAAACAAGATGATTTGGTTCCTATTTTCCTACTGTTAAGGTAAACACAACTCCAGCACATAAGAACTCCTTTGTATATTAGGAAATACACTAGATAGTCACATACAAAAGACAAGATATAAAACATAGAAAATAAAATTGGCTCAGTATTGAAAGAGATAGCAAGTCAATTTCCTTCTTCTGATGGCTTGATTTTGAGATAAGATAATTTGCAGTTTATGGAAGGATCACCCCCAAAGTAGCTTGTCTGAATTAAAAGAGAGAAAAAAATATATATTCTGAAAAAGAGAATTTTACATCAAGCCAAACACCTGCTCTGTTTTAATGGAATTTGGATATTTAAATACAAAATAATGTCATTTAGGGACAGCAATGAATTACAGACGTTATAAATGAAAAAGAGCTATTGCTCTATGCAGTGCTGTTGTAGCCCTGTCGGACCCAGGATATTAGAGAAATAAGATAGGTGAGGTAACACCTTTTATTGGACCAACTTCTGTTGGTGAGAGATAGGGGCGGCTCTAGCTTTTTTGCCGCCCCAAACACGGCAGTCAAGCCGCCTTCAGCTGAGCTATACAATAGTCACACCCTGAAAATAAAGGACAACCAGTAAGTCACTTCTTGAAAAGTATGAGCTCACAAATTAAGAGGAACTACAAAGACATCCCTACCCTTTGTCTTCCTAGCTGTGATTCTCAAGGAAACTGGAAGACAAAGAGAGATATGGGTCTATTTTAAAACATAGTACTCAGTGGCCACTTCTTTTCGCAGGAAAAATGAAGATGTGTCACACTCTTACCTGCTTATTACCTTTAATGTGCTGTGACTAATTCACCTAAACACAGGGTACCATAGCAATCATGCTCAGCCTCAGAAACTCAAAGTGATGAGGTACACTGTGCTAACACTAAAAATATGTATTTGTCAAACGCTGTAAATGTGATTTTATTTCACGGAAACTAAACATATCCACCTACGAGATATAATTACCCTTTTTGTAATTGTATTTGGACAAGCAAAATGAGTTTCCTGTAACTTTTGTGCTTTCAGTTTTAAAGGATCCTAGAAAAAGGCTAGTAAAGTATAGTCCTGTACACAGTTTTATCATTTTGAATATCCTTTTTAAAATTTACTCATAGCAGCATATTTCTGTGTTTATCCATTACTAATCCATAATTCTTTATGAACTGAACTCTCTCTCTCTCTCTCTCTCTCTTCATTAAAACTTTGTCATTCTAGTTGTCATGCCAATAGAGGGAAAAGTCATGTCATACATATGCATGAATAAACAAAGTAGGTGCTCATTTACTCATAACACATATTGAGCTAATATTTTGTTTCTGTGGATAAGTGTTTCCAGTTTTGTCTGCTATTAAATATGCCATTAAAATGAGTGGTTTAGTGTATCCTACTCTTTAGAAGATGATTTACAACACATGAGATCTAAAGAAATGTGCAACATGATGTGGGGTTCATAGAAATCTGACATTTATTAAAACCCTTCCCACTCTATATTGTAAACATTTCTCAAAGTGAGGTTTCCTGATAATTTTGCTTACTAGCATTTCATATGAAAATAGCTCACAGTGAGAGATTTAAGGAGCTCAATCTGTTTAGCTTACTGCAAAGGAAAATCAGGTGGTTACTTGATTGTGGGAGAAAATACCAACTCCCAAAGAGCTGTTTAATCAGCAGGGGCAAGGCATAACAAGAACCATAGGCTTTTTGAGACAAGGAACATCTCTTTGTTCTGTGTTTGTATAGCCTCTAGCACACCAATGACTAGCACTCCTCATCACTAGCATACTCCTCCTCCTCACCAGCATCATCAGTGGCAGGAAGTTACACTCAGACGAAGTCAACCTAAAAATAAGGGACAGATTTTCAGAACAAAGAGTGATTACTTTTGGAACTAGCTACCCAAGGAAGTGGTGGATTCTCCATCTCTCAAACTACTGGCCCTGCAAACTCAACCTGGATGTGCAAGTCAAGCTGCATTCCTCCCTTCTCATACTTCAATACTAGGAATGAGACCCTTGGAAGCTAAATTGGCTCCTCACTGACACCAATGCACTATTGTACCTTCGGTGAGTTTGCACAAGTGTAACAAACAGATTAGACAATTCTGTTGACGACATGCATGAACGAAAGAATCCAGCGACCTCTTTCATAACCGTGCTGGCTCAATAGCAGTAACAAGGGTAGAGCCAGACTGACTTGCATGCTCTGGTTGCTTTGCAATGCTGGTGAATCTGGTCCTTACTTTGTCATTGAAGTCAGCAGATATAATACACCCACAGAACAGGTCTGTTGAGTAAAGAGGGGCCATTTTTTCCCCTAGTCATCTTCCATGGCATAACTATACAAACACAGAGAGGATCTAACTGTGATCAAAGAGGAAGTAATTTCATAACATAAATGATAGTGGCAATACATACTTGTGTGAGTGATATCAGAATTTGTCATTACATCTACAGTCAATGAAATTTTTCCTGTGTTCCTACCTGGCACTCACTCATGCCCTTAATGTAGGATAAAGTTTGCAAAAGGTTGTTACTCTTGTCAAAGATGGTCAGATACCAATATTTGTCTGTAGCAAGAGACAATTAAGGAAAAAGTGAATACAGTTCTGAAACAAGGCCTGAAGGAAGTTCCTTGGATGCTTGAAGCTAAGCCTATCATATAAACTGAAAGCTGAAATTTTGAGGGCAACTATTTCTCTGAACATTTTTCCTGGTGTTTTTCCACAGAAGTCCCTTTCATCCTTGAAATACATCCATAACACGACTATTACTAGTGACTAGGCTCAAAAATGTGCCACCTTGTATGATCCGAATGGGTCCAGCAAAGAATTCTTTGAAAAATACCATTAAGATGATTTATAGCCTAATTTTGGTTGCTATCACATTTAGAGAGTCAGACTCATAACTGGGATGCGGGAGGGAAGAGTCTTCCACTCACTTGAAATTCAGGAAAAGATTTCAGTATTGTGAGAGAAGCTCGAATGGCTGAAAAGTCATATTTTTAAGTTCACAGCGGTTACTCCTGGTTTGGTGTTGCTATGGTGACAAAGACAACCTATAGTGGTTTTGCAGCTGTGAGGTTATGGAGCTCCGAATGATACCTCTCAAGAATGCAGTTTTAGCCAGTTTAGTCCAAGATCCATCTCACAGGAGTTTATTACAATATTTTATATTGCCACTTGCACTTCTCTGCACAGTTTTAAAAGCGGATTATTATAATAGCCATTTACTCTGCAAAATTAACTTATGTGGATTAACAGCATGCAAACAATGAATATGTAATGCAAGAAAGCTGTGTACACCTTAGAGGTAGGTAATCTTCATTATTGCTATCAATCCTTTCTATTGCTAAAGTTTAAAAGATAGTGACCTAGACCACTCCATGTCAGCATTTCAAACTCTGATCCAAAGAAGCACAGAGATCCATTGGATCATAAAAACACAAGTCAGGTCAAAATTCAAAGCAGATGGAGAATGAGGATAAATCTAGTTGATCCTCACTCTCCATTTTAATACTTTAATTGTAATATCTTAATTTACGTAGCAGCTTTTAACAGAGGATCTTAAAGCACTATATTTGTGAGGTGAGGTGTACACACCCCAACTCCCACCCGTCCCTCTCAATTTCACCACGTGACCCCGTGAGGTGCGTAATTTTTATCCTCATTTTATGATGAGGAAAGTCTTGAATTCCAAAGGTTTCAATTTCGGGGTTCTGAATCCAACATACCTTAAATGTTATTTTCTAAATGCTGAGCCTCAACATGGGCCATCATTCAGTACCTCTGAAAAATGAGTCTAGTTATTGAAGTGTCTAAATATGATGGCCAGCATTCAGGTTTTTGATACTCGGTTTCAACATTACCAACCCAAGTGTTTAAAAATCATGAGCCATGAGCCCCAAAATCATGAGTTTTAAAAAATAAAATATAACGGATTCTTTTTGTTTGCTTTGTTGTGTTTAAGCCTTTCAGATATACTTGTGTACATTTCCAAGGTTTCCTCTGCTACGATGAGGGCTAGAAACTTAAGGCTTGTCTACACCCTCCCTCTCAAACCCCCACTCCTTTCCCCAGAATGGATACAATTATATAGGTATAAATGTGCTTTATAGTGGTTGGGGACATGCCAGCACAAAAAGGGGTACACAGCATCTTTATACCGATAGAATGCAGGGCCGGTGCAACCATTTAGGCAAACTAGGCGGCCGCCTAGGGCACCTAGTGGTTGGGGGTGCCTAAAAGCCCCCTCAGGCGAGGAGGTGGAGGTGAGCTAGGTGGGGGGGGGGCGCGCGGAGAGGGTTGCTCACAATAACGAGGGGAGGGCGCACAGGGGAACTGCTTCCTGCCCCAGCTCACCTTCACTCTGCTTCCTCCACTGAGCACACAGCCCCCGCTTTAAGTCTCCTCCAATCAGCGCTGCAAGCCTGGGCGGGGAGGAGAATTAGAGCAACGCCGACGTGCTCAGTGGAGGAGGTGGAGCTGAGGTGAGCTGAGGTGGGCTACTCAGACAGGCTCAGTTTCTGCAGGAGGTCTCCCCAGGCAGGGTTAGCTGCCGGGGGAAGGGGAGAAGTCTCCCCAGGCAGGGTTAGTTGCCATGGGGGGATGGGGGGGAGAGGGGTTAGCTGTCGCGGTGGGGGCTCCCTGGGTGGGGTCTGAGTTGGCTGCCGTGGGAGGGGCGGGATTAGCTGGGGGGGGTGCAAGGTGGAAGTTTCGCCTAGGGCGCGAAACTTCATTGCACCGGCCCTAGTAGAACAGCGTCCACACAAGCGTCTGTACCAGTATAACTATGTCAGTTAAAAAAAATAAAAAAGTCATACCCCTCACAGACCTATACTTTTTATAGATCAGATCTAATATTTTCTTCATTAAAAATAAGATTCTCACATTAATCTTATGACTTCAGGACCTTGGGATTTAAAAAAACAGCAAATATCCGCCTGAAATTTGCACACGCACACACACACAAAGTCACGAGAGTTGGTAACTGCAATTTTGGGTCATAAAGTCAAATCCTGTCTTCCCCAATCTCTACACATTTAAACATCTCCATTTTCTTCAGGTCTGCAGGATTTATCCCAGAATGATTTGATGATACGTGTCTGGAAACCATACTAATGGATTAGTCTTTCAAATGAAATGCAGTGCCATACCCCCACTCCCACCGCAGACACAGATGCACATGCCCTAGCCAGTTCAGCATAACTGTATGTGAAATATTGTTCTCTCTAGCAATGCTTCTTTGAAATATGTCTCTTCCAGATCAGTTCACTTTGCGACTTCCTGTTCCAGACTTCTTCCTTTCTACCACCTCGCTGCCCCAATATCAGCCTGAAAACCATTCTCACAACTGTATTTCAAATAGAACCACAGTATCATCCAGTGGCCATTTAAGCAAATTCATACTGCATAACTCCTCTGAATGTTCCCAAGAACCATCAGCTCCTACACTCTGAATTAACAATTACTGACCCTGCTAGACTCACTGGTGGGCTTTCCCCCCCCCCGCCACTTTCTCCTTTTTCATTTCCATGGGATTCTACTTTTTCCTCTTTTGCAGAAGTCCTAGAACTAGATTTTCATCTAGCCTCAAGTCAATGTATAGTTTATAGATCTATGTCTGACAGCAAGATTTTATTGCAAAGAATAGGCACATGTTTGAATGTACCAAATATGGTTGTGCATTTGCATCCACAAAGTGGACTGGCCCAGCAAACACAAGTGCATATGTCTGCTACCATTCCTCAATGTAGGCAGAGCAACACGATCATAATTCTACTATGATACCAATGGTTCTGTATTATGCCTCACAGATGCCGTACATGGATGCAAGGATGCGTTCCTTGATGATGAAACATTTCATCACAGTAGAATACCTACAAAGCTGTATTCTCTGCAATCACTGTAAATACCATTAATACTCTTCCATCTCATCTCTAAATCCCCCTTAGACTCTTCATAAAAGAGCAGAGGTAATAGTGGGTTCAGTTATTCTGGGGGTTGGTTTTATTTTTTTGGTCAAATCCATATGTGAAAAACCCACTCCTCTTCTGAATCTAAAAAGGAAGAGCCTTAATTACCAACCCTGTTACAGTAATACCCTCCATGAGCCTTTTTCTCTACCTCCACTAGCAGAGTATTATTTTTCTCTGCGATACCAGCTGCACCCTTACTTTTAAGCTCTAAATTGAGCAAATCAAATCAACCTAACAATTGCTTAGGCATGTGTCAAATTCATCTAACATTATTCACAATTAGTCTCACGTGATCTCAATGAAAATTCACAATGCTACTTTCACATAGTTTAGCATCATTTGTTCCTAGCATTTTTTTTGTTCTGTTTTGGCCCAGCAAAATAACCAGTGTGTTTAAACATATGCCTAATTGTCGCTGGTTTTAAATTAGTATATGCCTCTTGCTGTATTTTTGGTTTTCTAAACTTCCATCTGTGGATGAAATGCCTGTGGTTTACAGCATGCATATGGCATACAATTAGTCCCTGGCATTTTTCTCATTCCACAGAAGCTTGTAATAAATGCCTATTAACATTACTATAATGAAAGATGACTTTCTGACCATGAATGCTGGACCCTGGGAAGCACGGTGAAGAACAGAAGAGTCCCATAGAGAGCAAAAGTTGGGGATAAAAGGACTGCTGGTGAACTTTTCATTTTCCCCCCATTCGGATTGTACAGTACCATGGGATTTCAAATACTCGAACATACCGAATTAAAATGTACAGTTACAAAGTTCTTATCAAAGAGAATTATGCTCTTATGTCAAATTTACCTTAGAACCTACCACGCATGGCACATGAATTCTCTCAACAGGACACCTCCTTTGACTCACTCCATCCTCTTTATTGCCTCCTTCCCCATCCCACACAACTCTTTACCACTGCATAAGTGCTCATGTTCCTAGCACTTAAGTGTTACCAACCAATGCTTCTAACTATAACACACTGTTTCCAGCACAGTGCTTAAATGGTAAACAGAGAATTTAGAATCCTGAGGTTTGGTGCAAACCTGCATTTACAGTACACATGCAAGGAAATTTTGTTTTGTAAGCTATCTATAAATTTGGAAAAGAAAACTATTATTGGATTACTGTAAGTTTTTTGCTTGGTTTTGTTTCTAAAATAGATTTTTGGGAAATCCTGATCTGTTTCCCAGCACTTGTTTCAGAAAGCATATTTTGGCAGAACATGACATGATCCGTAGGAGTCTAATGTTGGGTTGCCAATTTTGGTTGGACATATTCCTAGAGGTTTCATCACATGACAATCTTTAATTAAAAATTAATCTGTAATTCCTGGAGACTTTAGGACAATCCTGGAGGGTTGGCAACCCTATTATTAAGAAAGCAGACTGCTAAATGCTTTTATTTTGTGCTTAGATAAGGCGTTTGGGTTTTTTCTTATTTTTAATCTTCCAAGGTTCCCCAGTAGCTCTAATGTGCAATAGAATATTAAACTGCAAAAAATCTCATGTAGCTTTGTTGGTCATAGTTACTGATAAGATTTGATTCCTACTGTTCTTAAAAGCCAAGTGACAGGCTTTGTCAGTGCTTACATGACCTTTCTAAAGTAGTGGCCCAGTAGGAACTGCGTCAATTGCACTAACCTGTCAATGAACAATACACTGCGGAATCAGTGGGAGGACAAGTCTTGATGCCTGTACTTGAATAAGAGCACTTTAGGAGAACACATTTATGAAATAGCTACAGGTCTGAAAGGTCATTCTCAACGTAGCTACTATTTCTCAGAAGTAAGTATGGTTGTTTTCCAGTGACGCTCTTTCTGATTGGATTGGGCTATTACGTTGGGGCCTGAATCTGAAGGAGCAGGATGACAACAATGATTTATATGAGATGCTCTTTATATATGAAGCTTTTGTTCATATTATTTTACTGTATTTAGGTACAGTAAAGTTACATGGAAGAACTGACAAAAGCCGGGAACTTGAAAGCCTGCTGCTCTCGAAGTTGTGTGTGGAATGAAAGGTATGCTGGTGTATCTGAAGTGCACATCTTTTCAGTCTGCTATATCTTACTCTCTCCCTCAAATTCACTCAGACACAGAAGCTGTCCTACAATGAAGGAGTCCCCCTGCATCAGAGACCTTTTTTGGCTAAAGATAAGGGCCTTCTTTTTTTCCCTGCAGTGATTTTTACACTTTTGCAAACACCCTACAAATGGAGTTTACAAATGTAAAGTGTCTAAAGTTTACCACAAAACTCAGACTCAAAAATTATTCCCAGTGGTTTGACTCAGCCGACTCCATACAACTTGGAAGCTTTCTCAGCTAAGCTAAAGCACAACACGTGCCTGAGTTTAAGCTAAAACAAAATCCAGTCCTGCCCACTGAAGTCATTGCGAGGTTTGTCACTAACTTCAATTGGAGCAGGATCAAGCTCCAATCCGAGTGAAGTCACTGCAGGTGCACAGTAGTTCTTCACATTCCCTATTCAGTGAAGGAAAACACAAGCGTAAAAAGGAAGGGAACCCTGGCAACAGAAAATCAAGTAAAAGAGTCCGGGCATTAGGATCTTGGCAATGAACATCTTATTTCAGAACTCGATGCCATCTGGGATACCATGTAGAATGTTGCAAGTCGTGCTGGGGTATCTTATACAAATTGTTATCCCTTTTGGCTCAAGTGGTTGGCAAATATTCATGGAATGGTGGGTTGGTTTCATAATCAATTTATTCTTCTAACAGAGAGAAAAGGTATTTCTTTGGTGCAATCCTATTTATGTACAAAGAATGTACAAAGAGTCCCATTTTCATGAACACAGTAGGAGCAGACAACCTGAAGCAGTTTCCTTGTTCACAGTTTTAAGCCTACCTTTCCAGCCAGCTCTCTGCCCAGAAAAGTCTCTTGCTTGGCTTTCTCTTATGACTACACTACAAACACTTCTCTTGATGTCTCCTGCTTTCAGGCTGCTCTCTCGGTTTTCCTGCACAGCTTTCTGCCTGCTTCTGACCTCCACAAAGATAGTCTGATGCAGCCAAATCAATGTCCAACTCCAGACTAGTCTTTGGGCAGTGGTTTCCCTTGTTTCAGCTATTGCTAAACAAAAGAACATTTAATTGTTCCTTCATCTAGTCTGAATGGAAGGTGGCTGGTATGCCCCATGAGTTTCAACAAGATCTGTGACTGCCCACAGATCAAAGAAATGCTTGCTGAGAGCCACCCAACCTCCAGCAGAACATTATTAATATCCAGAAACTGAACTAGGCATTAAAAGTTTTCAAAACCTACCTGGTTTCTTTGCCAACCCAGAATAAAGGCCATGTATGGGAAGAAGGACTAAATCTGCAAGAGCAGACCCCTGATAGAAACCTGTAGTAAAACTTTCACTGTAAAATAGTGGGAATTTGAAACGACAAAATCCAGATATTTACTTTTTTACTTCTTCCAATCTCCAGTTCAGCATTTTCCCTCCCCTTGGACAAAAGTAGGTCTGTAGTCTGGGGTGGTGTAATAAACTCAACACTGGAGTGTGCACAGTCAAGTCCAGCTGGTTACGTGGCAGCACCGTCATTAGTGTTTTTCTAAACACATTAGCACATTCTCCTAATGTTCCAGGGAGTATTAGAAATAAAATAAAACCTAAACTGTGCAACCTCTAAAATCCTGGAGCTCACCTGGCAGAATCACACAATTCAAAATGGGATTGTTATCAAAGTATTTTCATCCCAGTCAATAAGTGACTGTATTTATAGATCATTTTTCATGTACATAGGCCGCCGACTGCTCTTTCTATCTCTACACTGGTAAATATTTTTTCCTTGTACAAAGGAAATAAGAACATCATAACCAAAATGAATTCCTGCATTAGAGCCTGGTAGCTGAGATGACAGTGACATACTACAGTACTCTAAAATCATGCTGTATCAGAAGTGTACAGTAAATTTGAGTTAGAGATGTAGCCTTGAGTTTTTATAGCTACAGTCCAAGGAGAACAAAGATGAAGAGTGTGCCTACTCCGGCAACGCAGAGTCAAGTTGGCTCGTTCAGAATAATCTGCCATGTCAATTAAACGTAACCTATAGACTGATCTTCCTGCAGGGGCCAGTCCAGATGCTGTAGCTGGCATTTTGGCCTGTTTCACACAACCCTCCAAAATGGATCAATAAAAGGAAGGTAGAGTGCAATATATGGTGCCTATGTCTCTGGCTAAAAGAACTAATTGGCTCAGTAAATGCTATTTAGCCACTTTAGTCCTGCTAGATAAATAGAGATATTATATGGTTTATTCCATATGATGTAATTTAAAGGATTTAGTACTGAAAAAAGGTGCATTTTTCAAATGGTTGGGGACAGGGGAGGTATAATTTTGTACCTCTGCTTTGTGGGAGACTTTTCAGTATCAGTTTTATTTCCAAACCGTAGCTAGTTGAAAAGCAGGCAGAGTATATTACATATATAAGTGAAGAGTATACAATTTTTAATATATTTATAGTAGGTCTCAATTTTTCAACAGACATGAAGCCTGGGTCTTAGGAAATTAGAATTATTTAAGAGGCAGACAGTAGATTAAACCATCTTTTGCTTCTGTTGTCATGCACATAAATAAATGACTACAGCCCTGTCTATGTTCCAAGTTGCTTCAATGTAATCAAAGCTGTGATTTTTAAACTCATTTATTTAAGTTGTGAAAAATCCTGAGTGTGGACACTCTTAAATCACTGCAAATCTACCTTATATTGATCAACTGTATTTATAAGACAGCTTTATACCCAGTTAAGAGCGGCCATACTGGAATGTGCACTAGTGTAACTAAACTGTTCTAAAAAAAAAAAAAAGGCACACCTTTAGGGCATGTCTACACTACAAAATTAGGTCAATTTTATAGAAAAGTCGATCTTTAGCAACTGATTTCATACAGTCAACCATGCGTGTCCTCACTAAGTGCATTAGGTCGGTGGAACGTGTCCTCAATACTGTGGCTAGCATCAACTCACGGAGTGGTGCACTGTGGGTAGCTATCCCACAGTCCTTGCTGCCCATTGGAATTCTGGCTTAAGCTCCCAATGCCTGATGGGGCAAACACATTGTCATGGGTGATTTTGGGTACATGTCATCAGTCTCCCCCCACCCTCTCCCTGAAAGCAACAGCAAACAATCTTTTCATGCCTTTTTTTTCCTGGGTTATCCATGCAGACGCCATAGCACGGCAAGCATGGAGCCCACTCAGCTGCGCACTGCTTTTGTGAGCATTGTAAACACCTCGCACATTATCCTGCAGTATGTGCAGAGCCTAGCTAGGAGCCACCAGCACGAGGATGACTGTGAGGAGAACATGGACACAGACATTCCTGAAAGCACGGGATGGGGCAATTGGGATATCATGGCGGCAGTGAGGTTCGTTGATACAGTGGAATGCCGATTCTGGGCTCAGAAAACAAGCACAGAATGGTGAGACCGCATAGTGTCGTGGGTATGGGATGATTCTCAGTGGTTGTGAAACTTTTGCATGCACAAGGCCACTTTCATGGAACTTTGTGAGTTACTTTCCCCCTCTCTGAAGTGCAGGAATACCAAGATGAAACCTACCCTGACAGTTGAGAAGTGAGTGGTGATAGCCCTGTGGAAGCTTGAAACGCCTGACTGGTACCAGTCAGTTGGGAATCAGTTCAGAGTGGGCAAATCTACCATGAGAGCTGCTATGATCCAAGTAGCCAAGCAATCTATAACCTTCTGCTAACAAGTGTAGTGACCCTGGGAAATCATACAATATCAGGGTTGGAAGGGACCTCAGGAGGTCATCTAGTCCAACCCTCTGCTCAAAGCAGGACCAATTCCGAACTAAACCATCGCAGCTAAGGCTTTGTCAAGCCTGACCTTAAAAACCTCTAAGGAAGTAGATTCTACCACCTCCCTAGGTAACCCATTCCAGTGCTTCACTCCATTCATGTGCAGATCATAGTGGATGGCTTTGCTGCAATGGGGTTCCCTAACTGTGGTGGGGCGATAGAACGCATCTCTCTATCTTGGGACTGGACCACCTTAGCAGCCAGTAAGTAAACTGCAAGGGGTACTTTTCAATGATGCTGCAAGCACTGATGGATCACAAAGGATGTTTCATCAACATCAACATGGGATGGCTGGGAAAGATGTGTGATGCTCGCATCTTTCAGACCTCTGGGCTGTTCAAAAAACTGCAAGACAGATCTTTCTTCCCAAACCAGAAAATTACCATTGAGGATGTTGAAATGCCAATAGTTATCCTTGGAGACCCAGCCTACCCCTTGATCCCATGGCTCATGAAGCCATACACAGGCAGCCTGGACATCAGTAAAGAGCAGTTCAGCTATAGGGTGAGCAAGTGCAGAATGGTGGTAGAATGTGCCTTTGGACATTTAAAAGTGTGCTGGTGCTGTTTGCTGAGTAGGTTATTCCTCAGCAAAAGCAATATTCCCATTGCTATTGGTGCTTGCTGTGTGCTCCATAATATCTGAGAGACTAAAGGGGGAGACATTTATGGTGGGGTGGGAGGTTGAGGCAAATTGCGTGGTGGCCAATTTTGAACAGTCAGAGAGCAGAGCAATTAGAAAAGCACAATGAGGTGCGCTGCACATCAGAGAGGCTTTGAAAAACAGTCGCATGACTGATCAGGCTACGGTGTGACAGCTGCGTGTGCATCAACGCCAAACAAAGCTGCCCCCTTTGGTGAATGTACTTCCCTGTAAGCCAATCCCCTTTCCCCCTTCAACCACAGCTGGCAAAGGAAATAAAGTCCCCATTGTTTTGAATCCATTCATTATTTATTAAAAAAAATTGAGATCACTGACAATGGTGACTACTAAAAGGTAGCCCGGGTGGGGTGGGGGAGGAGGGAAGGACAAGGTGGGGTAGTGGTAGGGTCCCCCCCTAGAATGGCATGCAGCTGATCAAAGAAGCGGCATGTCTGGGGCTCTGATCCGGAGCAACGGTTTGCCTCCTTTGTCTTTTGGTAGGCTTGCCTGAGCTCCTTAATTTTCACGCAGGAGTGCTGTGCGTCCCTGGAGTAGCCTCTGTCCACTATGCCCTGTGTGATTTTGGCATATATATATTAGCCTTTCTTCAGCTGTATCGGAGTTCTGCCTGCATAGATTCTTCTCCCCAGACAGCAATCAGAGCCAGTGTCTCCCATTTACTCCATGCTGGAGCTTGTTTGCTTGGTCACCTGTTCTGCTGAGCTTGCCATGCTAACCAAACAGCAAATGAAATTCAAAAGTTCCCAAGACTTCTCCTGTGTACCTTGCTAGTGCATTGGAGTTGAAAGTGCTGTCTAGAGTGTTCACATTGGAGCACTCTGGGATAGCTCCCGAAGGCCAATACCATCAAATTGCACAGCGCTGTGTCTGCACTAACCCAAATTCGACCCAGGAAGGTTGATTTTAGCACTACTCCCCTCATCAGGGAGGAGTACAGCAGTAGATTTTAGGAGCCCTTGAGGTTGGCAGAACAGGGTTGGTTGTGTAGAAGCATTGCTTATAAAATTGACCTAACATGGCTAAATTCAACCTAATCTCGTAGTGTAGACCAGACCTTTATTAAACTGCTGCAACTCTGAGTATAGACCAGGGGTCAGCAACCGATGGCACGCGAGCCGTTTTTTAATGGCAAGCGATTGCTTGCTGGGACTCTGCGTGCCATTAAAAATCCTGCAGAGGTGGAATGCTGCAGGGTCCGCGCTTCCCAGCCGGAGCATCTGGCTGAGCGCAGCAAGCCGCCGGCCCCTACTCCGCCTTCCCCTGGAGCCCTGCCGCTGCACGCGCTCCCACATGGCAGAGTTTGCGTCCGTGGGGAGGGAGATGCTCCCCGCTTATCCGGAGCCCTGCTGCCACGCGCGCAGCGCTCTGAGGGGTGTAACAGGGCTGCGCCACGTGGAGGCAGGGCTCCGGATGAGCAGAGACTCTCATGGTAAGGGGTCTGGGTCCGGGGGTTGGGGGCAGTCAAGGGATAGGCAGCAGGGTGGGTTGGATGGGTGGGTGGGATCCCGTGTGGATGCTAGGGGTGGGAGTCTCTGGAGGGGGCAGTCAGGGAGCAGGGGGGGTTGGATGGGGCATGGGAGTCCCGGGGTCTGTTGGGGTGGGGAGTGGATAGGGGTCAGGGCAGTCAGGGACAGGAAACAAGGAGGGTCGGGGGGGCTGTTAGGGTGGGGGGAGGTCTCTGGAGGGTGTGGTCAGGAGACAAGGAGCTGGGGAGGTTGGATGAGTTGGGAGTTCTGGGGAGGCTGTCAGGAGGCAAGGGTGTGGAGAGGGGTTGGGCAAGCAGGGAGCGGGGTGGGGTTGTATGGGTCCAGAGTTCTGGGGGAGTCCTGTCAGGGGGCAGGGAGCGGTTGGATGGGACATGAGAGTCCAGGGGGTTCTGTCTGGGTGCAGGGGTGTGGGTAAGGATTGAGGCAGTCAGGGGACAGGTAGGGAGTAGGGTCCTAGGGGAGCAATCAAGGGACAAGGGGCAGGGAGGCTTAGATAGGGGGTGGAGTCCCAGGAGGGGATAGTCGGGACAAGGAGCGGGGGTTCTGGAGGGGCAGTCACCCAGCCTTCCGCCCTGAGCCCTGATTGCCCCCCCACACACACACCCAGTCCCCTGCCCTGAGCCCTGCACACACCCCCACACACCCCAGGCCCCTGCCCTGAGCCCTATACCACCCAGCCCTCTGTTGACGCCTTCACCCCCCACCCATGACCCCAGCCCTGACTCTGGCACCCCCACACATACCCAGCCCCTCTACCTTGACACCTGCACCCCCCTATTCCCAGCCCCCCCACATCCCATGCACCCCGCACATCCCCACCCCCACCCTGAGCACCAAATGGAAGCTCCTGAACCCCTACTCACATTCCCACCTGCACCGCTCACACCAAATGGGAGCTGCCCAGGTAAGTGCCCCCACACCCAAACCTCCTGCCCCAACCCTGACCCCCTCTCTCATTTTAGCTCCTGGCCAGACCCTTCACACCCAGCCCTGTGCTTGGTCCACTCCCACCCTCAGCTCAGTGCAGAGAGAGGAAGAGAATGGGCCAGAACCAGGGAGAAGGTAGGTACCCACTGTATGTGGGCAGGGCCGGGACCCCAGACTGGCAGCGGGCTGAGCGGGTCCGGCAGCCGGGGACCCGGCTGGCAGGAGCTGGTGGATGGAACCCCTGAGCGGCAGGGGGCTGAGCCGCTCAGTCCACTGCCATTCTGGGTTCCCGGCCGCCGGCCCCGCACAGCCCCCTGCCGGCCTAGGTGAACAGAACCCCAGACCAGCAGCAGGCTGAGCAGGCCGGTGGCATAAGATCAACATTTTAATTTCATTTTAAATGAAGCTTCTTAAACATTTTGAAAACCTTGTTTATTTTACAATACAACAATAGTTTAGTTATATAATATACAGACTTGTAGAGAGAGACCTTCTAAAAAATATTAAAATGTATGACTGGCACGCGAAACCTTAAATTAGAGTGAATAAATGAAGACTCGGCACACCACTTCTGAAAGGTTGTTGACCCCTGGTATAGACCAAGCCTAACTGCCAATCTTGCTAGCTGCCTTGCATAAGCTGATGCATGCGCAAGCCTGGGCCCCCAAGGACGTCAGTGGAGCTCTGTGCAGGTGTCTGCCCACCTAAAACAACTTGCAGGATTAGGACCTAACATCTTCCATTTGAAAATCCTGCCATTTATTCAGGCTTCTTCCTGCTGGGATGTAGCAGAACCTTGCTCATCTGCAGAGTTATAGTTGTCATTAAAAACCTGGTTATATTTTCCCCCATCTCTCAGCCATGATTTAATGCAGTTACTGAGATTTCATCATTACAATGCACACACAGCGCAATGCACCCTGACTAGTCTACCATACATTACAAATGATATAAACTAAACTACAAACTATAAAAATCAACAGAGTACATTTACGGGAGGCAACATCTCCCCTTTTCAGAGCTGTGCTTCTTCGCTTCTTTGATCATGCTTAAAATACCTTACCTCAAACTTGGGTCACCAGCACTACATTGTGCCATCAGGGGAGTTCTGCTTAAAAACTGATGTTGCATTATAGCTGCCATTTATTAGTAGTAAGCTTCTACCTTAGTTGCCTTTCAATAAAAAAAAAATTGCTATTATTCATGGATACCAAACAAACATCCAAGAACAATTAGTTAGAATTACCTGATATACTTGGATTTATGCCAAAGAGCACAGGATAAATGGCTGTCATGGGTATTTGTCATTTAAAAGTCTACCAACAAAACAGCAGTGCATTTTTCTAGCTCATTACAAATCAAGATCCAAATCTTGGGAAGACATGTGTACATGCTTAACTTCACATACTGCAAGTAACCCCATTGATTCAACGGGACAAACAGAACGTAAAGTAAAGCACTACGTCTGCATAGCCCAAAAAACCTCTACCGTCCACATCCATCTCAGCCCTCTCCAAATACTCTTCTTTCCGATTATATGAGAGGGGAAAATCAGGTGTTACTTGTACTCAGATTTGGTTATGGCAATAAACTCTACCCTACATTAAACTCCTTCCACTGGAACTCTCTCCAAACAGGGCATAAGTTACTGTTCCAAATGGAATCTGATCAGCATTCAGAGCTAAATGTTTGCGTCTGCTCAATGTTGTTATATAAGAATTCATAGTCATCTGGCATGCAGAACTGTTATTGACATCAGAGGAAGCTATCTACCCTGAACAAGTGCAGTTTATGCACCAGTGCCTATGGAAAATCCCTGTGTGTCCTAAATTAGGGAGACACACTTACATGATTTTGAAAGAGAAGAATAGTACCTTTAGTATCATTAGTCAACTCACTAACATGATGCAGATGGACGATTTTGGGACATGGAGCCTGAGTAAAGTGGATATTGAATTCTCCTAATAAGATTGGTGCACTCTGCTCTTCATATTTGTAAGTTTATATAAAATGTCATAAATGTAGGTATAAATAATAAAGAAACATTTCTTGCGGTTTGAAATAATCCATACAAATCCTATCACAACAACAGCCTCTCCAAATTTTACCCCTAGGGTTTCTGAGAACTCTGTCCAATAAAGAGTACAATAATTTCATCAGGCAAGAACCAGAAAGGCAGGGTGGTAACTGGATTTGGGAAGTAAATGGTAATGAAACTCTGCACATGCAGCTCTTCAAACTGGCGGTGATTTGATAAAAATGGAAAGTGTAAAGTCATTTTAGGCACATTTTTCTACATCTTTCAGAGAGTTAAAATACTTTAAAAGTGATTGCTTGAAACCCTGGGCTTTCTAATAACAATCTCTTTATGAGCTAGACAGACAGACATTACTGGGAGCATTTCTAATCACGCTTGGACCATGGGCTCAATCCTTCCTCATTCCTTACTCAGTCTAAACTCCCATTGGCTTAACTGCCATACGTCCCTTGGTGGAATTTTAACAGC
Organism: Chelonoidis abingdonii; assembly: GCF_003597395.2. Lineage (NCBI taxonomy): Eukaryota > Metazoa > Chordata > Testudines > Testudinidae > Chelonoidis > Chelonoidis abingdonii. The sequence goes on from NC_133777.1 coordinate 18,740,960, forward strand.
CTCAGTTGGCACTTGGGCAGCCTCCTCAGAGATAATGAAGACTGAACTAATTTATTTTCTTACTCATAGGGGTGGCCTTTCTAGGCAGAAGTTGAGATGTACTGGCAGGGTGGTATGTGGAGACTTGTACTTCCGCAGCCCACCTTGTACGTATTCTATAGATTAACAGGGGTTTTAATATTATTTGTGTTGCAATAGCACCGGGAAGCCCAATTGAGAACAGAGCCCCATTTGATTAGGCACTGTCCATATTGTTATATACTCAGGTACAATCTAGACTCATAAGCAGCTGTGCCATTCTTGTCCTGCAGCCTTGGGTGCCTTACGATGTCTTGTGGAAAGAGTTTCCAGCTGGGCTCCTCACAAGCAGACTTCTAGCTTGCAAGCCACACTCTGAATGTTTGTATGAAACTGCAGCCTGCCAGCCACACTTGGGTTACACTCTGGCTCTCACCAGTCTCGGTTATACTGCAGACCCCAACGTACTCCCGGTCTTAGACTTCCCCCCAGAAACGTACGTCCTATACTGCCCAGCCCTCCCCTGGCCAAGACAAGTCCATTATTCTTGACTAGAAATAACATGCACACATCTTGCCACCACAAACGGAGTTTCCCAGACACTTCAATTTAATTTAAACACACTGAATTAGAAAAAGGGCACATCCACGCTACATATTTAAGTTGACCTGAGTTAGGTTGATTTACAGCCACCGCATTAATTACCGCAGTTTTGCACATCCACGTACCCTCCTTCTGTCAGTGTTGTGCATCCTCAGCAGGAGCGTTTCCACTGATTTAAGAGGGGCAAAGTGGGGGGTTGCTCCCTGGGATCTTGGCTCCCGGCTCCCCACTGGGAGCCTGGGTGGCAGCCCAGCTGGGGGTCAGGAAGGCTCTAGCTGGAACGCCCCACCTGGCCCAGGATGACCGCCTGTGCTGTGAGTCTGGCACATAGTTCACAGCAGGGAGCCTACCAGCCTTACTTGTCAGCTTCACGGCTGCAGCAGGGAGCTGTAAAATTGACAAGAAGGACAGTCCACAGCCCACGTAAGTATATTGCCCTAACTACACTGATATAAGCCCTATGCCGCTTGTGGAGGTGGACTTAGTATGTTGCTGTAGTCAGGGCCAGCTCCAGGCACCAGCCCAGCAAGCAGCTGCTTGGCGTGGCCAACGGTGAGGGGCGGCATGCCCAGGTCTTTGGCAGCAATTCGGCGGCGGGTCCCTCACTCCTCCTTGGAGCGAAGGACCCGCCGCCGAATTGCCGCCAAAGACTGAAGCGGTGGCGGTAGAGCTGCAGATCGCGACTTTTTCCCCATCCCTTCTTTTTTTTTCTCCCTTCATTTTGCTACTTGGGGCAACAAAAACCCTGGAGCCAGCCCTGGCTGTAGTAGGGCACTTACACAGGCGGGAACAAGGCTGTAGTGTAGACACTGACATAATTATGTTGACATAAGCTGGGAATAGAAACTAGGTCTCCTAACCTCCTGTCCAGTAGACCATGTCATATAGGGCCGTAAACATGCCATCGTTCATCAGCACTAAACTCACTGCACTACTTTCGGAGGTTAGGGATTTTAGGGGAAAGCTCTAGCACCAGAGGAAATAAATGGAGAGCCAGATCCTTCGCTCTTATTTATATCAGAGCATGAGGACCGCACACTGCCATCACCTCTGTCCAATGCCTTCGCCAAAAGATACAAATGTTTTCAGAATCCTTAGACCAGAATTATTCAGAAAAATATGGTAGGTAGTCTCCAAATGGACAGGAAAGTGCTGGTTTGACATTAATCTATGTTATCTACTATCAGGTACAGCATGAACTCTGCATTCAATAAAAATAAGTCTAGAATCACTCTACAGCTGGCCCACATTCAACTGACAAATATCCAGCTCTGCATTTCTATGCAGTAAACATGCACAGCAGCTTCTTTACTACTCAATTTCATTGGGACAACATTTTTCCTACTTTACCTGTTTTGTTTTTTGAACATACATTACATATTTCTCTTTTTCATTTTATGTTCTTCCCTCAGACATATACAAGAATAAATCATTCCTTCTATGTCTCTAATATGATTTTGTCACATTCTAAAAGGTCAGAGCATGTAACTGGTAATAGAGAGAGTGAGAGAGAGAAAATTAATGTTTACAGAGGATCGAGTTAGAGGAGTATCATCATGCCAGTTTCAGACTTTATATTTATATTGCCTTTCTACAAACCTTTGCAACAGGAAAGTAATTCATAGGTGACCTAGCAAGTAGAGGTGTGCAAATCTCTCTTTTTTTGGTTTGCTGGCAGTTCCAAAAAAGTTTCATTTTGTTAGATACAAAATGTTTTGTTCAGATTTCGAGCATTTTAAATTTAGATAAGATTGCAGATTTCTGAACAAAAAGTTGTTTTAATCAAAACATTTTTCTTTAAAAATATTGAGATAAAACATCGTCTTTCTGAAAGTTTTCTCCCTTTTTTTTTTTTTTTGAACTGAAACTATTCAGCAAAACTGACCTGAATTCACAAAAAACATGTTGGTGTCACCAAAATCTGCATTTTTTTTCCCAGCTCTACTGGCAACGGAGACATGTACAAGCTTACAAGTAGATACATTTTCACTGTTTGCTCTTTTGTCATTCCCTTACTTGTGTTGATCAAGTGCAATACACAACTAACCCTGATTTGTATAAAATACTACATGCATTTGAATTATGTAGTTATCACTAATGTAATATATTTTGTTTAAACCAGTGGCTCTCAACCTTTCCAGACTACTGTATCCCTTTCAGGATTCTGATTGGCCTTGTGTACCCCAAGTTACATCTCACTTAAAAATGATTTGCTTACAAACTCAGACATAAAAATACAGAAGTGCCTCAGCACATTATTACTGACAAACTTCTTGCTTTTTCATTTTTACCATATAATTATAAAATAAAGCAACTGGAATATAAATGTTGTACTTACATTTCAGTGTATAGTATATATACACACACTATACTACAGAACAGTATAAACAAGTCATTGTCTGTATGAAATTTTTATTCAAATTGACTTCACTAGTGCTTTTTATGTAGCTGGTTGTAAAACTAGGCAAATATCTAGATGAACTGATGTACTCCTGGGAAGACCTCTGTGCACCCCTAATTGAGAACCACTGGTTCAAATTATATAGTTCCCACGGATGGCTAATTTAAAACATTACTTTACTTTTTCTTTGTCATATCCATACTTGACAACTCCCTGAAGAGCTTGGATAGGAGAGAAGTAGAGGCAGCCGTTCCCACTTATAAACATACTAGCCACGTGGAAAGGAGGCATCTGGCCCAGGGCAGAGTAGGCGGCCATGGCCTAAGTCCTAAAGACAAGAGTGGTTGGAGGCATGGGTAGCTCTTACAGAAACCTCTCCATGAAAACTAGCAGGGGAGGGACAAATACCAACACTCTCCCTCTGAGCGAACCTGCATGGTTCCATTCACGTAACCCACCTGAAACACACTGCAAGACTTGTGTCGTCTTGGCTACTTCTGAGCCATCGCCTATTCTTTCTTGCTTCTTTGGTCTATTATGGAGTTAGTTAACTCATTGAAGAAACCAACTGGATTTTTCTATTATTCAACTTATACCCTTGGGACATCACTTACAAACTTAACTGAGTATCCAGTGTTAAATGGAAAAAAAATGGATGTTTCTCTGTTTACAGCAAAGTGACTTTTATGGACATTGTTCCTAGTTAGAGGCACTGATGTATTTATGCTAACAGTTTTGGATACTGAGGTGACCCTGGGGCAGTGCTAGGGAGGTAGGCTGAGAAGAATTATCCTACCTTTCTAATTCAGGAATGAGGCGAACAGAGCTGAGCTGGTATTAAGACAATAAGATAAGAAAAGAAGCTTAAAACTAACAGAGACTGACTGACAAGCAGTGCAGCTGAGTCAAACAATCTACATGCTTATTCCATCTGACACTAGGCACTCGAGATCCTAGCAGCACTTTCTACCAAGCCGTAATCTCTTAATTGCACATTCAGGAATCTTATTAGAAAAAAAAATTACAGTAATCAAAAGAGCAGATGAAACAAAAGCATGAAGGAGGACCTGAACATCAGCAAGAATGAAACAAGGACATGCTTTGGCTAGGTGATAGAAAACAGATTTCAACACATCAGTGAGGAATGGGATTCAAATAACAGAGAGAATGTGTCTAGACCCCTGTGGTTAATTGATCTGTTTAAATGGATTTAATGTTTGTCAATGGTACTGGATTGATGGCCCTGTGAACCAAATTTCTCTAATTTTATCCATTTATTTCTATAGCAAAGATGCATCTGTTCAGGGATGTCAGCTGCCTGCTATCACATACAGTGTTATGATGGGGTCTAGCAGAGCCTCCAGGGAGATCCTAGCAGTATGGTGGCACTACTACTCCTCAGCATATGCTCAACATTCCTCAAGTGGTATGTGACCAGGATTCATCACCTAATTTGATTCGCTGGTTGTATCATTAGCTTCTCCAGCTTGGGCTGGGTACTGATGGGGAGTGCAATGTGAATGCTGATCCCTGACCCCCATTGCTGGCACTAGTGCTCCTTGATTGCAAGGGTGAAGCATCCCAATCAGGAGGCATGCAGCACTCTACAAGCACAAGATGGTGCATACAAGACTATGCATCACCGGCAAGATCATTGGGAGCTCATGATACATTTTCCCACCAATAGTGCTTACAAGCACTGTATAATATGTTTCCTTCATGGCTTCCTGAGGCATTCTGCCTGGATCCACAATGGGCAGAAAGAATGTTCTAAACTCCATTACTCAACCAGTACAACACTGAATCCAGATTAGTGCTACTCAGATAGCTGTTACAGGAATAATTATAATCAGTGCTCTGGTGAAAGAGTTAATGAGATGGTTGTCTAAAGCCATTGTCTATGAGCTACAAAGCTTGCAGAAAATATCTGGCATATCCCATACAAATATGTGGTAGAAGAAACGTTAAGACTAATTACTGGTTCTTCAGCGTATGAAGGACATCTAAATCTATTTACTAATAGTGAGGAAACCTTCACAGATTACGGAGTCATGTTATAAATAAAGAAGCCTTTGTGACATGGGAGATAACAGATTTGCTGGAGTAAATCTGAAGCCATTTTACAAAGACATAATTTTACTACTGTTGGAGTCTATAGAAGCTAAACTAAGAGAAACAGTAGCACATTAGTCACCCAATGTCTCAGAAGTGCCCAAGGAGGGCAGAGTGGTAGACTGTGTTGAAATATGGTTCGTTTGAACACAGGAGTACCTTTGTGAAATTGCTATGGGCTATCATATTACAATTCTGTCTGTTTAAAAATGCTCCCATATTGGTCTCTCCGCATGTGGTTACTATTGTTTGTTCAGAATTCAAAAGCCACTGGTGTGGAACAATACACATTATAAATGGGCTGCGATATATTTTTTCCAGTCTAAAAATATCTCTAGATACTGTAGATAGGAGTTTAACCTTTGGCAAACAATTCATCTTTGCCCTAATCAATTAACTATTCGTTTTCTGGCTTTGACAAAGTATATAGAAATAATGGGAGTACAAACTCTGTATATACAAAGAGGGTACAACTTAGGAAATACTCCACTGGAGCAGTCCGCTGTTGGGGGGAGGAGGGGTTTCACCCCTCCCTGGGGCGGATAGAAGCCCGGCCGCCCTACTACCTAGGGTGACAACAATAGTTCCGGACTCAGACCTCAGGCAGGGGCTTAGCAAGCAGTTCAGTTTATAGAGCCCAGGCCCTGGATCAGGGCGGGGCAACACACACTGGTGCAGAGCTCAGACCCTCAGGCAGGGGCTGAGCAAGCAGTTCAGTTTATACAAGGTAAGAGGCCCAGGCTTCTGGACCTGAGCGTTGGGGCAAGGGGGAGACAGCCACCCGTGAGTGGGGTGGCAGGGGGGACGCAGGCCCGCCCACTCCTCTGCCTCCCAGCCCGGGGCCCTAACAGCAGCAGACAGCCTGCTGCTGTGTCAGTGGGGATCCTGGCTCCAACACACTGACATTGGCTCTGGTTCTGCTGCAGCCAGACTGGGGTCGGCTGCCCCCAGGCTACTTCCCAACTCCCCCTCGGGGCTTACCTGGGTGCTGGGGTCGTCCTCCGCGGAGTCCAGGTGCATGGGTTCGTCCCAGCTGGGGCTGGAGGGTAGGCTCGGCAGCTCCTCGGGGTAGCGAGCGGGGGGGCCCCGGCAGCTCCTCTGGGTAGCGAACATGGGGAAGTTCGGGCCACTCTGGACGTCTACCCTGGGTTGCAGGAGTCTCCCAGTCCCGAGCTCCCGGAGGGACGTCCGCTCGCTCCGGCCGCTGGGGCCTCACTGAGCTCGGAGGGCCCGCCTTTACACTTCCGGGTCGGCGCTTGACCCTTTGCGGGGCGGGCTCAGAGCTCTGTAGCTCCACCCAGTCCGGCCTCCAGCTGGGTTCTTCGTCCTCCGGGGGGGGCTGGGAACCAGGCTGCCCTACTACATCCATCTATAGGGATGTTAAATACCACTATACCATCTATAGGGATGTTAAATTTTCACCCTTTTGTTAGGCATCCTGGAAACACTGATGGCTAATAAGCAGATTTAATTCCCAGATTAGATCCATATCTCCAAACTGTAATTTCATTTTTGTAAATTCAGCTGCTTAAGAGAATGAAGGTGAAAAGTGTGATGGGCTGGTGATGTAATTTCAAGAACAAAATTACAGGAATGATGAGAAGGCTCCAGAAAATAAAAAACCCCAAAACTAATAATTTCCCATCCTCCCGACTCATAGGTGCCTCTGGGTCAGGAACTGGAACAGGCAGGAAACTATCCATCTTACTTATGTATTTATTATGAAAGCATTCTCACGTACTAGGTCTTCGTCACCATAGTAACCAAGCACCTATGTGCCTGGGTATGCACTTTTGATACTTGAAGTTTAGTGCATTGGTTTAGCTTCTAACTAATTATAATAATCAAATATTATCAATTATGACTGAATGCAAATTTAATTGTTGTTCCTTTTTAATGTAATATTTTGTTGTTTGTTCAAAGTGAATTAGCACAGTGGTCTTAGAATAGTTTGCCCAACAACATTGTCCCTTTAGAATTGCTCTCATCCTGCAAAGTAAGTGCTATTAAATAACAGAGGAACTTGCAGTATATGAGAAATTATGAAGAACTAGGACTTTATATAATTCAAAGTCCGTAACAGACCATATTAATGGGTCCCCTGCTAGTCAAACTGTCCCTTATGGGCTGTGGCATCTCACTCATGTGAGCAGTTACTCACTCAACGGGACTGCTCATGTAAGCAATATGAGTAAGGGATTCACAATCTGACCATATGAATGTAGATCCTTCTCTTCCTCCCCCACCGTAAACTGATCCACGTTTCTTTCAGTCATATTCGTTATTTGTAAATATTGGCCAAATAGTTTGGATGAATAATTTTCAGGTTATGGGTGAATTCACATTAGTTTGTGAATTGATCCCATAATGTTGGGAGTTTGTTCCTTTAGTGTAATTAGTTAAAAAAAATGTAGGTGAAGATTGGATTTAAAAAAAAAAAAAAAAAAAGGGTCTATACTCCTAAACCATTGACAATGCATTTGAAAACAAAGCCTTTTTTGGGGGGAGGGGGGGAATCTAGAAAGTCTACATTAAAAGAATGTACAGCCAACATTTGGATGCCCTGGGCAATCTGTTACAAATATACTAATAAACAAAAGAGACCTTCATGTAAACTCTTTGGGAAAGGGATTGTCTCTGTTTGTACAGTGCTCAGTATAATGAAGCCCCCATAATATTGAGGCCATTGGGAGTTCCCATAATATAACTGTTCAGTAACAACAAGATAACATTAATGTTAATACACTCCACAGAATCCCCACTGGACTCTTAGAACACTGTTACCCATAGCAAACTCAATTCACTTCTATTATTTATTGAAATAGCCACGAGTCAGGGTTTGTTTTTATTATGGAACCAAATGAACTAAAACAAGAAAAGAGGTAGTAACCAGACCTCTAAGATGGGCTAGCCAAGAAAGCCAAGGGTTCTTTGTGTCCTCCTGCATCTGCCAAGTGCCTGACTTCCTAAAGGCACTCCAGGCTGGTATTCTTGGAAATACCACCTACAGATAATAGCTCATCTCGGAAGACAATCGAGTGACAGAGAATCAGCATCTGTAGTATCTCAATGTCATTTCTGGAAATACAACCCCTTTTGCACAGTTGTGCCGCCAACATGAGTTGCAAAAGGGTGAAACTCATTCAGTTGCAGAGTTCTACAGTTTGGTTACCAATACACTTAGCTCCCTACTCTCTCCCAAATTACTCACATTTTGCCAGAACAGTTCACTTACTAATCTGTGTTACATATTTAGGAAAAGAATGATGACTCTTTGCCCAATTAAACTGAATACAAGAAGCTATGGTACAACCAGTGGAGTGTTGTTAAAACAAAACATAAGCTTCCAACTGATCTCACTGATGATCAGTAATCAGACATAGCATGTTTCTTACTTGCAGAGAGTGAGTAGGCATTCAGTTACTGTTTTAAATTAAAAGTAACTTGGTTAAGATATTGGTTCAATGTAAATAAATTGAATGCGTTTTGTAGGAGTGTCTTGGATGAAACCTTAAAAACCACAGGTCCAAGTGTCAACTGAATAAAGTATTAAATATGCCCTTTGAGGCTCACAATATACACAGACTGAATCTATTTCCCCATGTTAAGTATCCTCACACTTCTTGTCATCTGTCTGAAATGGCCAATCTTGATTATCACTAAAAAATTTTTTTTTCCTCTTGCTGATAATTGCTCATCTTAATTAGCCTCTTAGGGTTGATATGGCTACTTCCACCTTTTCATGTTCTGTATATATAGATCTCCTTACTATATGATCCATTCTATGTATCTGATGAAGTGGGCTGTAGCCCATGAAAGCTTATGCTCAAATAAACGTATTAGTCTCTAAGGTGCCACAAGTACTCCTGTTCAGTTTTCAGAGAGTGAGTCATGTTCATACAATCTCCAGTTTCGCATGAAATTGTTCTCAATTATAAATCACGAATTTCAGGGAGGGGGAAGGAGCCTAGGAGATCTGGATCCTTACTTCCAACTCTATCTCAGACTTCCCATGTGGCCTGGGCAAGTGATTTAACCTAAGATTATCCATTAATAAAGTGGGGGTAACAGTACACATTTCTCTCAAGGGAACTGGGAGGCAGAGTTCATTTGTAAAACTTGAGATCCTTGGATGGACAGGTTATACAATGCGATCCATTCTTATTTATGTGGGCTAGTCAGCTAATAATAATAATAATAATAATAATAATAATAAACAGCACCCTCAGTAATTCCAATAAGACTGGTGTGGAATGAGGGACTTCAGCTTTTTTTTTTTTTTTTTTAAATGGGAATAATGTGGAGTAATGAAAGCATAGTAAGGCCCAGAGCCTGCTAGTCATTTTGCACAGGTGACAGTGAGGCTGATGCTCCACGGCACGGCCAGGTCAGTTCTTCACAGATTAATTTATATTAGCTGAACCAAGCTACTTCTATTTTCCCAACCTATGATTTTAATTCCAAACACTCTGCTTTTTTCTTAAAGCCCCAGGCCCTGGAATCACATGAGAATCTCACCTTTCATTTTTTAAAAAGGTTCATTTGTTCCACATCCATGAGGGCTAGCAAAGTTTGAAAATGTGAACATTAAAGTCCTCCAAACCCATCAGGCAAATACAAATATCTAAAGCATATGGTTTCAGTGAAGTCTCATGACATTTTGTGGCACAGATCATGGGGTTTTTTTTAAACATTTGTGGTTGGCAATGTTGCAGCTTGAATCTTCTTTTCATAACTATTTATTCAATTCAACTATAAATCCTCTGTAATTTGATTTTTCAAACCCCAAAGCTGTCATCTCCAAGTCTTTCTGCCAGGAAATGGAAGAGCATTTGTCTCCTAGATGTTGACTATAAGATAACAGTGGGTATCAGAGTGGTCAAGGCCACTTCCTAGGTCACTAAAAGTTTGCTGTCTAGTGGAGCCAGCTGAAAAATGCTCTTCTGGTACAAAGGGACTGAAGAATCCTACAGAAAATCAGTAGCACCTCCATTAAAGTGCAGTCTCTTGCAGTGAAGAATTTGCAAAACTCACAGGGAAGCAACTTTTTCTACCACAGTTAGTTTCTAGTCTCTTGTAACAGGTAACTCTATAGCCTGGTTTGAACCCTCGGATATATACCTGATATCGCCTTCTGTTTTACAAGACTAGTATTTAGTCTCCCCAAATGTTCATACTTTCTATAGTGGCAAAGTATGACCAGGCTACACATATTGCTGTCTTGAACGAAATCTCTAGTGTTTCCTTCTTCAGTGCTGTTCCACATGAGAGAACGCTTCTCCTTTGGTAACGGCTTCTTGACATACTAGTCCTGCCTTTCTACTTCTTTAGTTGTTGCCGCCTCAGTTAAGTTAAGGTGATGAATTCATGAAAGACAGCTTTGTCTTGTGATTTGAGCAATGAACCAGGAGCAGGAAACTACCGAGTTCTGATTCTAGCTCTATCTATCATGTAAGTGGCCTCAGACAAATCTATTAACTTCTGATAGGAAAATCCTGCCCTCAACTGCTCCAGTGTCAATCCAGAGTAACTTCTGTCCCTCGACAAGTCATCACGTCAAGGTGAATCTTAGTGTAGCAAAGACTGAGCAGTTGTTCTAGTGAGTCACCCAAAAGACAACAACATACAAAGTTTTAAAGCATATTGTACACATGCTCAGTTACTTAGGCAACTGAGTGCCCTGACACTAGTTAAACAAATTAATAAAGTTCTGCAAGATGTCAAGGAAAAAGTCATTTAACTAATTTCCCTAAATTAATTGACAATGTTATCAGCATACATCAAAATCTTATTAAAATTCAGCAAACTTGGATACAAAACTTCTGGTTTCACATATGCCCAACTTAAAATTCACAACGTACTTTGTATAGATGGTAAAATTGCTAAGAGGAAACCAGAGGAGGCAGATAGCATCACTTATTGCATGCTATACCAGCTTTTCCACAGAACATTGAATCTCTCTTCATTGTTAGAGTTAACATGTTCTCCAGGAACAAAGCATCATTAGAAAAATCCAAATATCTCCTCACCCAAAATAGCTATTCTCCCAAGAAAGAAAAGTATTGAGACAGGATATGCAGTAAATATCTAATTTAGCCATTTGACTTGTTTGGAGAGAGAGAGAGAGAAGCCATGGCAAACATAGCCAACTGGACAGTGCTGATAATTATTCAGCATAAGCCAAACCAACCAGATGGGCACTTTGAACCGGTTAGAAGGACAGGTGGTCGTAGTGCTTTCATATAACTATCCTCAAAGCACTACATCCAAAGAACAGTGCCAACTGATAGCGTATTATTACAAGAAAACCCACTTTCAGAGAGCTTCATTCTGCCAGTTTAACTCCTGTTAAGTAGCACTTATTCACAAAGGGGATGAAAAGTCCAGCAGGAGGTAATATCTGCTAATGAACAGCTAGTGTGGTGGACTTACTGTCCCAGGAGGAGGGTGGGTAGGGAAATAGCTTGTTGCATCCTACCTCAAGGCCTGAAAACAACCACAAGCTCTAAATTCATTGAACCTAATGCTGCTTTGACCTAGAAGTAGTCATACCCTTTACACAACAGTATAATCACTCACAGCCTCATGGTGTTTCTAAAACAAAACATTTGTCGCAACAGGAGAAATTTAATCTCTGACCTTTATTTACGTTTCTCCCAATTCCCCAAACAATCAGCCTGCAACTGGAACAGGGAGATATTGACAGGTTGATTTCTATTCCCAAACAATGGAGAGTCTGTCACTCCTCCTCCTCGCCGGTATATTGACATCAGTGTGGAATTACAAGGTCATGTTGATTTGCAGCCCCTTGGGGGTTACAGAAGCCACAATCATCTGTCATAGCCCTCAGCATTCCATTAGAAGCTTGCAGATCTCTCTCCAAATTTGCTAGTATGGCGAACCTCTGTAGAGGAATCTCATTGCCCACAACAGGAGAGAGAGAGAGAGTCAGTGGAAATTAAGTTTCCAAGAGGCATGAGGAGATAAAGTTATCACTTGTGATCTGTTAGATAAGCAGAATTATGTTACACTCTCAATTTTTATTTAATTTTCTAAAGACAATGTGGGGATCCTTGCACAGTCAGTTGGAAGTGGGACAGTGGCACTGATCTGAGAATAGGCTGGTTAATCAAGGTACTTTTGATGTTCCCCATCCCACAGTCACAGAGCACATCTGTGATGGATTAGGATTATAAGAACAGCCATACTGGGTCAGACCCCCATCTAGCCCAGTATCCTGTCTTCTGACAGTGGCCAATGCCAGGTACTTCAGACTGAATGAACAGGTAATCATCAAGTGAGCCATTCCCAATCTTCTGGCAAACATCCTGACTAATAGCTATTGATGGACCTATCCTTCATGATTTTATCTAGTTCTTTTTTGAACCCTGTTATAGTCTTGTCCTTCGCAACATTGTCTGGCAAAGAGTTGCACAGGTTAACTGTGTGTTGTGTGACAAAATACTTCCTTTTGTTTTAACCGGCTGCCTATTAATTTCATTTGGTGACCCTTAGTTCTTCTGCTATGAGGAGTAAATAACACTTCCTTATTTATTTTCTCCACACCAGTCATGATTTTTTAGACCTCTATCACCCCCCCCCCCATCATCCCTTTTCTTTCTCTCCTTATATGGAAGCTCTTCTATACCCCAAATCATTTTTGTTGCCCTTTTCTGTACCTTTTCCAATTCCAATACATCTTTTTTGAGATGGGGTGACCACATCTGAATGCCGTATTCAAGATATTGATATACCATAGATTTATACAGCAGCATTCTGATATTTACTGCCTGTCTATCTCTTTCGTAACATTGCTAGCTTTTATGACTGTCGCTGGCCGTAGAGTGGATGTTTTCAGAGAACTATCCCTAATGACTCCAAGATCTTTTTTTGAGTGGTAGCAGCTAATCTAGATACCATCATTTTATATGCACAGTAGAGGTTATGTTTTACAATGTGTATTACTTTGCCTTTATCAACACTGAATTTCATCTGCCATTTTGTTGCCCAGTCACCCAGGTTTGTGAGATCTCTTTGTAACTCTTCATGGTCCGTTTTGGACTTTACTATCTTGAGTAGTTTTGTATCATCTGCAAATTTTGCCACCTCACTGTTTACCCCTTTTTTCCAGATCATTTAGGAATATGTTGAATAGGACTGGTCCCAGTATAGACCCCTGGGAGACATCACTGCATACACCTCTCCCCATTCTGAAAACTGACCAAGTATTCCTGCCCTTTGTTTACTATCTTTTAACCTCTCTCTTAAGGGGCCATTCTGCTCTGAAGTATTTCTGTGAAAACAGCATTGTGGGACTCCATGTTCATTGCATCCGCAATTTCTCCATCAGAGGTGCTCAGTTTCCAGCAGCCCTCTGACTCAGAAGGGAAGGAAGTGGATTCTTTCCTTCTCACATATTGGGACAAATATTAGGACTTTAACAGGCCAAATTATACCTCCATTGATGGAGTGGCTTACCTGGTCTAGCATCATGTTGTTCAAGTCTCAGTTTCCCCTCCATTAGTGCCCCACTTTCTCCTCAGAAGTCAGCAGTCTCCCTCTGGCTGGGCAGCTGATTTGGGGTTTATCCCTTTAGTCAAACCAATGAATCCTCCCCTCCAGAGGCACAACCAAGTCCAGCAAAGAGTCCAAATCTTCCACCCGCCTCTTTTCTACAGCACTCTTGAAGGCCTGTCCTTCTCCCCTCTGCAGGCCATGACAATTTTCTGTCCGAGGACTTCCGTCGGCTGCAGGAGTTTTTCCACTGCCATTTAGTGTTAGCATTAGAGAGCTCAGGGCATGCCTCTACTCAAGGTTCTAGCCATGGGACTCTATTCTGTGGGCAGCTGGCAGCTGTCATACTCCAGGATGCATGCTTCTGTGCTTCACAGGGCCACCTCCTCCAAAGCTTTGCTTGCCAGCTTTCTTCTTTCCAGACAACCCATCTCAGGACCCTTCTCCCTAGATCATTTCCTGGCCCTTACCCAGAGGCGTAGCGAGCGCCCTCCGTACCCTCCAACCAGAGGGGGCCCCGCAAGGAAGGGGGCCCCTAAAAGTGGCAAAAAAAAATGTAAGGTATAACTAGGTAAGTGACATTTATTGACGCTATTGCACAATCCATGTCGGTTTTACTGACAAAACCGTGAAGTCATTATGATACATCATAATGCTATTGGCTACATCAGTTGTCTGTCGGTCAGTTTCGAATTTTAGTTGGACCCATTCAAAGAATGTGTATTTGCGTTCATAATGGCGGTCAGCGGATAAATGTTATTAATTTAGTTGTTTAGTTTTTTATCGTTTCCAACGCAGAAGCGTGCTTTGTGATGTCTAAGAGAATGTATAAGAGCGGAGCTAGTAAACGAAAGGCAGCAAAAGATGCCGAGAAGGAACTTGAGAAAATTCCAAAGTTGTCAACGTATTTTGCGCTGCAATCCAACGTACAGGTACAGGCACATGAAACGGACAGCGCTAGCAGCGACGAATCGTATCCAGAAGTATCCAGAAGTGCTTCAAGTGAGGTCGAAGGTGAAGCCAGTTGTTCTATTTCACGTCAATAAAACCAGCAAATTAATTCAGTCACCAGATGTGTCAATTGACGTACTGCAGGCAGAAGTCGGTGCTACAATGAAGTTTTTGGAAGACTATCGAAATACAGGATATAACTCTGTGGTCACAAATGCACGTGAAATAGCAGAGCATATGGGTATTGAGCAGGTGTTTCCAGAAACCAGGGTGCGACGTAAGAAGAGAATGTTTGATTACGAATGTGCTGATGATTCGAGTTGTCTTTCTGCCGAAGAAAAATTCAAATCGCAGTTCTTTCTTGTTCTCACTGATCAGCCCATATCTTCTGTTTCGTTGCGATTTGACCAACTCGAGGAGTGGTATAAGTTGTTTGGATTTCTGTACAACGCTAACAGCGTGAAGCAGTGTCACAGAGAAAATGAACTGGAGAATCACAGCAAAAATTTTGAAAGAAAAATGGGAGACATTGATGCCAACGAGCTCATAATGGAATTGAATCGTTTTATTTATGTCATCGAGAAAGAGAGAGGACTTGTCATGGCAAACAATTTTTTAACGTACATATACAAGAACAGCCTTCAGGAGATATATCCGAATCTTTGCATTTGCATCAGAATTCTTCTGACCACACCAGTTACTGTCGCTGGTGCTGAAAGGAGCTTCAGCAGAATGAAACTGATCAAGAATATCCTGCGCTCAACCATGACAGATGACAGGCTTTCTGCGCTTGCAGTTATCTCAATCGAAAACAAGATTGCCAGATCTCTGGACTATGACGCATTGATTAACCAATTTGCGGAGAACAAGGCTCGAAAGAAGCGCTTTGCGTAAATACGGAATACATGTACACTGTAGGCCTATGTATACATAATATGAACCCTGTATATTGTATAAAATAAATACCGCATTCCAGTTTCTGCATTGTAAGGGGCCCCGGACATATGTTCAGAGGGGGCCACGTTCTTTGTTGCTACGGCCCTGCCCTTACCCAATCCCTCTTCAGCTCATTTCCCCAGGTCCCCATGAGTCTGGTCTCTCCTTGAAATGAGCAGGCAGTTCTTGTATAGTCCAGCCTCTTTTCCCAGCAGGCCTCGTTGTAGGCTGTGGTCCCATTCTGGGGAATTACAAGTCTCAGATTGCCTCTGGTAAAGAGCCAGAATTTAGAGCAGAGATTGGCTGAATCCAGGCCTGACTCGAAAGGGACAGCTCACCTTATGATGATGCCTATGCAAGCCTCATTTTATTCAAATTGTGGCCTTTGATACCTTTGGGTAACTTTATTGCTAATGATTTAATAAATAGAGCTTTGTGGCAAATGAACATAAAAGACAAGAACAAAGCTGAAGCAAAATTCATTAAAAAGTTTGACTCTGAAGTGTTTTCTGAAACTTTTTTGCAGTATTTGCCCAGCTCCCATACTGAAAGAAGATTGTAAAACAAAAAGCCATGAAGGGGGGGAAAAAATCTGGTTTTGCAGGATTTATTGAAATCAAAACCTTTTAATATGTGGAGGAACTTGAGGCCTCCTCATGAAGGCAAAAGAAATTTGGGGGAAGCCAATGGGAGTTTGACATGCATTGGGAGTACAAGCTGTGGCCTATAAACAGTTACAGAAGTGACTTAGTGAACTGAGATGGAAGGTCAAATATAGCAAAGGAAACTGTTCATGATGATATGATCAAAGTGAGATAAGAGATCACAAATGGTCTGTGCACAGAAGAGGAAAATTCCAGTTACTCTAAATGACAACAACTCAGGAAAGGTTCCTGGACATACAAGAGAGCTATTTACTTCTAAAATGCTTGAGGAGAAAAAAAAAATCTGAGCTGTACTGGAAAAGAGGCAGTTATGATGGAACATGTAGGTACAAAGTGACCTTAGGGAATAAAGATTAGATACTTATAGGGAGGAGGAAGCTGTGTCTATATCAAGGAATGACATACCCAGTTTAATAACCACAGCATAGACCTAGTGACAAGTGAAATAAGCCAGGTCTGATAAATAAGATATATGGAAAATTTCCAAGGTTTAGTGATCAAGATAATGTGAGCTGTAATATTTTCTTGAGGGTGTTATTTCAAAGAAAGCAATTTAAACAGGTTTTTTTAAAATGGTTTAAAGAAGTGTGAATTGAAGAAAAACTGATTGTACTCAATTTGTCTACAACACTTGGAGTGTAAAAGTGGAAAGCATTTAAGTCCTGGTTAAAGAGTGTGTGCACTACACTCAGCTCAGTAACATCAGCTGAGTAATTTCAAATAGGCCAAATCATGCAGCCATTCAGGCACAATTCAGACTGAAATTGCTGGATTTGGGTTTAGTTATCTAGAGGAGTATGTACTAAGCATCACAAACCAGCATAGGCTGAAATGAGCGTTCATGTGAACAGATTAACAACATTCATGCAGTGGAGGACATTGACTACTAGGCCAAGGGGAGATAAAACAGCAACATCCTGAAGAAATGAGTAATGAATATTAAATAGAGCATCCTGACTTCGGGCTAAATTTGAGTTTGTTTGTTTAAGCTTAGACTGATTGACCCTTTTCCTTGCGTAGCGGCTGATTTACATTGACACCATCTGGCAGCATTAAGGAGCATTACATTCACACCTGTGTTACGGCTCCTTTACACTGCCAGAGCAATGGAGATGGGCTGCCTGATTTTGTGCTCAGGCATGGATTCTGGCAAAATAATGGCCCATTTACTCAGTGACACCAGCTACAGTTTGGAAGATGATCCTGAAGAAACCGAGCTTAATGTCATCATTTGATTCAATTCCACAATATCATCAACTTGAAAACAGGGCAAGAAAAGGCCAGACCTGAGCCTTCCTCTCTCTTTTTTCCATTGCAGTTTCCTGTTTCCTCTCTTATACCCTGGGGCCATGTCAGCTACGCACTAGTGAGAATGTATTTCTTTGTGCTGATGACAAAGAATTCAACCATCATACACTCCCTTAAAAAAGTAGGGGGGAGATATTTACAGTTAAAATTGACTAGTGGGGCATCTTTTCCTCTAGCTGGGTTTTTCTAAGTGCCTTAAATACATATAATGTATTTAAGTGGACACATAAGGGATCAGACATCCAGCTAGTATAAATCAACATAGGTTTACTGACTTCAATAGAACTACTCCAGTACGTTCCAAATGGTCCAATGTTCTCTGTGTCAGCTCCAATGTTCTCTCATGGTTATTATGGGAACCATTAGGTCAAACCAATGGGTTACTTCTTTAATTTGGTACACTGTAATAATTTGGCCACAAAACAGGTGCATGTTAGTGGAGCTAAAGTAGAATTTATGTGGCTTTCTGGCACAGTTGCCAATATTTGAGGTTTTCTCAGGGGACCATAGAGGCTAAGACTCTGTGAATAGCAAGGAAGTTGTGTGCAAAATATGGTGATTTTTTTGAAACTTTAAAATTACAACTATCTTATTAGAGACTCAAAAATTATGGTATTTTCAGGCTGTCCTGCTCTCTTGCCAGCCCAGAGGTCCACTCAGTACTTTCTTTACTCCTTAGGTAACATCACCACGTGATGTTTCATCACTAAAAGGCAATGCCAGAAAGACCCAGCAAAAAATATAAATATATAGATGTACAGGAGAGGCAGAGAATACTCGAGGTTTGGAGCTCAGAGATGCAAGCTGAAATCTAGAGATTTTCTCATTTCTACACCAGTCCTGGCAGGCTCAGGGAGCCTGCATCTGGAACAGCTCCGCCTCTCAACATAACCTGGCTCTCACTACCTCTTATTTCTTAGAGGGAAAATGTTGTAGCCTCCTACTGGGAAGCCCATAGGCCTACCATCTCTTCTGTGCCCAATGTGGACGTTTTATTCCTCTCCTGTGGTATTTTTTTAAACTCACTTATCCAGTGCCTCCTTGCTCCACTCACCCAAGGAACAGAGCTAGATCTGATGACACTGCCCACTGGCTTTTACTCAGCAGTGAAGAACAGCAGCTTCAAGTGACCAGCTTCAAGAGGTTTTTGGTTTTCTTCCAATCCCAGCCATTCAGTATAGATAGGGGACGTAGAGGAGAGCTACGTCTCAAGACTGTCCAGCTCATAGTAGTGCTATGTTTTGTCTGACAGAGTCTCAAGAGAAGTTTCCTCTACGGAGGGTGACCATATGTCCTGTTTTTGTTCGGACAGTCCACTTTTTAAGCTGTGTCCCAAATGTCACAATTTTTTTTCGCAACAATGGGCATTTATCCCATTTGCTGTTGCCTTAGGGGGCTGCAGAGGAAAAATGCTCGGTTTTGTCAAAATAGTTGTGATGTCCGTGATGTCAGCTTGGGGGGGTGGCCCCACATAGTGGGGCTTGGGTGAGCGGTAATGCCAGGTGGGGCTGGCCTGAGTCACCTAGCATCACTGCTTTCCCAGTGTCCCATTTTCACTGTAGGGAAATATGATCACCCTACCTCTAAGCCACATATTTTTTTCCTGACAATAGCAGGATAATCTACAAAGGGGAGAGACTGGAGAAGATCAGTTTTATAGGATATTATGCTCCCCCATCTGTATGAAGGTGCCCTGTTAAGTATCCCCAGCAGTGTTCTAGTATTTGGGCCATGATGCTTAATATCAACTCCAGATATTACATCTGCAAAACAAGGTTAAAAGAGACAGAGTATGAATGGAAAGCCATATGTCTATCCAGGCAATTTGAGAACACTGTTCCAACACTTCTACTTGGGCCACTCACTTTTTTTGTGAGACAGTCAAGGACAAATAAGAGAAACCAGTAACACTCCATTTCTGTACCTAGTATACAGGCAGAGTGGATAGATGTTGCTTTGCTGGAGCACTAAAATGGAATGCAGGAGATCTGGGTATGATTCCCAGGATCTGCCACAGTTAACCTCTTGGGCAGAGACCTGTTGTGTAAATTGCATGCTCAGATCTTTTTTTCAGATGACAGGATCGTCCTCCGGTTACCTCAAAACCAACTTCCCCAGCTGTGTGCTGTTCTGACCCAGGCTTCAGAGGACTCGATCCTGCCTGTGGACCCAATCCTACCCGAGCAACTCAGACAGGAGGTAAAAGCCTCCCTATGGGGCACTTTAAAAACAGACTTGGGCACTCTCCGGACAGAACCAATGTGTATAACCTTGAAGCCAGGCATTGTAATTCCTCGAATTCGTCAGTACCCCATCCCCCAAGAAGCTTTGCTAGGCCTCCGGAACCTTATCATCACATTCCTGTGGTTGGGAGTGCTAGTTCGCACCAAGTCTCCTTTCAACACCCTCATTCTGCCAATCAGAAAACCTGACGTGTCAGGTTAGGATAATGTGAGCGATAGGTACCACGTTGTGTCTAGCCTGAACGACTTTATTCACTGCATGCAAGTCCTGGACAAATCGGTGTACTGGTTTTCCCTCTGGATCTGTGTGTGACAGTCAGCAGCGACCTCCGAACAGCTAACAGCCTTATAATAGCTGGCAACCATTAGGGGAAATTGGACACCTCACGGACACAGTAGCCTGAACTTTTGAACTGTCCTCCCTTATTGGTCTTGAGGCAGTTGAACCTGTTCCTAAGCCGGTTTTTGCTAAGCCGATTGCAGAAGTGCAGGGTTTGCTAACCACCAATCAAATGCTAACACGACCGAAGCCTGTGAGTGAATGTGTATAAAAGATTCTTGGTTTTTGTATGGAGTAGAGGCTTCGCACCAAGGTACAAAACTCTCCTTTCTTCTGCAGAATAAAGCAACCTTTCCTTATCCCTGTCTGGCTGTCATTGGCTCTCAGCTAGACGGACCCAACATTTCGGTAACATGGGTATGATTCCCAGGATCTGCCACAGATTTCCTCTCTCTGGCCTCAGTTCCCCATCTTAAAATGGGGATAATACTTCATTTGTTCTAACCATTGTCCATCTCATCTACCTATACTGGAGGTTCATCAGGGAGGGGCGGTCTCTTACTATGTTTTGGTATAGGGGTAGTCAATTTGGGGTGGGGGGTGGTGTCAGGATCCAAATTTCTTGGTCAAGGTATAGTCAAGATCCAGATTCCAGAGAAAATAATAAAAACAACAACAGCAATAACGATAATAAGTAAAGAAAAAGATTTTGTGGTCCATTCAAGAGCATCTGGCAGTCTGGATTTGTCCCATAGCCTGCCTATTGACTACCCTTGGCCTAGGACAATGGGGTCCTGAACATGGTTTGGGTCTCTGGGGAAGCCAGTGTAATACAAACATGTGCACATTATGTAATTCTGAAGTGGGCACCATTAAAACATGAGTATACTTTAAAACATTTTCCTATATTGACAGTGGTCGATACTGCTGCACCACAATTGCTGCAGAATGCCAAAGGTTAATAGTATGGAACCTACCATACTATTAAAAAGGAATTGGGAGGTGGAGGGTGAAATTATAAATAGAAAAATCTCTGTAAAATAAATAGGCAATATAGCTGGAGCCGGTAAAGGAACTGAACTTCAGAATTAAGGCCATGTTTCTATAATCCTTCAATTGTGTTTCATTATGAAAGCACACATGATGATGTAGGATGGACAGTAAGATCACTTATGGTTTTACGAAAGCCAGTTCCAAACACGTGCTGAACCAATAGGAAAACAATGTTGGCTAGCCTGCAGACTGTCTCATTCTTCAACTGCACAAAAACCTGGGAATGGCACTATATGAGAGCAATTTGTTTTTGTCATGATGCAGTCATCTAGAAATCGTATTTCGCCATCTGTTATTCGGCATCCTTCCTTTTCCTCAGGCACAGCACATATTGCCTTTATGCTGGAAGGAATTTAGGATTCTAGGTTGGCAAATGAGTTCATTGATCATAATGAAATATGGCAAAATATCAATAGTTCCTGTGCTGAGATATTATAAGGATTCACAGTGACAGGTTCCATGAACAGTAAAAAAAAATTCTGTTTCAACTTTTATTTGGAGTTTGATTGTCACCAGTGTAACTTAACTATTTGCAAAATTTAATTTTCTCCTACTAGTAAAGTACAATGTGGGGTCCAGCTGGAGAAAGCTTTAGCTACATGAGTACATGAGCTACTCATGTACGTAGGTCCACTGCTTAATACAACTATTTGACTCACAGGAAAAATCTTTACTCTTGAAAGGTTTGCATGATCTGGTCTCATATCTTCTAATTACGGGCAAAGGAGGATCCATTTCTACAGTGTCCTTTGACTCTTAAAAGGTGAAATTCACCCTTAAGCAGAGGACCAGTACAAGACCTATGCACACTGCATAGACCTTGTGTTGGTCCTCTGTCCGGGGATGAATTTCACTGTAATGGAGCCAAAATGTGCTCATAAGTTATTACTTCCACCACTTTTTTCATTTTCCAAGCCAGCAAAATCAGTTAGTAATAATGCCAAGAAAGAAAGGAATTTATTGCTAGATTAGTACTGAATACCTAAAACACTTGAAAGGAACTGCAGTCCAGATTCACTGAGGTTAAAATCTCTCTCCATTCACATTTTTAAAAAATGATTGGCCTGATTTTCAGAAGTGCTGAGTACCCACAGCTCCCATTGACCTGGCTGGGAACTACAGGTGCTCAGCACCTCTGAAGCCATCAGGTTACAGGGGACTAGCTCCGCAAGAAACATAAGTGTGACGTTTATCTAGAAGCCTTCAACACACGGAGTGGCACAGTGCATTCGAGGTTACCAGTAATGATTTTAACCTAGTCTAGATGGACCAATCTTTCAAGTGGAGAGAGGTAATTTCGATTACATGCTAAGTTATATCTGGGCCTCTCCTGTGAGCAGCTTGTGCCAAATTGAATATGGTGCTTTCGTGATATGGGATTACAGTTAAAAAAATTAAGGAGGAACTACCTAATTAATTTCAATTAATTTTATTAAAAGAGTCTTATGTCTGTATGTGATCCAGCCTCCCAGAGGTGAAAGAGTGCAGTAATATTTCATTCACAAGGTCAGCCAGCCCCCAGAACACATTATAATTAATAGAATTGTTGCCGGTGCAGATGATCTGTATTTGCATATCTAAATAGCACACATGGATACCCCGTCTTCTCTTTTAGTGCAGAACTTCAGAGCAGATACTGCTGGCTACTCAAAATACTGTGGGCAGCCCAGTCTTTGCTGGGGGTGACATATCTTAATGTGTTTGATTGCTATTGTTTTGCTATAGACTACTGTTTTCAAATATCATGATATACACAAAATGACAATAGCTCTAATTATACTGAGTAAAGAGGTAACATTCTGTGGTAAGATGCTATTTATAACTAGGATGACACTTTATAAGAGCTAAGACACAGTCCTGGCATGAAGCAAAGTAAACAGGCTGTATGTGGACTAATTATCTGGAGACTTGGGAAGGTCTGAACTTTCTTCTCCTAGCTAGGGGCACAGCACTGAGCATCTTCATGCCCTCTCCATGACTTCTATAAGACTTTAACCTGCTCAATCCACAGCTACTACATGCAGGGTTAAGCCCCAGGTATAACCTGCCTAGCTGCAGGCCCATTGCTCCTCCTGCATCCATCAAGCCCTTGCCACAGTCTGACAGTGCAATGTCCTCAAAAGTCCCCTTTGAAGGTCTGCTAATGTGTTCTTTGTGATCCTGCAACCCTGGATGGCTGTTTGAACCCTGACCGGCTGCATGCAGCGGAAGTCTAGTGATTTTACTATGGTCCTGTCTTACCAAGGCCCTTACTGAACCACCCATGTCTACTAAGGGTAGTTAAACACTGGAACAAATTACATAGTGAGATTGTGGAATTGCTGTCCTTGGAGGTTTTTAGGAACAGGTTAGACAAACACCTGTCGAGGATGGTCTAGATAATATGTAGCCCTGCCTCAGTGCAGAGGACAGCACTAAATGAGCCATCAAGATCCAATCCAGTCCTACATTTCTTCGATTCTGTGTGCCACCCCTACAAACACTGATGCACATGCTTAACTTCAGATGTAGAAGAAGTCAAGTTATACATTGAGGTCAACTAGACTATTCACAGTATGCAAGATTCAGCATTTGTGAAAGCGTTTGCGGGACTGAAGTCTCAGGGAGTGCTTCTTACAATATTCCGTTAGACCATATGTCCACTGCAAATGCAAAATCTAACAATTGACTGTGGGGTCCACCCTATTGTCCTTTGCTCTTCTCCAAATCTGGCCTCCTTGCCTTTTTTCATTCCTCGTTGTGGCACCTTTCCTTCCAGCAGGAAAAGCAGAATTTATAATGAGATTGGTGTCAATGCCAGAAGTCAAACCAATTTTTTTTAAATGGAATAAAAGGTATTATGAAAGGTACTGTGCAAAAGACATAAAAGGGAGCCACGTTCAACTAATGAACAAGATCACCTACAGAAACTGATGTGTGCATTAGCATTATTTCTTCATGTGATACCACTTCTGTATAAAAATACCCTTTGCAGAAATTCAGCTCTGTGCAATCTTCCTAAAGGTTTAGAAGATATGCCTGTCCAGAGACATCGGGATTATTATTTAAAATGCTAGCCAAACCAGACTGTAGCATTCATGGAATTATTTACAATACTCCTAGTCCAGCCTGCCAAGAGCCTTGACCTGCTATCACTAGTCATCGTTATTCTACTCTTAACGTACCAAGTTCCAAACTTGGTGATATGGTTAAGCCTACTCATAACCAATCTGTAAGCATTGTGCAGAAGAACTGCAGGAATGGGTAATGTCCGCAAAAGTCATGCTTAAAGCAGATCATTAAAATTCATCTTTTGAGAAGAATGGAGCCTTCCCAATACTGTTTATGTGCATGCAGAGAGTCAGCCCTATCTCAATTTGCTCAACTAGATTAGAAACCTAATATCAATGTTTTAAACTAAAGAGCCTCAAAAGTGCTTACTTTTTCTTTTACTGATGTACAACGTGAGGTTTTATTGGCCAATGATTCCTGTTGCAGGGTACAGTATCTAAGGTCTTGTAACCTTGTGCAGACACTAGTATAAATTAAGATTAGAATTTAAAATCAATATAATCAAATTTATGCAAATCTTCGTGTGTGAACACTCATATTTCAACATTACACTGGATTATTTTGGTTTAGCTCAAGTCAGTTAGAAACAGGTTTAACACAACCAAAATAAGCCATTCTTAAATCAAAATAAGTTTGTCCATGCAGCCTTTTGCATCAGCTTAACTATATTTTTTAAAAGCCAGTTAAGGTGATACCAATGCAATTTTCTTATGCAGAACAGACCTAAGAAAAAAGGAATAGGATTGGAAAACAAAACATACTAAAAATACACGGGCAAATGCACACATACTAATTTTATAGTAAATATTTTAATGTAAAGGCAATGAGTGGGTAAGTTTTTTTGCAATTAGTAACTGCAGAGGAGCAGTTGATTTCCCAATACCTGCAGGTGAATAGCTCTTCACCAGTTAAAACAATCACAACCTTTCTTTAGTGCATATTCTGTACACGATATTCTACCGGGTCAACTAAAATAAAGTAAAAATGAAAAACGGAATGTGACACTTTCCTGGTATGGCTCATTTTTTCCTAAAATCCTTTAGAGATTTTCCATTTTCATGCAGTTTTAATTAACTCTCTACCATATGCTCTACGGTATATGTATTAACGAAATCCTACGCATTACCCCAGGTGAGAATCTGGCCTTATGTTTTTCCTCTCTTAGAAGATACTAGAGTATATTGAATTCTATTTAATTACAAATTTCTAAACTTCTCTTATGCCTCCAGGCTAGGAAAGGGATTCACAGAAGCAGAGAGGGAGAATCTGGCCCTCAAAGAAGGAATGCAATTTACCAAACAGAACATCTTAATCTGTGAAAAACAAAAGGAAAGTTCTAAGCAGCTCTAGTTCATACTACATTTGAAAGCTACTTGACGTTAAAACTCTTAAAAAAAAAATTCAGTGTGTATTTTCTAAATGTCTGTATCGATCACAATGACTGAATGATAAGCATAGCTGTTGTCCTACCTGGACCCTGACATGCATCTGTCAGCAGAGGCTGCTTAGAGAAGAGGACTAGGATGAAAAAATTATTACTTAAAATGTATTGCATGACTGATCTCTCTCTCTCTCGCTTTCTTCCCATCCCCTCACCCCTTCTGTCTCCAACTAACTGTGTTATTCTCAAAACCCAAACACACTCATATGTTTGACTACTATAGATTGTACATGCATCCTAGGGCCATGCTGGCATCTTCAGTATATCATAGGCCTTATAAACAGACATAATCTCTTTTGTGTTTAGGATAAACTTTTTGGAGCAGGGAATGCCACGTACAATATGCTTGCATGGTGCCTAGCACAATGGGGTCTCCACTATTTGAAGCCTCCATGTACGAATGCAATATAAACATACAATAAGTAAAATATACAAATAATGCTCAAGTATAATGTGTAATACCAGAAGAGCTTCAGCAGGTGGCAGCAAAGGGAGACCTGACCCAGGCCCATATCATTAAACTGGGTTCCAGTCACTTTCAGACTAGAGAGAACCGGAAGATGACACAGATGAAGACTACCCGGTGAGATCAGTTAGGGTTAAACTGTGCTGATCTTCCTCAGATTGTTGGTGTGCACTTACAAGAGGAAGTGTTTCACAATATAGCTGTGAGGGGGCTTTAAATAGCAATTTTAAAAAGTAACAATTGAGAAAGGATTAAGGAAGTAAGGTAACAGGCATTTTGCTCAATTACTGCTTTCTTGCATATTTTAGCTTCCGTTTGCGCCATCTTCTGATGTGTAATTTCTGAAGAGGTAGCTGCTTGGCTTCTGGGCTGCATGATGTCAAAACAAAAATAGATTGTTTTGCTTTAGATAGTAATTGCTAAATTTGCATCAGAATATTGCCCCTTATCAATTAGATTGAATGTTAAGAAGAGTCACCTCCCAAAATTTCACAAAACTGAACTGCATCTACCTTTTACTCTGCATGAATAATAATGTCATATTTTAAAAGACGGTTGCTCATACTGTGTAGTAACAGATATAAATGTCCTCACCTGAAGGGTGATAAGGTTTTAGCTCTATTCCCTCAATTAAGATTTTTAATTTCTCCAAAAACAAGCGTTGTATGTAAATTCAAACCAAGGAATTACTGTGCCACATTTGTTATTTATAAAACTTACACAGAAGAGCCAGAGAGAAAGAGCCTTGTATTTTATTGTTGTTTTAAATCTATTGTCATCTTCAAAATGGCATCAGTTATTGTGCTGGCTTTAAGTACTTAATGCAAAACCCTTTTTTCTTTGTCAAATGCTTTACATGATATGAGGAGATATTAGGCACACAGAGTACTTTTCTCAGCAACTCAGCTAAGCATGTGTGTCTTTCTCATACTCTCGCCCCCTCCCTGGAATTTATATTATGAAAAGATACATATATTGAAACAAATCATTTTCTCTGCACATGAAAAACAAAAAGAAGTTAGACATAGAAGAGGTGGTGGGGAAAATAGAACAGCTGCAAATAATTTGAATCTCAAAGGCAAGTCCAACATATGTTTCAATTGTTGTGATAAAGCATACTGAGCTTATCAAGAAGCAGTGTTTGGATGACAGTTTGTATGTGGCTTGAAGATAAGGAAATGAAGCCATTTTCTAGCTCTCGCCAATCCTTCGAGTGGGCAACTTTTAAAATCCCTGTAAATGAAAGATGACATTATGAGGAGAAATAAGGTGTGTTTGGTTATTTTTGCTCCTAATTTTATTCAAAGAATTTATGAAAGTGGTGTACTCAAATACTGTCAAAGAGCTACAGGGTAGAGTGCTTATTATCAGAAGTCGTTCCATTCCCTTCAGTGGGGACTCTCAGCAGTAAGTACGTTCTACACCTGATAGTGTTTGCAAGACTGGACCTTAAATGATTGCTGCATTTGATGCAGCTTAGAACAACACGCATTAAAGTTTTAGTTTAATAAAATGCAAAGTAGTTTTACTTCCACATCTAATGGGTCCATCACCATAACACGACAGGGCTCTTACACAGAGGATGCAGAGAAGTTTGGGGAGAAAAAACACCCTTCTTCCTCTCCCTCCCACATGACAAACACTGCCCTCTTCCCAACACTAAGCAAGTTAAAGGGAAAATGTCCAGCACATTAAAGTTAAGAGACAACTACTGTAGGCATCAGTCTACTAGGCCACACATATGCATAACTTAAACACATTAATAGTCCCACTGATATCACATGCTTAAGAACTTTGCTCAATTAGGGCCTTACATCCTTATCCAAAGACCATTTCTGTCAATGGGAATCTTTCCATTGATGTCAGAGAGCTTTCGATCAGGCCCTTAGTGCATAGTTCTTCACCCATTAAGTTGATGGCAAAGCTCTCCCGGAGTTTAATCAGAGCAGGATTGGGCTCTTAAATCTTTGTACTCTCCGTATTCTCAATAGCAAACCAACATGATGGTAGGAATGATAAAGATAATGGATTTCAAGAAGGCAGAATTTAGCAAACTCAGGGAGTTGGTAGGTAAGATCCCATGTGAAGCAAGTCTAAGGGGGAAAAACAGTTTAAGAGCATTGCCAGTTTTTCAAAGAGAGACATTATTAAGGGCAGAAGAGCAAACTATCCCACTGCGTAGGAAATGTAGGAAGTATGGCAAAAGACCTGATTTAACCAGGAGATCTACAATAATCTGAAACTCACCCCTCCTCCCCACCACACCCCCGCAAGAGTCCTGAAAATGTGAAAACTAGATCAAATTACAAAGGATGTATATAAACAAATAACACAAGGATGAAGGGAAAAATTAGAAAGTCACAAAACAAGATAACCTTTATGTCTCTAGATAAAGTAAACAAGAAAACATTCTACAAATACATTAGAAGCATGAGGAAGACCAAGGACAGGGTAATGGGGGGGCGGGAGGGACAACAGAATATGTGGCAATGCTAGAAGTGCTAAATAACTTTCAGTTTTCACCAAAAAGGTTAGTCGTGATTGGACATCTAACATAGTGAATGACAGTGAAAATGAAGTAGGATCAGAGGCTACAATAGGAAAAGAACAAGTTAAAGACTAGTTAGATGTTTTCAGGTCACCAGAACCTGAAATATATCCTAGAATACTCAAGGAGCTGATAGAGGAGATATCTGAGCCATTAGTGATCATCTTCGAACAGTCATGAAGGACTGGAAATCTATAAAAGTGCTAATCTATAAAAAGGGGAACAAGGACAACCCAGGAGATTACAGACTAGTCATCTTAACTTCAGCACCTGGAAAGATAATGGCCCAAATAATTAAGTAATCAGTTTGCAAACACTTAGAAGATAATAAGGTAATAAGTAAGGTTAAGATTTTGTCATGGTTATTTTCAGTAAAAGTCACGGACAGGTTATGGGCAACAAACAAAAATTCATTGGAGCTCAGGACTTATCCGTGACTTTACTAAAAATAACTAGGGGGGCAGGACTAGACAGTGGGAAGGAATAACAGCTGGAATCCCATGGGGGGTGGGACTGACAGGCTGAGCCCCGCTTTCAGCCCCCCACCACAAGCCATGGGGCAGGGACGCACACCCCCGGCTCCAACCCCAGCTGCAGCCACTGACAGTGGAAGCTGAAGAAGTCATAGAGGTCTGGTAAAGTCACGGAATCCGTGACGGCGATGACCTCTGTGACTAAATCATAGCCTTAGTGATATGTAACTGTCAGCAAGGATTGGTCAAGAACAAAGCATGTCAAACCAATCTCATAGCTTTCTTTGGCAGGGTAACAAGCCTTGTGGATGGGGGAAGCAGTAGATGTGGTATATCTTGACACTAGTAAGGCTTTTCATACTGTCTCACATGACTTTCTCGAAGAAACTAGGGAAATACAACCTAGATGGAGCTACTATAAGATGGGTGCATAACTGGTTCCCAGAGAGTAGTTGCCCTTGAACCACTGATATCAGTTCTGGGTCCAGTTCTGTTCAATATCGTCATCAATGACTTAGACAATGGCATAGGGAGTACACTTATAAAGTTTGTAGCTGATACCACGTTGGGAGGGGTTGCAAGTGCTTTGGAGGATAGGATTAAAATTCAAAATGATCTGGACAAACTGGAGAAATAGTCTGCAGAAAATAGGATTAATTCAATAAGGACAAATGCAAAATACTCCACTTAGGAAGGAACAATCAGTTGCACACATATAAAATGGGAAATGTCTGCCTAGGAAGGAGTTCTGCAGAATGGATCTGGAGGTTACAAGCTAAGTATGAGTCAACAGTATAACAGTTGCAAAAGAAGCAAACATTCTGGGATGCATTAGGAGGAATGTTGTGAGCAAGACACAAGTAGTAATTCTTCCACTCTACTCCATGCTGATTAGGCCTCAATTATAGTATAATATCCAGTTCTAGATGCCACATTTCAGGAAAGATGTGGATAAATTGGAGAAAGTCCAGAGAAGAGCAACACAAATCATTAAAGGTCTAGAAAACATGACCTAAAGGTCTAGAAAACATGACCTGGGTTTGTTTAGTTTGTAGAAGAGAAGTCTGAGGGGGCGCACGATAACAGGTTTCAAATACATAAAAGGTTGCAACAAGGAGGGAGACACATTTAACCTCTCTTTAGCCTCCTAGGATAGGACAAGCAGCAATGGGCTTAAATTGCAGCAGTGGTGGTTTAGGTTGAACACTAGGAAAAGCTTCCTATCAGGGCAGGTAAGCACTGGAATAAATTGCCAAGGGAGGTTGTGGAATCTCTGTCATTGGCAATTTTTACGAGCAGGTTAGACAAACACCTGTCAGTGATTGACTAGATAATACTTAGTTCTGCCTTGAGTGCAGGGGACTGGACTAGAAGACCTCTCGAGGTCCTTTCCAGTTCTACAACTCTATGATTGCTGCATATGCAGAAGTATACCACGAGAAATCCAGGAATATTAAAAAGGTAAAGGCCTGATACAGAAATGTTAATTGATGTCAACAGAGTGAGAACTGGCCAAAGTAAAATGTAGTGCAAGAGGATGCAAATCAGTTGGCATCAGCCAAGTAGTGCTGGGACAGAATTTTGACCCATGCACTCCCCTGGATTGATTTTAAGAACATTTAATGAAAGCTAGATTCACTGAAAAGTATCATAACTGTTCTAATACCCCTAAGAGGTGTGTAGTTTTCTTTCTATGAAAAGTTCTCTTATGCATTTTAGCACAGGTTCTTCTAAAAAAGCATATTTCCACACTGGAAACTAGTGTAATATTTATAACAGTTCAAACAGTATTTTACAGAGATAATGGAGGCAATGCAGAGACTTGAAAGCAAAAAGCAGAAGGAATATAAACAAATATTAATACCCATTTCATCTGCCGTGTAACATTTTAGCTGGTGATCTGCCAGATTCTTTGTCTGAAATTCAGCTAGAATTTGATTATAAGCAGGGCCGCGGGGGGGAGGGCAAGTGGGGCAATTGGCCCCGCAGGGTCGCCACGAGAGTTTTTTGGGGCCCCTGGAAAGAGGTCCTTCACTCGCTCCGGGGGCCCCGAAAAACTCTCGCGGGGCCCAGACCCCTGGAGCTTCTTCCACTCCGGGTCTTCGGCAGTAATTCAGCAGCCGGTCCCAGAGCGGAAGGATCCCTTGCCGCTGAATTACCGCCGAAGCAGGGGCCCCCCGCCGCTGAGGGCCCCAGAACCTCTGAATCCTCTGGGCAGCCCTGATTATAAGCAAGACTGCTTTTTTTGACCCACCATGTTTATTATCAGTAATAAAAAGACAGAAATTAATAAGTGAATGCTACTGTTATTACTAGATAGTGTTTAAACCATTCTGGAACTTGGAAATGAATTGGGGCCACCTTTCGCAATTTCATATTCCTTCAGAAGAGGTTTTACGAAAGCTACATTTTTCAGTTATTCTGTATGATGTGCTGCATTCTGGTTTGGATCACTTATGCCACATTATGATGCATTCTCTGCAGGGTCCCACAAGGACTTTTATGTTTTACAGGATGCTTTTTAATTTATTCTGAAATGGCTTCAGAACTCTAGGCACACACATAGCTTTCTGACTGGTTCCCACTGATGTCAAATAAACGTCAGTAGTGCCCAGAATGGCTTTTGCCTTATAAATTCCATTACGTAACAGAGATGGCATACTCCAGACAGTGAATTTCTAAAAGCCTATTGCCAGAGAAGGGGCAGCTAGTTCAGGTAAATTAAGAAATGGACTGGAAATTTTATCCAAGCCCCTGAACCAACCAACCAATCAAACAAAACCTCTCTGTCCAGATAGAGTCCTCTCCTCCCACCTGCACTTTCTATTCCATTTCTCTCATAATAAAAATAATAAAATTTTGGGGGGGTTGAATCAAATCTGAAATTTGAGAATTTTCAGTGAATTGAAAAAGTCCATTTCTGGTCTGTTCTATGGCATCAATTTGAACCTGGGTCTCCCACATCCCAGATAAGTACCCTAATCAGTGGGCTAAAGATGATAAAGGTATGTAGAAGTGTGGGAAGTCAAAGGAAGTAAAAGAGATGACATTCCCAGAATGACATTTGCCTCCTGTTTCATGAAGGGCCAAAACTTATTTATGTCAAATTCATGAACAGGAACAGTTTTGGATCAACCAAAACAGCATTTTTCAGCAAATAAATTATTTGAAAAATTTTACCCAGCTCTGCTCTCACCTTCCTCTCCATGGTTCACACCCCATGCAATCTCTCCCATACTTCATTGGTCCTATTTTATATTCCAATTCAGCCAATACTTGGTTCCTCCTTGTCATTCCAATATTCCATCCATTCAAACTACCAAACCTACTCCCAATGCAGCTGCCAACCCAGTCTCTGACTGCCCCATTGCCACTCGCATTTACAATGCTACTTAATACAACTTCTGGTTTCCTCTCTCTGCCCCAGTTCTGTCTCCTCCCAATAGAAACTTGACTCTGGGTCATCAGGTTCCAGAATTGACTTATTCTCCCCTGTAATCAGAGAAGAACAGCTCTGAATGAGGAGAGATTGATTTATCTCAATTAATCTGATAAAAAAATAAATTGATGAACACAGCAATCATAACTTCCAACTTCAGGGCCTGATCCAAAGCCCTTTGAAAGCAAGATCCCCACAGATTCCAATGAACTGTGGACAGACTCTTAGTGCAAATACAGATACACGAGTAAAATGGGGCATTGTTCTATCTTTGAAAGAGATCCTCTTTCCACATCCATAATGTCCATGGCTTTGGACATTAACTCGGTGAAACAGGAAAACACCTTCTGCTCCTGAAGTTTTTGTTGATACATTAATTTTTACCTCTTTGACTAAACAAATGGCTGATGGAGGAGGAAAAAAGGGAATAGTTTAGTGTTACAAAATCTGAGCCAGAAGCAAAGAAAGAAATTGCCCAGACTATAAAGTGCAGCACCTTCTAGAGCCAAGCTCTATTTGTATCTTTAGCGTTTCCTGACACACAGTGCCGCATTGCTATAGGTATGTTGTGTGTGATAAACTAGTAATTTTAACTATTACAGTAGAATCTCAGAGTTAGAGAATTACGAACTGACCAAATCAACCACACACTTCATTTGGAACTGGAAGTACACAATCAGGCAGCAGCAGACACACACACACACACACACACACACAAAGCAAATACAACAGTGTTAAACTACTACAAAGTAAAGGGAAAGCAGCATTTTTCTTCTGCATAGTAAAGTTTCAAAGCTGTATGAAGTCCAAGTCCAGTTGTAAGCTTTTGAAAGAACCATAACATTTTGTTCAGAGTTACGAACAACCGCCATTCATGAGGTGTTTGTAACTCTGAGGTTTTACTGTAGTCCTACAAGATTTTTTTCCAAAATTAACCCAGAAACCTCACATGATGATATATAATAGAAACCGAGGTTGGAAGGGAACTCAAAAAAGACATTAGTCCTTTCCTCTGTGCTGAGGCAAGATCAAGTATACATAGACCATCCCTGACAGACATCTTTCTAGCATATTCTTTAAAGCCTCCAATGAGGAGGATTCTATAGCCTCCCTTGATAACTTTTTCTAATACTTGATTATTCTTACAGTTAGAAATTTTTCCAGCCCAAATCTCCCTTGCTCCAGATTAAAGTGATTATTTCTTGTTCTGTCGTCTGAGGGCATGGAGACTAGTGATGACCATCCTCTTTATAAACACGCTTACCGTATCTGAATTCCATTGTCAGGTCCCCCTTCCAGTCTTTCTTCTCTCTCAAGACTACACATGCCCAAGTTTCTTTAACCTTTTCTCATAGCTCAGGTTTGCTAAACTTTGTTTCATTTTTGTTGCTCTCCTCTGCATTCTCTCCTATTTGCCCACATCTTTCTTAAAGTGGGGCACCCAGAACTGGACACACTTTCCACACTTGGCACTTTCACCTCAATCACACTTCCCTACTATCCTTATGAGAATATGCTCTTAGATTAAACATTTCATATAAAATTTTACACGGAACACTTAATGAAGGATATGCAAAACTATTCATTTATAGCCATCAAAATCATTACACCCTAATAAGAGTTCTATTTAAAAGGCAGCCGGGCTCACTGAATGATCGTTTTTAACATATCTATCAAGGTTTCTTTGCCCTGTGGCTCACTTTTTGAAAAAGAAAAAGGAAAAAAACACACATGTAGCTGGTCATATTTTGTCTCTCTCTCTGAATTTCCCAACCCTCTTTCCCCCATAACTCCAATTTAACCCACAAGGTCTTTAACATGTATAGGCATTTTTTCAGCTTCAAAACCCTTCAAAACATACAGTAACTCCTCACTTAAAGTCATCCTGGTTAACATTGTTTCGTTGTTACATTGCTGATCAATTAGGGAACATGCTCATTTAAAGTTGTGCAATGCTCCCTTTTAACGTCATTTGGCAGCCGCCTGCTTTGTCCACTGCTTGCACGAAGGGCAGCCTGGTGGAGCTAGCTGGTCGGGGCTTGAAACCAGAGAGGAGCAGCAGAGCCGCACCCCACCCCACACACACCCATTAGCTCCCGCTATCAGCTCCCCGCTCCTCTAAGTTCCCTGTGCAGCAGCTGCCCAGCAGACTAGCAATTGCTGGCAGTTCAGCTATCCCTCCCACCACTGCCATGTGCTGCTCCTGCCTTGGAGCTGCTCCCCAAGACTCCTGCTTGCTGTGCAGGGAGGGGCGGAAGAAGGGGGCTAATGTTAGGGTATCCCCTTCCTCCCTGCTCCTGCACCCCACTTACCCCATCTTCCATAGAGCAGGAGGGGCACATGACAGGGCTCAGGACAGAAGGAGCTTGCTGGCAGCAGCTGCGGTCTCAGCAAGCTGATCTAATTAACAAGGCAGTGTACTTAAGAGTAGTGTCAGCGTACTTAAAGGGAAAATGCACATCTCTCTCATACATATGGTGTATGTCTGTCTACAACGCTGTCTCCCCTCCCTCCATTCCCGCTGCCTTGTAGAGTGTGAGGCTACATTAACAATGTGTTAACTCTTGAGTGCTCAGCCAATTGCTAATTCATCATTTAGCAGTAAGGCATTCCCTGGGAAATAGCCCACCCTCTGACTTCTCCACTTCAACCAAGCTTCACAATCATCATCACTGTGTACCAGTATTAAATTGTTTAAAACTTATACTGTGTATGTATGTATATTATATAATATAATAATCTTGTCTAGTGAAAAAAATTCTCTGGAACCTAACCCCCTCATTCACATTAATTCTTATGGGGAAATTGGATTCACTTAACATCATTTTGGTTAAAATTGCATTTTTCAGGAACATAACTACAACGTTAAGTGAGGACGTACATAACATATAACATGACACACATTTAAATTATGCAAAAATTCCAGATACAGGCTCAATATGTCCTTGTGTTATTCTGTTGCCTTAAAAAAAAAAAAAAAAAAAAAAAGATATTCCACAGTCACGGTCCTATACTTTAGAAGTATATCCACTGGACTTGAATGGCAGACATAGTCAGAAGTAGGTTTCTGTAAGAGCTGCTCAGCTGAAAATGTTCTTAGACCTTCAGTAAGCTAGTCCTGCCTATATAAACACTCTCTAAAATGTTTTCCTCCCTCTGGTGTCTATTCCATTCCCAATGCCTACAGCACTGGTTCTGTACTTTTAGATTGTCTCTGTTTTATGTCATGATTTAAAACATTGCTAACAAACTGAACTAATAAAGCTTATGCTTCCAGACGGGTAAAATCTTAACAGCATAAAAGGTAACAAATGATTATGCTTACTCTGTGGTAAGGTATTATGCGCAGTACACCCAGGTGAGGCATTTGAATTGACAGGTCCTAAAATCAATGTGGATAGCAACAGCTTGAAAGAAAAGAAAAGTCATCCAGAGATTTAGCTTCAAACCTTTCTGAAGCCACTTGATGACAGTTATGACTAAACAATTGTGTGAGATGCAAGCACTTGGGGAATAGCATTTAAATGGGAAAACAAATAGTGCTTTAGCCAACTTCCAAGCTCTCTGGAGAAACTAAGCAAATTATACCCCAACCACACACCCAAGTAAGGCAATAATAGACCAATTCTCACAGGATTTGATTCGAAAATGGTCATCACAAACAATCCCTGTTAATCTTACTTGAGCCATTACATTAAATAGTTAGGAGAAACTTAAGAATAGCGTTACATATATTAACTATATATGCTAGCCATGCATTAAAATACATTTATTATAGAAGGAAATGGAGATTGTGTTTTGAGTACTAGCCACTACTGTACTAGAGAGAGATTTTTATGGTCACCAAAGGTGCTCTGTTGCAAGTGAGGCAGGCTTAGCACAGTTTATTCTGGTTCCCTGGCTCTTGAAGAGGGTTTGCCCTCCTCAGAAGATGCAAAGCCCTTTTATATCAGTATAATTACATTTATACCAACACAAGCTCTCATGTAGAAGTGTCATAACTACCCTACCCCCCAAACTGACAGTTTTAAGTGTAGAGCAGGCCCTAGAGGAGTCCCCATTGGCAACCTGGCTCCCTTCTCTTGAGTTACTGCTGAGATTTGAAAGAGACATTTATGGCACAGCTAAGTGTGAACTGCTTTTGGATGCAGGAATAGTAATACAATACCACAGTGGGGCCTGAGCTCAACACTCATGCAGAATAGAAGTTTTGAAAGTATAGGGAAAGAGAACCTACTCCTCAAGCTGAGTGCAATCACTTCCCCTCGACTTCTTAGGAAGTTGAAGGCATGCAGCATCTTCCATTATTGAGTCCCATGTCATAGACAATATGTTATTCAAACAGATGTTTGTCATGAGATGCTTGGGTCCCCATCTCATTTGTTCAATCATAGGCTGACGGTATGGTTTGTTACTTAAAGTATGTGTCATTCTCCAAACATTACTAACATGGCACTGGGGTGTGATATTAGCTTCTAGGTCGCTCATTATTACTCAGAACCTACTATGATAAAGATGTCTATTTATTTATCCAAAGCTCCTCCTGACATTTGGGAAGTTTCCTGTGTTGTACAAGTCCTAGATAGCACAGAAGGTACACTGGGAATATGTGTAGATGGAAAAACAAACAAACAACCAGTGTCAGATTAAAGGATAGAAAATAAAAATCCATATTTTAATCCCCTCTCGTCTCTCCACCCCCATAATTTAGGCACATACCATTATCATCAGCCTGCAAATCTTAAATTTCCACTGTGTCTAATCAATTGTCAGAAATCCCATTCCGAAGGCATTGTCTTTCCCCAAATATCTATGTCGTATCTATAGAAAATGTATTTTTAATTATGCGGCACTGTGGATTTGTAAGTGGGAAAGTCTTCAGTTACACCATAATGCTGTACAATGTTTAGTAATTAAGTGAGAAGACAATTTATTAGAGCACTGTGTGTGCACGTCTTGATAATTGGGAAGTCAAACTACAGTAGATTAGCATTTTCTTCCTGAATACTCATTCAGAAATGGGCCAAATCTCAGGGGCCTGATTTTCCTCTTGAACCAGATTTACACCAGTGTAACTCAATTAACTTTAATGGAGTTGTTGCTGATTTACACCAGCAAAACCCAAAGGAGAATCAGGCCCGAAGAATATTATCCTGAATATGCAGGTTACCATGTGAAAGAGTCTAATATGAGAAAATCTCCTGTATATTTAAAATAAGGGTTCATGTTACAAGTAGTAACAATTGAGACTAATTTGGGTAAAGGTTTGAGAATACAGCACCGCAAACATCCCTGGAGAATAATTGTTTTAAAGAGCCACACAAAAATGCAAGGCTCTTACACCCTTCACATTACTTTTTCTGTGTAAGACCCAGTCCTGCAAACCCTTACTGACATGAGTAGCCCATACCCAGTACAATGGACAATGTAGGTAAGGACTACTTATGGAACTCTACAATTCAGGTTTTCGTTGCTACCCGGTTTGTCCTGTTTTTTCAATACTGCAGTGTCTAGGCTGGCTTCTAGAACATCAGGCACTTATTTTCAGGTTCAGTCCTTTAACATTTGCTCCTGTGAGCATTCCCAACGAGATCCAGGGGAGTACAACCATGAGAATCCATGAGGGGAGTGAGCCCATGCTCCCTTATGCCTAGGCAAAATGGGTCAAATTAAAGCAGTTATGAAGTCTTAGTGATACAGTGCACTGGCTGTTTGCTTTTAGAGACCGAGGTTCATATTCTGAGATAGTTTAAGTTGAAATGAGTCAAGGTGTTATCACTGCCCCATGTGACACCTCATACTCTCTGCTAAAGAAGGGCCCTGGATTAGAGTAGCAGGATTCAAATATTACTTTGATTTAAGAACAGATTATTTCATTTCAGGAGAATAGCACTTTTTTGCCACCTAAATATTAAAGCAGGAGCAAAAGGTGACGAGGAAAGTTAAGACTGTACAATAGTTTCAGATGCTCATGGTTTAAAAATAAATAAAATGGACGCTTGGCGTAACTCAGCTGAGAATCAGGTCTAGAAATTTGTTTTCCTCAGAATGGAGCAGATTTCGGTGAGTAAGACAAACCCTGGGTACAAGTTTCCACTGTGTTAGCTGGCATGACTCCATTTTGAAAAGGCTTTAGCTGTCATAAGGCTGGTGCAAATGGGCAAAGCGCCACTGAAGTCAATGAAGCCGCACCAATTAGCAGCAGAGAACTTGGCCCATTTTTTGGTTTTGTTAGGACCATGATTTCTATAATAAACGCCTTATGGACTATAACTTTCATTCCTCGAGATGAAGTCCATGCTTGTTCTCATTTCAAATTGAACAGTATTGGCAACACCCTTTTGGTCAGTCCTAGGCCTGTCCGATGGGCCAAGCTGTGCGTGGAAGCTTCCATTACAACCTGCAATGTCTTTTCATTCTACAGCAGCTGCCTGCACTTTACTTGACCTTACCCGGTGCTGGCGCTCTCTCTCAATATTGCTTACAGTTTGGTTTTGATGTTATTTAACTAGTATGTGGGAGCTTCAGCTCTGAATTGACTTTTTTTTTTTTTTTTTTTTATAGTTTAGATCAGATTCTTAATGGTGCTGTAAAGGAATTAGTTTTATTAATAATAGAAAACATTTAGTTACATCATCATAGCCCCACAATATTCCATTCAGATACTCTAATCTTTCTGATTATATTGGGTAATTCAAACAAGGACACTAGCTACAGACAAAAGATTTTTTTTTTATTAATTATTTACCAGTCTGCAGGGTTTCAATGCCACACCGAGTTAGCTTAGCTTTCCAGATTAATTATTCAAATCTTTACAGTTCAAGAACAAGGCAGCTAGAAGAGGCACAACACACAGAGTTCCTAGCAAAGCAACTCGCTTCTGTCCCAGGTCTCAATAGTTTACCTGGTTCACTGGCACCTTGAAAATCCGATCCTAAGGATCAGTCAATATATAAATTCAGACCAATAATAACATTTCATATCTGCTCAACCCCTCCCCTGCATCTATAATTAGCATTAGAGGCTCTGCCTCTAGGCACTAGGAAATAATATCCGTAACATCAAACAAACAAACATGCCAGAGAAGGAACGTAATTGCCAAGTGAATCAGACAAGTAGTCTGTATAAGGCTGTCTTTGGTCTCTGAAAATGGCCAGCTCCAGCTGCTTTGGAGAAAGATTCAAGAAACCCTGAAATAAACAGTTATGGGGAAACCTGTCCCTATGGAAAGTCTCTTTCTGACCTTCCCATAGTTAGCGATTGGCTTATGCCCTGGAGTTGGAAGGGTTTTACTGTTTCCCAAACTTGTGTGTGTTGAATATTTCATATTAAAGCTCAGATAACTGTGAGCTATATAGAAGAGTCCAATTCTTTTTAAAACCGTGCTAAGCTCTTGGCTTTTAAGTAAATCATGAAGCAGCTAGTTCAACCAGCTAATTGTTCATTATATGGAAAAGGTGGCATGCCCAAGACACCCCCTCCATCTGCAGTCCCCACAAAGTGGTCGATCATAGGTTTATTATTTTTCCCTAACTAGAAGGAGTCTGGCCCTGATCCCTCTCAAATTTCAAGGCCAAAAGGGACCTCCAGCATAACACAGGCCATAGAACTTCCCCCAAATAATTCCTAGAGCAAATCTGAAATGAAGCAGCTGTTGCTTTTTCCTGTACAGTCGCTGATGTTGTGAGAATGACATTTGAAGTGTGATACGAAGACGTCAGATTTTCAATTTCATCCAGTCTTGCCATGCTGCTGGGAGGATAGGCCATGCGGACGTTACTGAGCATTGTTCAAAGTGGTGCCTCACAGCAATGATGTTACATAGATGGATACAGCAGTTTGGCATATTAAACAATGGTTTTGCATTTAAATGAGATGGCATAATAAAAAGAAAATCCACTGTCCAGTTTGGGTTAAAACCTCAGTTTTCGCTGTCTGCGTTGTGATGTTTACTTCCACTCGCATTCAAATGCCTTACTGAAGTCTAAGTATATTATATCAAAGCTATTACTTTTAATCTCATCAAAAATGATAGCGAGTTAGTTTGACAGGATCTATTTTCCATAAA
This sequence comes from Chelonoidis abingdonii, assembly GCF_003597395.2. NCBI lineage: Eukaryota > Metazoa > Chordata > Testudines > Testudinidae > Chelonoidis > Chelonoidis abingdonii. The sequence goes on from NC_133777.1 coordinate 18,781,530, forward strand.
CCCATGTTGATTTGCAACAATTATGTTATCCTCCTTTAACTATTTATGAATCAGGTCCCAGATCAGACACTCCATTATCTTGCCGTATGTAGATGTCAGGCCCACAGGCCTTTAACTTTGAACATCATCCCATTAACCCTGTTTAAAAACTGGCACATTAGCTTTTTTCCAGTATTCTGAAACGTCCCCAGTGCTCCAGGACTTATTGAAGAGTCAATTAACAGTCCAGCAAGCTCCTGAGCCAGTTCTTTTAAAAGTTATGAGCTTGCTGATTTTAGAGGGGCTAAGTGTAGTAACCTCCATTTAACATCCTCCAGTGATACTAGTGAAATGAGCAGAGTGTTATCACCATATGATGAGACTAGACTAGATCAGTGGTTCTCAAAGCTGTGGGTCGGGACCACAAAGTGGGGGTCACCAGGGCCAGCATTAGACTTGCTGGGACCCAGAGCTGAAGCCTGAGCTTCACCCCCACTCGAGGTGGCACGGCACAGGCTGCAGCCCTCTCTCTCTTCCCACCTGAGGTGATAGGGCTTGGGCTCTGACACACACTCTGCCCCCTGGGTCATGTAGTAACTTTGTCAGAATGGGGGTTATGGGGCAATGAAGTTTGAGAACCCCTGGACTACATCTGCCCCCCGCACTGAATACAGAACAAGAATATGTATTGAACATATCTGCATTTTCTGCAATTGCTAATTCTACCATTTCCATCTAGTAATGAACCAATACCAAGATTTTTTGTTCTAATATATTTTAAAATACTAATTCTTATTGTCTTTAATTCTGCTGGCCATAGGCTTCTTCTTGTGTACCTTGGCTTCCTTCATAAATTTTGTACATTTCCTAATTTCTCATTAATTACTATCAACTTCATCTTTCTTCCATGTATATTTTTATTTTCACTCACACACACCCCTGCCTTCATGTCCCTTGTAAATCAGGTCAGTTTTTTAAACTTTACAGACTTGCCCCAAAATCCACAATCGAGGAACATCTAGTAAGGTGTTTTAAAAATTTATTCCCAATTATCCTTTATATTTTTCTGATTAAATTCTTTCTTCCAGCTGATCTGGCTCATAACTGTTTTCAGTTTTGTGAAATTGGCTCTATTAAAGCACAGAGTATTTTCTTTTCTTTATTTATACATTTTGCTGGTCTGGACAATGTTCTGCTTGTACATGATAAATGCGATCAAGTCACTATCAATCACTTTTACCTAAGTTACCATTTATTTTTTGGTCTGTGATCATAGTTTCTCTTTTTCTGTCAAGAAAAATCTAACAAACACCCCTGTGTTTGCTGCAACACTTTAAATTATAAATCTTTATGAATTTTTAAATCTATAATGTTTAAAAAGTCCCAAGGATGCTTTAGTACTGGCAACATGAAACCTCCAACATGTGTCACTCAAATTGAAGCTTATTCTCTTTGTGGCCGTTACCCATGCAGTAACTTCCATGGTTTAGCGAATGGGATGGGGATGGGGAGAGCGAGCTCACTTGCTCAAATGGCAGAAGTTAGTATCCATTTTCAACAGTTCCCAGGAATGGTCCATACAATGCAGAGGCCAGTTATGCAGTAACAACAAGTCTGTGTCCCTTTATTCTTGCATACGGGTCCTTGGATCTAGCTCCCATTGATTTAGTTTTCCCAAGGGTCAACCCCTTAAAAAAGGCTAGTGGCAATAAAAGAGTTCCTAAACAAGGTATCTGGACATCCTCTTTACATTTGAACCAACGGCTAGGCTAGAGATTGGTGAATAGCTTCTCCCATTGCTTCATGCAATGGGCACATGAGACTGGACCTCCAGACTGGGATTTTCAAGTCTTCGAGAGTTAGGTACCCAAATCCTAGAGATTTCAATGGGATTTGAATGCCTAACTCCCGTAGACTCCTTTGAAAATCCCAGCCTGGAGGTCCATTCTTGCCTGTATCTCAAACTGAAGGAGTTGACAGCTTAGGCAACCACAAAAAAAAAAGTTTCCTAATGGATTATAAATTATAGAAAGAACATTCTTTGCTATGTAATTAATGGAAATTTACCATTTTTAAGCTTCCTGCAGGAAATTTTCCATGTCAAATCAATTTGCAGATGGGACCCAAGAGGCAGAAAAATCACAACTGCTTCAGTACGCTTCTTCATTAGATTGTTGCTGCAGGTTTAATTTTCAGTCACATTCTTTGATGACTTTGATCTTTGATGACAGTGTTAACTCTATTTGGTCCTCAGTACCGCATTGATTTTTAAACAAACAGTCTTTTGAGATACCCTCACTGATTATTTTGCTGGAATTTTAATTAAATCTTTTCACACAGGAATAAGCTTTTCCCCATCCCACTTTGGAATAGCTTCTAAACATTAGAAGCCATGTAATCAGTGAAAAGGGAGGATGGATAATTATAGCTGGCAGACATGCCCAGAGGAAATAAAGCAGAATGTGCTGCTAAGGACCAATTTCAGTGCAAGCAAATGTCTACTAGCCTTCTCAACATCCATTGTCCAACACACACAACAGAATTCATGCCTGTTTGAGAGCAACAGGGGCTTTTGAAAATCCAGATTGGTTCTATTTTCAGTATAAATAGTTTCATAGATGATGTTTCCATTTGAATCAGACATTATAGTTATACATAACGTAACAGTGGCACTGTTGGAATTTTAAGAGTTTCACATGTTTGTGTTAAATTAGACTTTGATTATTATAATGGATATAAAGATATCTCAGTTAACATTTTGATATTTACAAGACTGACAAAATTGCAGGCAACTCTGTGGACTTTTTTATGAAAAAAGAGAAGAAATGGAACAAGTGTTTCTTTAGGAACACACAGTTCTTTTGTCTGCCCTTTGTGTGTCTGGGGCTGTAACTAACATATCTATTTTTCTAGCAGAGTCCTAGGGGTTTAGAACATTAAAATACACTGGAGATCGGTTATTCCCCAACTCCTCCCAGTCATGCATTGTGGGGTGGGGCAGAGTGTTTTTCATTTTTAGGGCTTTCCTCCTCTCTCCATTTAGTCCTTCCCACACCTTCCACTAGCAAAATGAATGAATTGTTCACCACAAGTAACTACCCAGCTCTAATTGGCAAACAGCTGTCTCAAAGATGCAAAACCTACATCCAGAGAACTTTATACATGCATACACCATATATGTATGGGTAGATACACAGACATTTTTCATGCTGAATCAACCGATACCTGTTTAGGACTCAAGTTAGCATGCTCCTACATTCAAAGGCTGGGCAAAGCATTCCCTAGGTCAGACATCTGTGTTTCAACTAACATATGTTCTAATGCTAATGGTATAAAATACTGACAGTCATATAAATAGAACATTTTTGAAGAACACATCAATATCGGTTTAAAAACCATGCTATTCTTTCTATAAATGCGGTTTAGGAGCACAAGAAAACTGTTTGGAAGCATAAGATTAACTAAATAAGCCCACAGTGTGGAGAAGCATACAGATCAGACACAGTACAGGTAAGGTCTGACGGAAAAGAAAAAATCAAATGAAAAAGTCCCATTCAATTACATCACATAATGGTAGACAGCGAAAAAGTGACAAATTTATAAGTACTTGCATACAAATGCTAGAAGTCTAAATACTAAGGTAGGTGAAGTTGAGTGCCTGGTATTAAATGAGAATATTGATATAATAAGCATCACAGAAACTTGGTGGAATGATGATAATTAATGGGCCATGCTTATACCAGTGTAAAAAAATATATAGGAATGATGGAATAGATCATGCTGGTGGGGGAGTGGTACTTTATGTGAAAGAAAGCAGAGAGAGAGTCAAATACAGTAAAAAAAAAATCTTAAAATGATCCACACCGTACCATAGAATCTCTATGGATAGAAATTCCATGGTTGAATAATAAGAATATAGTGGTAGGGATCACTACAGACCACCTGACCAGGATGGTGACATGACCATGACATGATCAGGGAAATTAGAGAGGCTATAAAAATAGAAAACTCAGTAATAACGGGGAATTTCAAGTATCCCCCTATTTACTGGGTACATGGCACCTCAGGACAAGATGCAGAGATAAAGTTTCTTGAAACCTTAGATGACTGCATCTTGGAGCAGCTAGTCCTGGAACCCACAAGACGAGAGGCAATTCTTGATTTTAGCCTTAAGTGGAGCACGGGATCTCATCCAAGAGGAGAATATAGCTGAACCGCTAGGAAGTAGCAATCATAATTTATTTACATTTAACATGAAGGGGAAGCATCAAAGAAGCACACCACAGTAGCATTTAACTTCAGAAAGGGGAACTACGCAAAAACGAGGAAGTTAGTTAAAAAAATTAAAAAGGTGCAGTCCCCAAAGTGAAATGCCTGCAAACTGCATGGAAACTTTTTTAAAAGCACCACAGAGCTCAAATTAATGCCTCTATATAAATCTATGGTACACCCACAACTGGAATACTGCATGCAGGACTGGTCACCTCACCTCAAAAAGAGTATTAGAACTGGAAAAGGTACAGAGAAGGGCAACAAAAGTGATCAGAATAGCTTCCGTATGAGGAAAGGTGGAATATGTGGAGTATGGAATAGCTTCCGTATGAGGAAAGATTAAGAAAACAGACTCTTCAGCTTGGAAAAAGAGACGACTAAAAGGGAATATGATAGAGGTCTATAAAATCTTGACTTGTGTGGAGAAAGTGAGTAAGGAAATGTTATTTACTGCCTTACACAACATAAGAACTAGGGGTCACCCAAATTAAATTAATAGGCAGCAGGTTTAAAACAAAACAAAAGAATGTACCTCTTCACACAACATACAGTCAGCTGTAGAACTCATTGCCAGGGGAACATTGTGCAGGCCAAAACTATAGCAAGGTTAAAATCAAAACACAAAAACCTAAACAGTTCACGGTCAGGGAGGCAGCACCATGCTCTGAGAGTCCCTAGTCTCTGTTTACCAGAAGCTGGGAGTGGACAACAGGCAACTGATCACTTGATGACTGCCTGTTCTGTGCATTTCCTCTGAAGCACCTGGCATTGGCCACTGTCAGAAGACAGGATACTGCACTAGATGGACCATTGGTCTGACCCAGTATGGCCACTCTTATGTTTAAGAAGTATGCAAAAAGCAGAATTAATGCTTACTGACTGGTGAAATAAAGTAGTGAAATATATTCATGTTTAATCTGAATTTTAATTCAGTAGAATTTACTCCACACACACGCACAAGTGTTGAAGCCAATGGAATTACAGGACTATACGAGAGTTTTCAGGATTGGACCCTAAATTAGAAGAGGCTCCAGTTTACTGAGTCCCAAGCACCACATGTGGTGAGTTCAAAATAATCAAAGTAGACTTCATACAAGGAAAGCGATTAGGGGCCTTTGCTAGGAAAGGGCAAAGAAGAAACGAGGCAACTCCACAGAAACTGTATCAGAAGTGGCATTTGGTGACGGAGATGAGCTGAATAGAAAAGACAGTGCAAACCAAGGCCTTTCTCAAAACAAGCACGGGTGCTAAGAGAATGAGCTGAAGGCCCCCCATGGGGACTTCGTTCTTCATGTCACATAGCTAACTCATCCAATTCAACAGCACGCACTGAGCAAAAGGCTCGTTGTTTTTCGGACCTTGAAAGAATGACCTTGTACATTGAGTACAGAACTCCTCATCCAGACAAGACTAAAAACAGGCACTGCTGTCAGTAAAACTGAAACACAGACCATAACACTGCAGTCTTAATCCATCTAAAGCAGTGGTCCTCTGGCACATGGGCATCCGTAAACTATGTCTAAGATTTCCAAATAGGTTCGCACCTCCATTTGAATTTTTTTAGGGGTTTGCAAATGAAAAAAGTTGACAACCACAGGTCTTAAGACATACATTAGAGATTGCATGAGAACCCATTCTCAGTATGGCAGAGTCATGCTTCATGCAGGTCCCTAGGAAGGGGGAAAAGTTGGCTTTGCATACCCTTTGTGGCTGCTTGGCTGGGATAATAGATTCAGCCCCCTGCTCAATTTTCTCCTGGTTTCCCAAGTGATCATCTTGGCATAAATAACACAACTCTTACACAGAAGTTTGATAGTTATTAGCTGCATTTTGGGGGGAAAAAATTCATTTGAACTCAAGTTGTCGGATGAAATTTCGTTCCATTTTTAGACGACCTATTATTGAAACTTGATTCTACTTGCCCCTATGCAAAAATCCTGTAAAATTTATTAAGAAAATATTTTATGGGTTATTTTAAGATATTAAACATATTAGACTAGGGAATGTATCCCTGCTATAGAATGATATAGATGGTTAAAAACTATAGATAAGTTATAATTCTCTTTTGAGTTCCACCAACTGTACTAAATGTCTTTAAAACCTTTTCAGTTTCTCCGGTATTAAATTCTACAATATTTTTCCATATGTGCAAATAACTTCCACCTTCCTCATCATCAGTGTACAATCCTGTGCTCTTACAATGGACCCTTTTTAGTATCACGGCAAATCCCAAAGGAACACACACTCCTTGCAGTTTGAATGCAACCTGACAAATTTAAATACACCCTCTTGAATCTCAAATCAGTCACCATACTCTACAAGAGCATCTGTGCTCATTTTGCCAAGTGTTCAAGATATACTCGTTATGGCATCAAATGAATCTACTGCTGTGGTGCAAACTATGGTTAAAAAACTTCAGGGGATGGATAATCCCTTGCTATGATGTACATACAGTATCTAGAATAGTGGAGCAGCTGGGCCCCAATCTCAGTTGAGGCTACCGTAATACAGTAACTGGCTATGGAGGGGGAAACTGCTAAAATGACTACACTGAAGTAAAAAAACAAAGAGAGAGAAAACTGGTGCTTTGCTATCTTTGTTCAGGGAAAAGAATCTTTGGTGGGAGCTTGTAAATATCGCACATTTTCAGGCATCAGTGATCTTCAAGCGGATTGTGTCTCAGTGGGGAAAACAGAGAAGCTGTATACTAAATTCTTACTGCTTCAGGTTCTCATGCTCTTGCTGGAACAATGTCTAGAACAGTGCACAATACAGAATAATGATTGAAATGAAGCTGGCTGTCAGTAAAACCGATAGAGGGCCCAATCCTGCAGTCCAGCCAGCATGCAAAACCCCCATTGAGTTCACTCTTGTGATTAAAACGCTTGAAATAAGCTACAAACCAGTTCCTATGTGATGTGAGTGCTTCCCTTGGAACCAGGCATGCCCTTCTGTCTTGCAAAACGTGAGTGCAAAAACCGCTTTTCAACGGCATGTTCTCAAGCACTATTGCAAATGGAATAAATGCCATCTTCAGTATATGTCCCTGACTTGTAGAAGACAATGGGATATTGTACAGAGATGCAAGGGTAATGCCTAGAAAGTGGCCTTTACTTCCCAATGACTCCTGCTGAAGGAAAAACTGCACCAGCTTCTCTCAACAGCCTCTCCTGGCTGACCATTGATCCACAGAGTAATTTGTAATAGGAAACTAACACAAACCTGAGGAGGAATAATTTCCCAGAGAGCTAGGAACATCCTGGGAGCTTTCCTGAGAGAACTTTGAAATTAACCCAGCCCATCAACCCACTCATACAGCTCCCAGCATACACCATAGTAATATTTTACATGGCTAAATTACAAAGAAACTTGTTACAGTGAAAGGATTTAATTAAACTTGGCACCTCAAGTGCAGAATTTTTGTGTTTGACACAGACTAAGTCCATCTCCAAATACTGCTGCTATCAATTTATTTCTGCAGGAACAATATTGACCCTGCACTGGCCTTAGAACCCACAGAGGGATGAATTGAGTCCAGAGCACTTACATCTCGAATTTTAGCACGTTTTTCCAATCAAGAGCATTCTGAGAATCCCCAAGTAGCCACACCTTTGCAGTGTTTCTGTGTAACTAGGTTATTGGAAATATTGTTCAGGCCCTTTTAGCAGTATTACAGGTTTTGTATCTTTACACCTCAGGAAACATTAGTGAGTCAACATGGTTAAATGGAAGTGATATTTGACATGCCAGCCACACTTCTTGTCAGAACTGAAAATCATTTTGCAACTGCTAGATCATCAATGGAGAGGAATTCACGCTAATTAGCACACAAGTTATCTGGTCCAATTATTCAACATAAAAAATAGCTACAGAAGAAGAAACAGCACCAATCTCATATGCTAGAATGTTTCTGTAATGCCTTAGGAACACAGTACAGCTAGAAACCTTATGTTCCTCATCTCTCAAATTAAGATCTGTAAGCTTTTTAAAATAAAATAAATTCACCTCAAGTAAACAGTTAAATCAAATCTGCTATCTGAAAAGGAAAGAAAAAAATATTTACCATAAAGACAGATTGACAGATTTGTTTAGAGGCTACTGAATGTTTAAGCACGTCCTCCATTTTGATCAGAGTGGGAGAAAATATAGATCTCTGTGGAAATTTGATTAGAATGGATTTTCTTCCCCAGCTTCAGTTCAAGTAGAGTACATTCACCATTCATAGGATTCGTTCATTGTTTTCTACTACACATGAACCCAGCTCAATTTAAAACCTTATTGTTACACAAGATGAGACATTCAAAATAACATATTCAGCAACTTCTTCAATCCAGCAGTAAGTAACAGCCACAGAGAAGTTGTTCCAAGTTAACTAAATCTGTGTCTAGCTCTCTGAAGTTCAGCATTCTAGGGACTTGAGCAGAAAGGAGAGGCACAAATCTCTCTTTTCTAGGATATTTGTCAAGAATATAATTAAGGAATATCTGAGATATTTGGGAATAGGTTTCATCAATAATTAGAGTTAAATACACATTTAATTGAAATTATTCAGCCAAGTCTTAGCTCGTCTCCAAACATTTTTAAGGTTCAAAAGTGGCAGCATTTTCCATCTGTTCCCTACATCACTACCTTTGCCAATATTCCATTCAGAGGGCTGGGTTCTCTGTTCCATCCATTTCTGCTGTGCGTAGGCTCGCTACAGATCAACAAGGCCACTTGTATTCACCTGGTCTCAGAGCAGCACCAGGGAGAATAGGCAGGGCCAGATAAAGAGTTAAGAGAGCCTCCCTTTACATCTTAAATATGGCTAGTCTTAAACGTTAACCTGTTTTCCAAGGTGACCTAGCTATAGCAATTCAGCATGGAAACACATAAAAGTAGATTAGGAAGAGCCACTCCAGGTGCAGAAGCGTGAGCACACCTTGTTACTCTAATTGTCACTGACCAGGCAACAAAACAACACCTAACGCTTTTAGATAGTGCTCTTCAACTGGAAATCTCAGAGCACTTTGCAAAGGAGGGATTGGTGCTTGGAATCAGGGAACTGGAATCCAGTCCTCAACACATACACACATCGTTGCACAGTGCAGAGTTCTGGCTCAGAAGAAAATCTGCCAAGGGTCATGCTCTAGGTCCGTGGTAGAGCCAGGGGTACAGTGAGTGCCAATTGTCTGCTTCGACTAATAGTTGTGCTGTACTGTATGGTTCTTCCTACTGTCCATCATCAAAGAAAATAATCTTGTGGAGTATGCTGGGGGATACTATTCACTTTTCACTTCTGAACTGCTACCATCCTGTCGCTGCTCCTGCAGTGCACAGATTTGAGGCGCCTAAGAAAGAAGAGCCAGGGTACCTTTGAAAACTCTTGATCTACATCAGCATAGGATTTAAAAGCACAGATCGCTGAGGAGATTACAATGAAATAACTTCAATATGCAAAACAGGAAGGGGGGGGGAGAGTAACAGTCCCAAGTTTTAAGAATGTTTATATTTGATAGTTCCTCCAAATAACCTGCATTTCCCAAGGAAAACATTTACCACAGACCTAGGCCCCAGTTCTGGGCTGTGGTCAAACTGAGTCTGGCACAGTCTAGGAAAAGGCAAAGCTTAGGGCCATCCTTGCACCTCCTCAGTTCAGTGGATGGCAGGAGTTAGATCAACTCACAGTGTTAACTAGAGCAGCCCTGGAGACTGCTCATATTTACATTCTGATTGCAATTGTCCTCTCAAGGGTCCAGCCTGCAATAGCTGGTGCAGAGAATGCTCCAGTTACACCCCTTCTCTCTTTGGGGCAACCCCCCCAGCACACTCCTGCATCAGCCACTGTGAAGAAGCCTGTCCTAGGGCTATTCTGCCACTCCATATATCTCTAGGGATCCTGCTTTATCCTGCTATTCCCAGAATGAGAAGCTCCAGCTGCCTCCTTTACACCACTGGTAGAGCAGAAAGAGGCCAAGATACAGCCTGTAATAAATCATCTCTATTCAAATAAAGTGAAATTAAGTCTGCACAGAAATTAGTCCTTCTCCTCTCATCCTCCAGGGCCCAAATATCAGAGGGAAAGAAAAGAAACAAAAAAGGACCCCCCATGCCAAATCCAGAGCGCACTACCTGGTCCTCAGAAAATACATTCCCCCAAGGACTGGACAGTCCCAAATTGGTGACAGATGTCCTTATTTTACATACAGGAAAACTAAAGCACAAAGAACTTAAGGCCCAAATTAGAAATTTTTAAGTGCCTAAGGGATTTAGGAGCACACGTTCCACTTACTTTTAAATGAGACTTGTGCTTCTAAATCCCTTTAGTGCTTTTTAAATACTTCCCCACCCCCAGTTTCAAGTAGTACTAATTTTGAGTGCCCAGCTTGAGCCACATAGGGCTTGGTTTGCGAAGATTGCACCGCACTGGCTTAGACTTCTCTCTGCCAGCAAGCCCACTTTTCAGCTCTTGTGTTCGGGAAGAAAAAAATGTGTTTCTGCCAGGAAAGCTCATCACACTGACTGTCAAGATGCATTGATGGGATGAAAGATGAAATGAAAGGAGACGAAATAGAAGCAGTTCAAGGGAGCTTTTATTAGTTTTACAATACTTTGAAATAAAGTGATTTCTCAGTTTCAGGCTGTTTCAGTCTCACTCTTGCCCCACCTTTATGCTTTTCATCTAATGTTGTTTCTGTAACCATCTCTCTGCAACCTTTAGCATTAAGCGTATCTGACTGTTTCCTGATCGTCATGTGTAACTAACAAAGAGTTGCTAAGTTGAAGTGGCAAAGATCGGGGGAAGTGAACAAATGTGAACAATGAAAAAATGAGGAGACATTCGGGAGAGAGAGAAAAAAGAAGATGAAAAGGGCAATCAATTGGACTCCTTGTGTTGAAAACTAAACATTAGCATAAGTGCTTTGCTGGACTGGGGTCACAGCACTCAGCACTGAACAGGATTAAAGCCTTAATTCATGAGCCAACGCTCACTGAAGTCAGAGGAAGTCTATTGATGGTAATACATTTTGGATCAGGCCCTTAAACCACTCTCCTCACCATGATTACCTACGGACAGAAAGAGAAGCAGCCTCTCCTCCAGTACAGCCATGCCATACCGCAACCAACTACTAGGAGACTGGACAGAATAAATCAAGCTTGATATAGTGAAGACTTGCCCGCTCCTAACATCCGTGTTCTGGTGTAGCACCTAATACCCAAACCACAAGCCGTGTTGGATATTTTAACTGTGTTTCAAAATTTAATTTATCATCAAGTCAACATGTCAAGAGCATTCACATTTTTGTTTGATTGCAAATATGTTTAATTCATGGTCCATTGAAGCACGGAGAAAACTCATCAAAGCATATAATTCAGAAAGAAGCAAATCTGCCCAGCAGAACTGTTAATCTTGAGACAGTCTGTAGAATTCTAGAATTAAAGACAAACACATCTTTCATATTGGCAAATTATATTGTTTACAAGTCTTCCTGCAGCCTTGTTGAAGCAGGAGCTAATGATCCTTCTCTTTTTAGTAATCTACTCCCTGATGCTTCAAGTATTTTTGCATTAAAAAAAAATGGAATAACCTGAGCATCTTGAATGGGTGTGATATAACACCAGGGAAGAAAAAAGAACCAATATGGCAATCACCCACACCTGGTATAGAATATCTTGATTTTTATTTAAAGAGCTCTAGGCAGTATAATCCTATGAACCCAGCTGTCCCTTCAAAAGCATGTTTAAGAGCCTATTTCAAATATTAATTTCACCGCTTACTAGCATCTAAAGGTATCTTGAATCTGTAGATCTGTGTTCTTAGCATATTCCTGGAAATGAATGATGCAACAATCACAAAAAATACTGCACACCCTTAACAGGCGAACGTGGATAAACAGAGAAACAATGGGTAATTTTTATTAAGCATTTATAGAACACTGTACATAGAATTGGAGTTAGAACGGTTCCATGCCTCAAAGAGTCAAATAAGATCTAACAAAAGATCACGAGAGAGAAGTTTTAGGGGTTACTGATGGTAACTGATAAAAAGAGGGGAGAGATAGCCTTCCCACTGAGGTGGTTTTGAAGGCTGGTTGCTAGCCACCTGGAAGGCTAAAGATCACAAAGACAGTGGCTACAGCTTCCAGACACTTTAATCTAAATATTGCTTTTGCGCTTCAAGCATTATCTTGCTATACCTCCCCATCCACACCCATTCACTGAAAGCACTTCCCAGTCGGCTAACATATTTATTCTCAAGAACCTCCAATGTGTGGATGATATCAAGGATATCAAGGATATCACCCACACGTTGGAGGTCCTTGAGGATAAATACGTTAGCCAACTGGGAAGTGCTTTGAGATGTACTGTATAAGAGCAAGGTATTATTTTTATTTAAATATTAAATGGATTTTGGGAATCCAAACTGTCTCTTGAAAGAAAGAGTCCAAGGAAAATTCGTTTCAGGACCATTATTTTCCCAAGGGAGTTTTCTGGTATGACATTCAGACCTGTTTGCGTATAGATACTATGGTGATGAATGAATTAGAAATACTTTTAAAGATACAGATATTCCAATTTGTTTTTCAAACTGCTAACTATAATCACTGTATTAACTGAGAGACTAATTTTACCTGAAAAAAAATATGGCAGCCTATAGAGCAGTATTTATTTTATTCACAATCATGGGGCTAAATTAGACTGTTCAGAATTAAGGATTTGTAACAGAATAAGACAGCAACTGTTTTATCACCATATTCACTGTGTTTCAGTTTGAACCTCCGGGTACACTGAACTGAGAGAAGCTTTATGTGAAATCAATGCACACTGTGTATACACAGCCTGTTTCAAGTATTAGTGTGCGCGCTGGTCTGTGTTTTAACGGAAATGTCATCTACTGTAAGTAGCCAGCTGTGATACCACTGAAAGATGTGTTTAGATTGGCAATGCTAATAGTGTTATGATATTGCAAGTATTTTTGATGTGCCTGTAAGCCGAAAGCTGTAATGGCCTGTGGAGAACTTGCTTCATACAAGTCAAGTTACCGTGGATTGATGGTTAGTATAGCCATAGTTACATTTAAAAAAATAGCTAAAGAACAGAATTTCAACATAATATTTGACTCCATTCTTTGAATCACATGTAATCCTCCACTTAGCTCCCCACACCTTGGTATGAGAGGAAAGATGATTTTGGGATTAAGGTACTGGACAGGGACTAACGAGGCCTGGATTCAATTCTCTGCGCTGCCACAGACTCCCCATGTGACTGTGAGCAAATAATTTACTCTCTCTAAACCTCAATTCCCATATCTATAGTATAGATAACAGTATTTCCTTCCCTCCACCCTTTGCCCGTCATCTGTATTCAGACAGTGGGCTCTTCAGGGCACCTAGGTGCTGCTGGAATACAATCAATAATAATTAATACGGAGGGAAAAACACACATTTCCTAGCTTCTTGTGAATGACAGAAGATGGAAGGATGGGCAGAATCAGTAGATTAATGTCCAAGTTGCTGTAACTTAAAACAACAAATGGCAACATGTCCTGGCAACAGTGGAAGTGGAAGGCAATGGCTGTGCTCAAGCTGTCACCATTAGAACTGGCTGAATAACTAACTTTTTAGTTCACTGGCCAGTGCGAAAGATAGTGGGAAAAAATGTTTTAGATAGAACTACAACTCAATAAAGAAAACAAGAGAAAAAAGGTTTGGGGTCAAATTAATATTTTATGGTTTTTTGAGGCGGATGGGTAAAATGTTTTAAATTTAATAAAATGTTGGGAAATTCCAAAACGATGTCCTTCTGAAACAAAACAGTCAAAACATTTTGTTTTGGAAATGCTAAAGCAAACCATTTTTGACATTTCCAACTTTTTTTTTTTAACCCAGACCTTTTCAGATGACCTGAATCTATATTTTTTTGACAAAACAAAAATACCACTTGCATGAAAAATTTCACCCAGGTCTAGTTACCAACTTAAATCCAGAGTATTTCAACTGCTCAACATCTAACTAGCCTGCTTAAGCCTTTGACTCAAATGCAACCAGGCATTTCCAAGGCCAATTCAGGATCTGCTACCCCAGGCAGGTTACTACATGAGAAAAGCCCAAACACCTGAACAAAAGCTCAGGCATTCCTACAGATCCAAGCGTTAATCACACACCTCTGTTTGAACCTCTTCACTTACTGTATTTCATTGCTTGGCAAACACTGGCACAGTTCTACTTTGTTCTCATGATCTGGAGTGATTAAATATCAGGAAAAGTTAATGGTGCAAAGCAGCAAAAGCTCAGATCTTTTGAATAGGAAGTTTATTTTTTAAAAAACTTCTGGATGGTTCTCTGGATAAAAAGATGGTTATCTGTAGCTATGTAACCCATACACCTTCTGGGTGTGAGGTTCTGACCCATCTGGTATCCCTGAAACCCCAGCTGGCTTTTAGCTGATGTGGTATAAGCTTATGTACTTAGCTCCAGAAATCCCAGGTTCAGTCACATCTGTTGACGAGTGGGGTCTGTCGGTGTTACAGCTATAAAAATATCTATAAATAAAATTAAATTGTTGTTCTATTATTAACAGTGCAATTAAAACTGATTTATTACTGCTTTTTTAATCTTACGATTAATTGCTATTTTTTAAAATCATTTGATAGCCCTATACTATATATCAGTAGTGGAAAACCCATGCTGTTGCACAAGTGTAAATTGTAAAGTCACATTTGTAAAAAAGCTGAAAATAGCTGAGAATTTAAAAACTGGACAGCAACAGACCGAATCCCAGTGATGACTCAACCTGGTGATAAGTCTAAACCAAAAGAGCCCTCAACCATGCTTGTAGCTGTTTCCATCACTTCTCACTGACTTGAGACACTGCAGGCTCCAGAGTGATGTTTGAGGTTATTGTGTGGCTGGTTACAATGATTTTCATGGGGATTGTGTTGTGCTGGAGAGTTGTGTGGATTTATATGGGTGGTAAATGAGGGATGTGTGGTGTGGTGAGAGACTACATTTGGGATTACTAAGTGTGCTGGTTGTGGCGTGTGGGTGGTTGTCTTGACTTGTGTCTAAGGGAGAGTTGTGCTGAGAGACTGTATCCATTTGTGCAAGTGGCAACTGGGCCAAGTAGTTCACTTATCTGTGCAGTCACACTCATACAAAGGAATTGCTGCCTGTAAATTAGCTGGAGAGTCAAGGTGGTGACTGGTTGAGTTACCTCTGATATCACAATGGTCTAGGACTCTTGGCATGGCATAAATGTGCGCCTTACTGTAGCTGTACACCACATGGGTATAATTTATAAAGTCAAAATGGCTGACAACTTAAAAACTGGACCATCATAGATCCTGAAACCCAGTGATGATGCAATCTGGCATCATCTAAACAAAAAGAGCTTCTGACTGCTTCCGTCATTTCACACTGACTCAGACTTGTAGGCTTCAGAGTGACATTCCTGGAATGAATTAATCTATCTATGGCAGTGGGGCAGGATGGGTCCAGTCCTGTAGAGTGCAGAGAGTTCTCAACTGCCATTGAAGTCAATGGGGATCCAGAGAGATCAGCACCTCACAGATCAGGGCCCATGTTCACAACTTGCATTGAGTATAGTATTTCTGTTAATTTGGACAAAACTCCATGTGATTTAGATTAATAGCGTTAAACAAAACAGATTCATTGAGCTGAACGCAGATTCTTGTACTACTATTTCTCTGTCTAGTTTATTTATTTGGGGGTTTGCTTAGTCATAATTAAATTATACTGATACACTGTTTAAACAATTTCTGCATGAATTCGCCCATGGGGGCTGCCTGCAAACTATCTCTTCTCATTCAAATGAACAAAACAATGCAAGAGTTTTCATCAAAGAGACACATTTTATAGCCCTTTTTAATGATAAAAAATGATCATTTTATTGTTGTAGTTTCTATTTAAAATGGAATGGCTGTGATTTATTTTGGGAATTTCCTGAAATAGACTCAGTTCTAATCTGCTAGTGTTGTAAATAGCTATTTTTCTATTATTTTCTATGTTTTTTTTATTATGGTACAATAATCAGATAGTTTTATGACCTTGACATCAAAGAGACAAAGCAGCAAGGAAATTAAACAGTAAGGTAGATAGCTAGCCTGAATCAAATATAACATAACAGTTTTCAAATCTCCTTATCAAAACAATTTAGCAAATACACATTTGCATCCTGGACCTAGAGAGAAAATACATAGTTTTAAAATGTATGCTACAGTGTGATCAGAAAGGTCCACTGAATAATTGTATTATCTTGATGTATTTAGGTAAGTTATAATCTTGAAATTTTAGCACTTGACCAAAAGACAAACAGGATAATTAAATACATAGTAGATTTGGTAGCCATCTGGAGAAACTCTATAGTCACTGTAAATCTGTTAATTTTTGGAAACTGATGAGTTCTACACATTGAGTTTGTTCTTGAAAAATTAATCATATTCTAAAAAGTTTCCAGAAACATGTATACAAATTTCTCAGTAATTAACGACAATGGAAAGTATTAATGACTGACATTGAGATCATAGGTTAAACACCAAATTTTCATTGAAAATCCAAGGAAAATTATCTTGCAAGTACCATATAACAGAACGTCCAATTCACCGATAGGAGGTTGCATCCAATTTATTATATATTCAAAAGAACTAAATTTCACGTGAGGCTTATTTTTTTCCTGAACACTGATGTAGATTTTGACATTTTATATAGTTCTGTTTTCAGATTTATCTTGTTCAGTTATCCCCTACATCCATTCATTACCATTTTAAAGTACTTGAAAAGATGACTAACCCTAGTGGTTCCCTTCCTCTCTTCTCAATGCTCCACTACGCATCTTATATTCCCAAGTACCATTTTTTTTTTTTTTAACAAGAAACAAGAGACTCCTTGGAAATACACAACACAGGAATTGTTTAGGGATAGAGGGATGTAGAAGGCTTCTATGAATGAGCAGTGCTTTATCAGAGTTAAAGCTGATGACATTTTTTAGAAGGGATATAAAATCTCAGATGGTGCGGACCAGAAGCAGGGTCTTAGCCAGAGTCCCTTCAGCATTGCTGATCCTTCATTCAGGGCTAAAATTCTTGGGCCAGATTTTTAAAGGTATTTAGGAGCCTAAAGATGCAGCTAGGTACCTAATGGGTTTTTTTAAAAATGCCAAATGTAATGGGAGTTAGAGGCCTAGTCGCTTTCAAAAATCCCATTGGGTGCCTATCTGCATCTTTAGATACCTAAATACCTTTGAAAATTTGGCCCCTAGATACTTGCTCTGCACCTGCACAGCAAGTAACAGGGCTCCCTATGGTTTCTTTCTCCCCATAGGGGGGCCAGAATATGGCCTTTGCGTACTTCCAGCGTTGGGTTGCGGGTTTTTTTACACCCATAATCCTGTTTTGCATATGTAAATGGTCACTCAAGTATTTAGGAATATAAATTGCTCAATTTACTTACACAAATGCTATTTGTACAGCATTACTTATTCAAATGCAGTTTGAAGTGACTGGGTGCCCCAGATATCTGATGCTGGGCATCCATCTGGGCATCTAAATTAGCTGTTTATTTAATACCATTTGGAAAGATTGGCCTCCGGTCTTAATTAACAAAAGGATCTCATCATTATTTAGTGTCTGTATCTACCCAGGACAGTAATTACAGAATTGCAGATTATAATCCTTCTTCTAGTAATTGTTTAAACTAGAAGCCATGCAAGCCTGAAAGGTGCTGCTTTTACAAAATGCACTAAATCAAGCCAAGCCTTAACTTTTATTACAGCACCGTGACAGTGCGCACATCAATACAACTAGACACATTCAATGTGGCGTCTCTCCCATGCCCAGTCTTGCATTCTTCTTTCAGTTCATGTCAAAATAATAATAATAATCCCAGAAAATTACTTTGCAGCAAACAACACACATTGTAAATTGCAGTTCTCTTACTCCTGGTAAAGAGCAGCAATGCGGAAAATTTACAATTCCCTTTTTGGATCAAATATACAGTAATTCAAAGCAAACAGGATAAATACAAGTTTAGTTTCAGCACACGTGTAAAGCTGTTATATAAAAATGTGATTCAACAATGTTTCAACAAAGAACCCCTGATATTATTATTAAAGCTAATTTTCTCCTGGTTAGTGTGTACAAGATACTGACCCAGTCCTATTACTAGCAGGTATAGGCCCAGATTTTTCAAGATATTTAGGCACTCAGCATTGTAACACCTAACTGATTCAGAAGCCTAATCTCATTTTCCAAAGGGATTTAGGCACTTAGAAGCCTGGAGTCAATGTTACTAGCACTGGGGTCAAATCCTGCAGTATGCTATGGGTGTGGGTTAAAGTAAGGGGTTAAGAGATGATGGAGTGAGCACAGCTAGGATGACCAGACAGAAAGTATGAAAGCTGGGACA
This sequence comes from Chelonoidis abingdonii, assembly GCF_003597395.2. Lineage (NCBI taxonomy): Eukaryota > Metazoa > Chordata > Testudines > Testudinidae > Chelonoidis > Chelonoidis abingdonii. The sequence goes on from NC_133777.1 coordinate 18,800,183, forward strand.
AGGGTGGCGGTAATAGGTGCCTATATAAGAAAAAAAGCCCCGAATATAGAAACTGTCCCTATGAAAACGGGACATCTGGTCACCCTGAGCACAGCTCATCCTCTGCTATTAAAATCAGAGGGAGAGTTCCCCCTTTTCTCCTTGGCTTCTGTAAACAGTACTCCCCACAGCCCCCATCCATGGCTGGTACAGTGAGATCTCCCTGCCTGTTTCAATTTTCCTTTAACCACTGGCTATGATCCCTGTGCTCTGCCAGCATAGTACAAAGGCTACATCTACACTATGAGCTAGGGCTGTGATTCCCTGGCTCACATATACATACTCACATGGGCTCTCCTTGAGCTAGCATGAGTGTAAATACCAGTGTAGCTGTGGTAGCACAGGTAGCAGCTGCAGAGGTTTAGCCACGACAAGTACTAAGTATAAATACACCTGAAACCAATGCCTTTGCTGCTACTACCTGTGCTACTGTGGCTTCATTGCTATTTCTATATATGAGCAGGGCAATCATGCTCTGAGGTTATAGTACTCAGCATAAGGGGTGATAAAGTCACTCTAAACAGGCTATGCAGCTAGTACCCCTTCCCCTCCCAGCACAGGGGTGTGTGTCACATGCAGGAGGAACATGGCTAAAGCATCTACCAACATCCACTCTCAAGCTACTGCCATAGTTACCGCTTCCTCCCAGCTCCTGCAACTCTCTCAACATTATATTCACGAAAGAGTATTGTCCTAATTGTTTGCTCCTTCATGGGCTGGATGGCTCCCTCTTCAGATCCTTGGTATTCTTAGGTAACTGCTCCCTGCAGCCAAGTCTTTCGGAACCACCAAGTAGGAGCCGTTAACTGCCAGACCTCTAACTACCTTACAGGGAATATGTTTCACCTGCCCTTCCATAAAGCAAAAATACGGGGACCTACTTCCACTGGCAGGACACAGCACTCCATAATCCCTAGCAGATGCCTCAATCTCTAAGGCATTGATGCTACAATGTTAGCTCCATGAGATGCAATAGGAAAGCAAGTGGTTCATGCTGTATATATGAAATCGACCCCACTGGCTTTAATTAGTAAAGGGAGTGACACATATGAAGGGGAAGGGACAGTTCAGTGGTTTGAGCATTGGCTTGCTAAACCCAGAGTTGTGAGCTCAATCCTTGAGAGGGCCATTTAGGGATCTGGGGCAAAATCAGTTCTTGGTCCTGCTAGTGAAGGTAGGGGGGTGGACTTGATGATCTTTCAGGGTCCCTTCCAGCTCTATGAGATAGGAGCACTCTGGTTTTTTGGAGATATACCTAAAAGGTGGATTATGAATTGCCTGACCCTACTTCCAGGAAGTGGAAAAGCTCTGCCATGTGAGAGTAGGCTACTGCACACAAATTCCAGAAGCCAGTGGAAGAGTGGGATAGCCCATTTTAAATCTGTAGCACCACAGTAATCCTTTCTGGAACTTGTGGTTATGATGATTGTGGAGGAGAGAACAATTTAAAATAAAAGCCTAAGGAACCCATCCAGTTTGGCCTTGGACAGTTATGGCAGTAATGCAGAGGAAGGCTAAAAACAAGGTACTGAAATAGCAGAAATCAAATGTTTTCTTTAAAAGAGAAAACATGTTGCTTTTTCTAGTGGCCTTTAATTTTATGAGTAGCATCTGCAATGAGCTGCTAATAATCAGACTGCATGCCATCAGGGTTTTGCACCCATTTACATATAAATAGTTCTGATCAGAGCTGGCTACCAACAATGGTTAATTTAATTTATTGTCCTTTGGCAAGTGACTAGTCATTGGTTTCCTAGCACTTTTAACCTTGGCAAACCCTTGGGAAATAAAAATTAGATTGAGAGAAAATTACTAGTGGTGGAGAATAGTATAAAAGTGACAGTAGCATATATAAACCGCAGGCAGCAGTGGAATAAAGTGTCATATTATTGTATGCTGTCTTCTAAAGTTCAATATTGCTTTCTTGATTTACACTTCTGTAATTTTTTTCTTGGTAATTTTTCTTGCTTTGGGGATTCTTGCACCTAACTTTATGATTTTTAGCTGGGAGAAAGGATTAACCTACTTAGCATGAAAATCTATCAGAATCCATAAGAGGAAGAAAACGATGCACAACCAACAACAGCTAAACGAGGTGACAGTTACTGACCATTAGTGACTGAACATCAGGATGAGAATAATTTGCTCACCACTCCCATATTACTTGCATGGTAATAAACATGAAGAGCAAGATCTCAGCTTCTGGAGCCCTGGGAGAAAACACTACGCCGAGAGCCACGTCTTTCCTTTTGGAACCTGTACAGCTGTCCCCTGGCTTTCACTTCAAATGCAAAAGGATTGATCATTTACTATTGATGTTGTGTCAATGCAGTGAGTAAAGGTTTGGATAATTTATATAATAAAGATCATGAATTTAATAATAAAGACTGACAGTTCTGGAGTCTGCTGACAGTGCTAATAATTTGACAGGCTTGTTAACATAGAAAGATGTGATTTTTTTTTTCACAGTTCAATGTAATTCTTTGTAACAAAAGAGTAAAGAAAATAAGTCACATGAGTATATCCAGTGAGCCAGATCTTAGTCACACACTGAACTCGGGGAAAAGGTTTGCCATTGGAGAGGAAGAGGTAAGGGACTGCCCCGGGGACCTGGGTTCAATTCCCAACTTTATTTATTTATTTAAACTACTTGCTGCGCTGGAAAATTTAGGAGATGCAGTCGTAGATCAGGATCCCATTATGCTAGGCACTGTACAAATACAGAAGAAAGAGATACTTGTCAGAGACTCCTATTTGACTTTGGGCAAGTCATTTAATCTCTGGGTCTCGGTTCCCCAGGGGTAATCATTCCTTTCTCCCACCCTATGTCAGCCATGTCATTTTAGATTGTAAGCTCCGTCTGTTCCTTGGTGCTCAAACAATGCCTAACACAAGAAGACTCAAATCTTGGATGGGGCTTTTAGACACTACTATCACCCAAAGAATGATGACATCATCAATATGGCCAAAAGCTGGCCCTATACTTTCACCATCAAGTTGCAGCTGTACTATTGTCAAATAGACAATCTATCCACGGAGAGTGAAAAGACCTGGGTGCGGCAGCCCACCACAAGGTCTATGGACCTGAATTCCAGTTAACCCTATATTGAGGTTTCAAGATTTAACTAGGATTTAAGTTATGCCTAGGCCTTGTGCAGAGGTCAACTTCATTCTTGAAGTTACAGTTTTCAAATAGCTAAGTTCTACCTACTGGTGAGTTATGGAGAAGGAAAGCTTATAGTTTTGCTCTCTCTCTTACTTGATATACATTGTTCATTGCTAGAGGCATTTCTTTTTTTTGTTCAATGCTAGAGGCATTTCTAGTTCTCATGCGCTAGGTGTTTCCTAAACCATTCCCAGCCCCTCTAGCCCTTGCCAACATTATACTTCGCGGTCTATTTTTTCTCGCCTCAATCCTTAAGTTCCACATATCCTCTGCCTTCCACATAAAATACCATATTTCATTATTAGATTTTGTCTCATCTCCCCAGCTGGGATCTGTGGAGAAGAGATTGTCCTGAACAATTCTCCCAACATTAGTTTTACTTGTAAAGTTTATTGGGTTACCTACAGAATATGGCATGACATAAAATGCAAGTAGGCATTTTTTGCAATAGCTCTAAAGTCATATTATTACATAGTAAATCTACCCACTGAAGTTGCCTTATTGTAATGACAAATCAGCTACAGATACACAGAATTAAACTGTACCAAAGAGCCAGGTTGTAAAATGAAGAATTCGGTAATGTAAAGATGACATCTCTAAATCCAGTCACATATGCAAAAGATTATCATTTTAAGTGGCTCTGTGTAACAGGAAAATTGAGAGTAAGCTGGACTCTATCCTAATAATTTTGAAAAGATATGGAAAAAATAAACAAAGGCCAATTTCTCAGCCTAAGTTAACTTTCTTTTGAGCTGCTCCAGCACCACGAACGGGACTAAGTTTTCTAGAATGAAGAGATGAGGAGTTCCCAGCTTGGATGACTGTGAATTGGCTGAAAATTCCAAACAATGAGACAGTGATACTGGTATGAAAGGAGAAACCTCATATGGGATGAGATATTTGCCCATCTTGCTGAGGAATATGACTCCATTTTGGCAAGGAAGTCCACAACCTAGGAGATGCTTCCAGCGCCTCAATTGTTCCTGGATTTCCAGTTTGTCTTGGTAGCCGGAAACGCCTTTTCCATCTGCACCTCATTAGATGATGTAGCTCTTGCTACAGTACTCATGCTTTTGTGAACTCTTGGACTGGCTTACTATAACACACACTCCCCTGGGAGACTGCTTGGACATTTGTGCTACTGGAGGCTATAACCATCGGCATTCATGGTAGAATCTGCCAGAAGGAATGTTCAGCACCTCTTCTGTGGTGGTGATTTTGCACATCTATATTCTGGAACATTTCATTGAGTAGAGGCAGAAAAGGCAAATGAAATTTTCAACCACATAAACCAACAATTAAAGGAAACAGGGCCGGCTCTACTGTTTTCGCCATGCCAAGCAGCATGCTGAACTGCCGCCACTGACAGCTGAACATAGAAGCTGCCGCTGAATTGCCGCCACCGCGGAAATGCATGTGCCGCCCTAACGGCACACGGACTGCCCCCGCCATCCGCAGCGGCAATTTGGCGTGCTGCTTGGGGGCAAAAACACACGGACTGTCGCCCCTTGCAAACTGCCGCCCCACGCACCTGCTTGGAATGCTGGTGCCTGGAGACAGCCCTGGAAGGAAACCAGGGCCCCCCAGTAGATACTCAAGTGATTTTTGCCACAAGAGTAACCTTACCAAAAGTACCTTCCTTAGAAACCTTAACCAAAAAGGGAAGAATATGTATATTACATTCCATGTAAATCTTCAGATGATCTAATCAAACCTCATCTTACATGTAAAAGGGTTGCATATCATAAATTATCTGACAGGGCCACAGTTGCTATTTACTTCAGGTCAGTAACAGGGACAAATTAATAACCAGCACTCTAAATAATGATGGATAACACTATGCAAATTTCCATGTATAAATAACCCTATATTACTGCAATGCCCATGCTGTCAGATAGGAACGCTCAGACATCTATTTTGCCAAGGTGGAAACAGTAACCATATGCTGGTGTTTGGGACACTATCATCATTGCTTATTAAATCAGTAAACTTCTCAAGGAGGAAGTGAGACAGCAGCTTTAGAACAAGGTAAGCAGTGAATATTTTCAATGCCTTCTTAGTCATGCAATGTGCATTTCCCATTAAATAGGAAAAACTAGTTTTAATATGATGCCAAAATAACATTACTTGTCAACATTGGGGGTTGTTAAAATATGTATTGAGTATGTGATGCTTTGGGGATAGTACTCTCGTTTGTGCTTTCAGATTTTGTACTGTTCTAAGATAGTTGGTGTAACCTCAGTGTGTCATACTTTGTGGTAGGAACATCCAGGTGTATCGGCTTTATTTTGTTTTGTTTTTTTTACAATTTCTACATGATTTGCTGATAAAAGAACAAAAGCATGCATATTTGTGTGTGTGTCCGTCCAAATTTTCCAAAGTAACTTCAGTGATTTTAGGTGCCCAACTTGAGACACGTTGAAGAAGCTTTATTTTCAGAAAGTGTTGAACAATTCTCCCTCCAAAATCAGGCCCTTTCAAAGTGTCTTAAATTGGGTACCCAAAAATTGAGGATCCACAAATCATGAGCCATTTCTGAAAATGGAGGCCGAAGTGTTTAAGTCATACTCCTGAAATAGAATAGCCTTCTATACCAACTAGCAATGTTTGATTTGTGTTGTTCATGTGGATGAATGTTTGTCATCATTCAAAATAATTTTTACAAATATTTTGGGATTCTCAATAGGCTGCATTTCTAGGAAATAATTGTTATTCTCCTGAGCAAAAGAATAACCAGCAACAGTGTCAGATGGTGAGGGATGTGGAAGGTTCTAAAGCAGTGGTCCCCAACGTGGTGCCCACCGGGGCATTTATGTGTGCCCGCTAGTGCCCAGCAGGGGAAAGAAGCCGTGGCCCCGCATCTGACAGGGACATAGAACTCAGGCTGCGAGCGTGGTGTTCTCTGTCCCCAGCAGGCACGGGACCGTAGCTTAAGCTAGAGAGAAGCCGCAGCCCCGCGCCTGTCAGAGACAGAAAACTCCGGGGCTGCAGGCTGCGGGCACCAGTATTCTCTGTCCTCGCGGCTTCTCTCCAAGTTCTCTCTTCTCTCTGGATTCACATATCATGTTATATTAAATATGATGTTTTTCGTATTATTTAATGTACAAATACAAAATAAGCCTTGAAAAATTGTTGGCACCCGCCACACTCTTCTGAAAACATGAATGTGCTACTGGCCACAAAAAGGTTTGGGACCACTGTTCTAAAGTATTTTAGAGTTCCACAGTTCTAATGTTACATGAAACTAAAAATTTTATTATGGGCGGATCATCATGGGAACATACTTTAACTGTGGCCCCTACAGGGAGGTGGGGTAAGCCACCTTTGGCATTTCGGGACACAGCTTTTTGGCCTTCGCTGAAGTGAATTAAACACAGTCCTCCTAACAGAATGTTCAGGGGGGAAATTTTGCAACATTTGTTTCCTTCTCTTTAGCCCCCTGCTGTGGGCTCCCTCATAAAAAGGAGTGATCTGGCTGAAAGCACAGAAACATGCCCTGTGTTACAGTCCATTTAGCTAACTGACCTGCCAGGACTGAATCCCTCAATGGCAATCTGACTTTCTCTTTTAAAGGCATTTTCTCTCTCTCTTCAGAGACCATCCATACCCTTCTCTTTCCCTCTACACTTCTTTAATTTACTGCTTGAATGTGTGCATGCACCATCACCCTCTGCTACTCAGTGGATAAAATTCATCCTTGCTATAATTGCACTGGTTTCTTTGGGCCTACACCCTGATGAATTTGGCCCAGTATGTTGGATTAGATGTGATACTAGGGACATGTGATTATTTTAACTTCTGTAGGTAACCCTCTAGATGGTATCAACCCTAATGCTACAGCGATGTGAAGCTCAGAAGGGCAGTTTGGATCACATCCAGTCCATTGGTACTCACTGAGCAGTAAACACACAGGAAACTATCAATCACCCCCTTCCAGTGCCTGCAGACACTCCAAAATTTCCAAATTGGTCAGTTCTTGGCTTCAATACCTGTCTTTATTCTGAAACCCTGCTGCTTTACATCTCTTACTAAGGTAGTGTGGTCAACTCTCTGTGCTGCCAGGGTCTCGGAAAAACATCCCCCTGCTTCTTCAGGCATGTCCCTCTCTTTCTACGGTTATGTCCACAGACATTTTTCAGAACCCCTTTTCTAAGGGCTTGGGTATACTTGACATTGCTAGATCCAGTATTGCATCTGGGAGTTGTAGTCTTTGAGTTTAGAAAAACTAAAAGGAAGCAGGTGGAAAAAAGTGTAAGTAGATGGATGTCACAGCTGAGTCAAAGGCCCCTGTACTGCAGCTGTTTGTGGAGCTGCATGGATTGTTGTTTTAATAAAAAAAACTGTTAGATTTTGCTCTACTATTCCGCAATGTGATGAGGAGGGCACTCCTGCCCCTGAATGCACCTGCACCCTTCTTCACAGCCCGGTTGTGCCTCCAACTGCTTTTAATGTTGGATTCGAGTATTTGAGAACTATGTCCTTATTTCCAAACCAAGAAAACGTTCTGCTTATTCACTGCCTTGGAGCAGATAAATGATAAATATGATCATGCACTACTACGTTATAGTGGTTTGTGTGTGTAGCTAAAGTATATGTGGCAGCTGAACACTAAACATTTCACCAGCATGAACAGAAGCTAGGGGTTTCCCTATATTGCTGCTATAAAGGAATTGATTGTCACATGTAATTTTGTCAACATGGCAGATGAAGTGATTCAAGATCAGCTTGTGAAGAAAATACTTGAATTGAATTGGACCTGACATTACAGAATGCCATAACCATTGCTAATCACATCGAGTCAGTTATGGCGGAGGCAAAAACAACAAGTGCAGGCACAGCAAGTGTAATCCAAGCCATGCAATCCTTACAGATGTTTACTGCAACAAAGCAGTCGAAACATTACAAGGGCAATGCAAAGGAGAAGTTACAGGCGCATTGACTTCAAAACACTTGAGGAAAAGTATTTTACTGCTGTGGATCTACACAACATGTCCTGCAAAGTCATTTTGGTGCAATCACTGCCAAAAACCAGACATAGCAACAAGTATATGCAATTACTGTGCCTGACGTTACTGTGGGCTCATCTACACTACTGCTTAAATCGATGCAACTTATGTCACTCAAGGGTATGAATCCCCAGGCAGTGGAATGAATGTCGGACAATGGCTCTGCAGTTTCTATACTACCTGAATTGATTTACTTGCAATACTTTGGATGCATGACACTTACTGAACCAAGCTTATGCCTAGTGCACTACTTGATGACCCGCATTCTTGTGCTTAGCTGCTTACCTGTAACTGTGACTTCTGGTGTAGAATTCTATGTTGCGCACAGGGGTACGCCCTCCTAAGCAGAGATTTGTTTGCTGCACTAAATATGCAGTTAGTCAACGAGAGCATTTCTTCTACTCCACCTGACACCACTACCCACAAACTCCAGTCTCCCTGCTTAACGAGGATGGAAAAAAGGAGCCCCTTGGCTGTGCATTTGGATTTGTTCACAAAATTAGACTTCGACCTAATGTGACACCCATACGACAGAAGTTGTGCCGTCTAGCATTCTCAGTCAGGGAGGCGATATCACAAGATTTAAAAATAGCTGGTACAAAATTATATTATTGAAGAGATTGCACAGTGGTGACAAAAGAAGACTGGCATTTGTCTTTGTGTGGACAAAAAGGAGCTCAATATAGCTGTTGTGACTGACAGTCATCCACTTCCACATATAGAAGAAATGTTTGTGGAACTCCACTGCACAAAGATGTTTCCTACTCTCGATCTATGGAGTGCATGTCACCAACTTCTGCTACAAAGGACAGCAGAGATCTCACAGCATTTATTATGCATGATGGATTATTCTGCTTTAAATGTGTACCATATGGACTAGCATCAGCCCCCAACACTTTCCAGAGAATGTCGTCAGTGATTTTAAAGAATCAGCCTGGAATCAGAATGAAATACCATCTAGAGGACCTGTATTGGTGGCTGGGAATAGATGCTCAAGTTGAAGCAGTTATAAAAACCCATGAATTGCTTACCAGTTACATGACAAGATGATGGTGATCCATGTCACCATAACAGACTGTTCCTCTTTCAGATGCAGCATGGGAAAAAGCTTGTCATTGATATTATAGGTACATTTGACAATGTGCTGAGTGACTGTTGCTACGCTATCACCCTGTGCAACTACTTCAGTAAATGTCCAGAAGGGGAATTTATGTTCCAGAGCACATTTGATACAGTGATCAAGTTCTTGTCAACAGTCTTCAGTAGGAAGGGAACCCAAAAGAATTGGTACTGGACAATGGGCTGTGTAGTGGGGCGGACTGCCCCATTCCCTATGAGAGTGTGGGCTGTGGCAGGCCAGGGTGCCTGCACAGACAGGGAGCCAATTAAAGAAGGGCTTATAGTGAGCCAATCAGGGCCACGCTCAGCCCTATAAGAAAGCTGCCCAGGAAGGGAGCACTCAGTCTGTCCCAGGCCTTCGGGAGGGAGAAGGTCAGTCTCCAAGGGTGGGACACTAGCACCACGGACAGCGCAGTGCTGGCCAGGCTCAGGGAGGCTAGGGAGCTCTAGCCTGTAGCCTGCCAGGCTGCAGGCCCTGAAGGGAAGGGCCTAGCGGGTACAAAGGGCCATAGGGGAAGCAGCCCAGGGAAACAGACAGACGAGGGAGGAGAAGGAGGACAGCGAGGCTGCCACCAGAGGGTCCCTGGGCTGGGACCCAGAGTAGAGGGCAGGCCTGGGTCCCCCCCTTGCAGTACACTCAGCCATTGGCCATAGGGAGCGGCCCATTATAGACTACACCAGATCCCTGACAAGAGGGATTAGACTCAGAGGGTGTGGCTGGACATGGCTGGGGTGTAGGACTGCTGATCACCAACCCCCGGAAGGGGGTGCAGATGGACTAAGGGGCGCTGCCAGAGGGCAGTGGGCTTGAAGAAGACGCCGCCGAGCAGAGAGCAATGCAGGTCCAGAGACGCCAACCGAGAGCGGAACGACAGATGGGACACCACCAGGAGGGGGCGCTTCACTAGACAGAGCTAATTCCCAGAGTCACCAGCGGGAGGTGCCAGTTGGCGAGTCCCCAACCTGTCACAGGCTTTAATTTCTCTCACTGGAATTTGAAACTTTTCTTGCAGAGAAGAGCGTTAGATATAGAAGATCACCCATGTATTAACCTGAGAGTAATGGGGAAATCTGAATGATTCAATATGAGTTTGAAAGACAGACAGTCTCCAGACAGCTAGGTTGGAAAGAAAAGCAGGGACTACCTTTCCTACAGATTTCTCACAAATCTACAGGGCTATACTCCATGCCACAACATAAAGCTCACCTGCTGAATTATTGCATGGCAGAGAGATATACACTAAATTAAACACTGCTGGATTATAAAACCTACATCTGATAAATCTGTACAGCCAGACGTAAGACAAACAGTTCAACATAAATGGCAAAAATATAAGACCTATACAGATAAACCTTGTGGTGCAAAGGGACCAAAATTTGAATGTGGTTCATTTGTAAGAGTACGATAACCTGGAATCTTATGAAAAGGAGAACACAGGTTCACATCACCACTGAAAATTGTTGCGAAAAAAGGACCATACACTTACAAGCTGTCAGATGGTCAGGTATGGAATGCTGTTCATCTTGTACCTGCTTACCAAGAGTGAAGCAGAGATGTTTAAGATCTTCTAACTGGTCCTGAATATTTCACTTTGCCACTGACACTATAGGATAACCAGTAGGACATTGGGCCTGACAGACATGCTTTCAAAGCCAGATAGCCACCTATATGGACTAGAGCAGGCCTGCAAAACATGCGGCCCGCAGAGCCTCACTGTGCGGCCCGCAGTGAGATTCTAAATTCCACACACACAGCGCTCTGCGGGCAGCCCAGATCCCTTTGAATCTCAGCCGCGGCAGGCAGAGCCCTTTAAATCTCAGCTATGACTGGGAGTCAAAGGGCTCTGAGCTGCCCGCAGCGACGGGGAGCCCAGACCCCTTTAAATCTCAGCCAGGGCGGGCAATCAAAGGGCTCTGTGTTGCCCGCAACCGCGGGGAGCCCAGACCCCTTTAAATTCCAGCCATGGCCGGGAGTCAGAGGGCTCTATGCTGCCCGCAGCAGCGGGGAGCCCAGAGCCCTTTACATCCCAGCCGCAGCCAGGAATTAAAGTGCTCTGGGCTGCCCGCAGAGAATCCCAGCTGCGGCTGGGATTTAAAGGGCGGAGGGCTCAGGGCTCCCTGCGAATTCTGGCACCCCAGAGCCCTTTAAATCCCAGTGGCGGCTCCGGAGCCACGGTTGGGTTTTAAAGGGCTCAGGGCTCCCCGCAGCAACCGGCAGCCCAGAGCCCTTTGAATCCCGGCCTGCGGCCGCTGATTACCCCCTCCCCAGACCTCTGCCCCTAACTGCCCCTTAGGACCCCAGCCCCTATCTAAGCCTCCCTTCTCCTTGTCCCCAACTGCCCCCTTCTGAGACCCCCCCCAAACTTCTGCCCCAGGACCCCACCCCCTACCTGTCACCTGACAAACCCTTGGGACTCCCATGCCTATCCAACCGCTGCCTGTCCCCTGACTGCCCCTTCGCCCCATCCAACCCCCCTGCCCCTGTCCTTGACTGTCCCCTGACTGTCCCTGAATCCTCCCTCTCAACTCTCAGTCTTACCCGTGCCACTCAGACAGCATGTTTGGCTCCGTGCAACCGACACAGTTGCTGGCATATCTCCCGGGAGCCCCACAGCCCCAATCCCCCAGCACTGCCTCCAGATTGAACCCCTAAAATTCAGGAGGCTCAAGCAGTTTTGGGGCAGCTGTGTACTCATTTCCTCCAAATCAAAATATTCTGATCCACTGTAACTTGCTGTACGAAATAAGTAGGATAAAATTGAGGCCAAGAAATGCTTATTAGGATCTGGAATTGTTATTTCAACAGCCATTGCCTTTTGTTTGTTTAAAAGGAAGACATGATTATGCATTGGGCAAATCCGCCATAGAAAGAAAGAGTAATAACAAAGCGAATAATAAAGGCACTCAACTTTTGCGTTACTTTCATGGAGGACATGTTACCAGACTATCCTCAATCACACAAGCTGAAATTGGTCAGCTTACTGCAGCTCTGGTACCTATGTGAAAAAGTCTTCTGTGTTTTGTGTCATTCCAAAATTCTCGCTAGAATGAACCGCCTGGAGCAAAGTTACCATGACCTGGGCTGGGGAGCAGGAGGTGTGGGGGGGCACTGGTGGGGGGGACCCAGGGCTGGCAGCAGACGAAGTGGGGGAGGCACTGGTTGGAGAAAAGGGGAAGCCAGACTGGGGCAGCGGTGGGGTGTGGGTGGTAGGGTGAGCAGCCCAGGCTGGGGCAGCAGCAGGGTACAGGGGGGAAGCCCAGGGGCTGGGACGGAGGGCAGCCAAATTTTTTTTGCTTGGGCAAGCCAAAAAACCTAGAGCAGACCCTGCTGGTTTCCCAGCCGCCAAGCCCAGGCCTAATTGCCACTATGTCAGTCTAGCGCTGAGGGCTCCGCACCACCCTCTTCAAGTTGTGGCCCTGGTTGATTAAAATAAAGTATCACTCCCACCCTGAACCTCCTGTTTTGCCACAGCTGTTTTGGTGGGGCGGCCTGGGAAGGAGTGGTTTGTTTCTCACAGGGCTGGGGTGGCGCTGGGCGGGGTGCTTCTCTGCGGGGCCAGGAGGTTTCGGCCCTCAGCTGTTTTCTTTGGAGTAATATCGCCCTCGCTGCTTTACAGGTTGTGCAGGCCTAGACTAGAGACTTGCATATTATTAATAGTTTTCAATTATAACTAGAATTCTAACTATAGTTACATAAACAATACCAAAGAAGAAATGGTTATTTGTTTTCTAATTACTTAATTGGTGTTTAAAATAGTAGCAAAGTATTCCGTTATTATTGTTGTGAAATTGAATTTGTTCTTAAGATGAGGGGAAACGTCATGTTGCTAGATCCAGTATTGCATGTTGGGAGTTGTAGTCTCTAAGTTTAGAAAAACTAACAGGAAGCAAGATGTGTTCATAAACACCTAGTTACTTCCTATTGCATTATTGACTTTTTGAGAGCATGGATATAGCTTAACCTTATCTTATGGAATGCTTGCACCACAAGAGCCAGAAAAGGAAATGCCCACAATGGCCCTTATCCAAAGCCCATTTAAATCAAGCTGAGTCTTTCCATCAAGAATTGTCAGGCCCAAAATTCTGAATCTCTTAGTTGCATCAAGACTTTGAGAAAATTTGAAATCCATATGTAGATAGGCTGGTTCAAAATTTACTTGAACAAACTTGGTGTGTGCCTGATTGCTTAAACCTTGTTCCTACCATCTGAGGATATTTTCTTACTTCTAGGAGCTACTGTTGTCAAAGAAAAGCTGAAACTCTGAGATGTTCAAAGACTTTTTTTTTTAACCAAACTATTTTAACTAAAGTATCTTTCATGTCAAGGCTGTGTTATCAGTGATGCTTTTTCATCCCAAGAATATTTCTGTTAAAAAAAGAAAAATCAATAACTGTAGTGATAGGAAGTGAATTTCATCCTCAGCTTAGCAAATAATTCCATCCCTCCCACCCACCCCCCCATAAAACCATTTTTGTGTCTCCACCAAATCTGGAGAGCTATTTACAAAAACAAAGTTTTACGCTTCTGTATTTTAAGGGGTGATGAACATATTGTAAATATTTCCTTGTCATTTTTACAAAGCCATAATTATGAAGTGCATTTATTTGGTAGTCATGTGACTGTCAGGTGTCTTGCCAGCTATTTCAGTACAGGTTAACATACTATCTGAAATAAGATGTTTCCAAATGACACTTAATATATAACGGAATGATTTTACTCTTAGATTTTTCTGAGATGGTATCTCCTATCTTAGGTACTTACACGGCTTCCAATAACATAACACCTGAGCACCCCACAAGCTTTTACGTATTTATATTCAAAACACCCTTGTGATGCAGAAAAGTACTCTCATTCCCATTTAACAGATGAGGGACACATATTTAGTGACTAAAGATGTAGGTAGGCACCTATGGGGATTTTGAAAAGGTGCCTAACTCTCATTGAAATCAAATGGGAACTAGGTGCCTAGGTACATCTTTAGGTGTTTAAATACCTTGGAAAATTTGACCCAAATTAAAACTTTTAAATGCTCCTAAATAAAAGCTTCTCAGGAATTCTCATAATACAGATTTCTCTCTGATTGAGATGTGTGGTGCATCACAGGAGTCACATGACTCTGGATGCATCATGGGTGACACAGTCGGGCGCCTACAGAGACTAATGGGGGCAGGCTCCTGAACTACAACTCTCAGGAGGCAACATATCATTTTGGGAAAGTGCTGTGTAAAATTGAACTGTCTTAAAACTAAGTGTTTCATGTCAGTTCAATAAACTGAAGTGACTCCTTTTTTATTTCAGGAATCTAGTTTTGAAATTTCCAAACCAATTTTTATTTATTTTTTTGGAATTTCCATCCCAGGAAAAAATTTGAAATTTCAACTTTTCGCTTCAATTTGGGATGAACACAAATGTTGAAGTGTCAGAATTTCCCATGGAACAGAAAATCTGAGTTTTGTTCAACTCTAGCCTAGCTCCCATTTTCAAAAATAACTAAGGCACTCAGAAGCCTAATTCTCACTGAAAGCCAGTAAGCATCAGGTTCCTAAGCTATATCTATGCTTAAAAATGCTACAGGGGCACTGCTGCAGGACTTCAGTACAGACACTCACTATTGTGACAGAGGGGTTCTCCCATCACCATACCTCTCTGAGAGGTAGTAGCTAGGTCAAAAGAAGAACTCTTCCATTGACCTAGTGTGGTCTATACTGGGGGTTAGGTCAGCTTAACTACATTGCTCAGAGGTATGGACTTTTCACACCCATGAGCAGCATAGCTGGGTCAACCTAACTTTTCAGTGTAGACAAGCCATAAGTGTTTGTCCCTTTTGGAAATGGGACTTGGGCTGCTAAGCAGGGCTCTAGGTTTTTTGCTGCCCCAAGCAAAAAATTTGCCACCCCAGAGCTGTGAGGGCACAACTGCCCAAGCAAAACAAAAAACAAAACCAAAAAAGAATGGCCAGAATGCCGCCCCTGGAATTAATTGTGCCACCCCAAGCAGGTGCTTGCTTTGCTGGTGCCTAGAGCTGGTCCTGCTGCTAAGTCACTTAAGCGTTTTTACAATTTTTAAATTGAGTGACCTAGATCACACAGGAAGCTCCTGGTAGAGCGTGGAATTGAGGCCAGGTCTCACATCCCAGACTAACACCCTAACCACTGGACTTTGCTTCCTTCTACTAGCCCATCCCATTTTTCTGTCCTCCCTATCTTGCTACAGTATTAGAATTAGCATGGATGAAAAAGCTCAATGCATTTTTAAAGCTGGACTCTAAATATCTGGTCATGCATTTCAATTGCCATCTACTACTAGCAGAAGTCACCATATATCTAGTTTGACAACTGGTAAAAAGAATATGTATTAATTAATTGGAATGTATTTCTAGGCTGACATAATGGTTGCTGTATTACACCAGTTCTGTAAAAGAGGGGAGTCTTGTTACTAATCTGCCCTCAGTGCAACCTCTAATCTCTGCTGAGAGCTCCCAAATAAAACATTCACTATAAATCAGGTTTTGAAGGAAAAAGAACAGTACTCGTCAGCGAGTGGTAAATGGTCATTAATTCCCCTTTCAACATTGTATTCATATGAAAAACTAGATGTAAGTGTGGTATGTTATACATTTCATGAAAATCCTATGGTAGCTCTGCCTCAGTTATATCTGCTTGAGATAATATTAGCGGTTTGCCTGTAAATTCACCTATTTAACGAGCAGCCATGCAGTTTGTTTTGCTGTAGCTTTTGTACGTTGTTTAAAGGATAGTGATTTTAATCCGTCATGCAAATTATTGTCCCAGTCCTGCAAGGAAAACCAGTCTGGCAGGCCTCTCTGTCTGCATGTAACCCCACTGAAGCCAATGGGCCTCTGTACGGATGTGGAAGGGTGAGGCCTGCATAGTTCTCTGTAGAATTAAGACATCCAAGTAATTAGTCGATACAATGTATTCAGCATAAACCAATCAGGTTTCAGCTGAAATCCTGTATAAAACATAGCTCACACCTAACTATATATACCATAAATCTATTATGTGAGGTTATATTTGCTATTGGATGGTCCAAAGTCCATTGAAATTAGTGGGATCCTTTCCAGTGACTTCAATGTGCATTGAACCAGGCCTTGTGGAAGCAAAGGTCAAGAGAGATCCAGTACCACAAGATGTATTTATGAGTTTCTGTATCTTTGAGGAATTCAGCTGAGTCAGCTAGGCCATGCAAGCTACACAAATTTGCCCTTGAAGCCTTCAGCTGTGGGAGCGGCAGTCAAGGAGCCTTTGGCGGCACCGGCAGACCTCCTGCAGGCGTGCCGTCGAAAGCCGCTTGACTGCCGGGCTTGAGGCGGCAAAATACAAAGAGCTGCCCCTGCTTAGGATATACCTTGACCTGTTAACACATGTTAATACTACAAACTGCCTTGTCTTCACTAGGATTTTCCCTTGTACCTAGTTACCACGTGTTAGCTAACATGAGGTAAGAACTCCCTGTTTTCCCTAGTTCGGGGAAATGTTATTTATACCTCACTGCACCAACACCAGTGAATCTGGCCCCTTGCACGTAGGCTCAGACCTTCTCACAATGGGAATGTGTTTTCTTAGTAGATTGTTGTGAGAGGATGTGCAAAGCTAAGAAGCTGAACTCAGTTGTGACACTGTTGCCAAAATGACCGACAATGACAGTATAATGCAGCTGGGAAAGAAAGCAAGGGGGAACAGTTCAGAGTAGAAGCCAAGCACACATGGATCTAAGGAAGGCAGGAAAAAAAAGGATATAATCATTAACTGCATTGTCATGACAGTAAAATAATGAGCTCCTATTGGTTTGATGCTGCTCATTAGATGGACACAGTCTTCAATGTTTAAAAGGATTCTTGAAGGTTTATTATTGTGGGGAATTATCAGAATGGATCCAGTCCAAGCTCTCCCTCCTGCTTCACATTCCTCCCTTCCCCCCACCCCAGATTTCCATCTTTTCCTTTAAAAAGTAAATAACAAGCAGCCCAGGTTTGCTTTTCAGAGGTGAAGGACTCATTAACCCTCAGAGCAGGGAGTGGGGAGGAAAAGGACATTATGATTAGACTGATTGCAGCAAAAAGCAAAACTATTAGCAGCATTAATGCAGAGAGATGAGAAACTTCAATATGAAGGTATTAAAAATGCACACAATATTGATCGACAGACTTACCATAACTATGTAATAGAACGGGCTGATTCAGCTGACTGTGCTTTCAGACAGTCTGGGTGATCTGTCTCCCCCAGCTCATGAAATACAGGAGTCTGGCTGTAAGAATACTGACTGACAGCTTCATTTTAATAATTTGCTATGGAGCACTAGAACTATTCTGTACATCCCTTTATCTGAAGCTCGGTAGGGGCCTGATCTAAAACCCACTGTAAATGAAAAACTCTCATGACTTTAGTGGGCTTTGAATCAGGCACCAGCTCCATTTGTGAAAAGATGATGGACAAGATTTTCAAAGGGCAGTTAGGTGCTTAGCACCCACTGGAAATTAATGGGATTTTGGGCTCTTAACTCCTGTTTGGGCCTGTGAAAATCTTCCCCTATATTACTCACAAAAGAACTACCACAAAGGAACATTAAGGGGACAAAGTCAAGCTCTCAGAAGTTAGGAACTGCCAGAATTAAGGTTGCCCGTGCAATGAGTCCTCATCTCAGTTCTCTCTCTCCTCCCTCTCCATCCTGTCTCCCAGATCCACTTTCCTCAGCTAGTCAATTAGTCTCCAATCCCCTGGCTTCTGATTCCAGTCCCAGCGTTCTTTCCCTCAAGGCCTAGTCTTATCTTTCTGGACTCCCCACTCCAAGTCTCCCCAACTCCCAATCCCAGTATTTGTCTAGCTGTTCTCACCCTCTACTCCTTGTCCTGTCTCCGTTTCAGCTGTTCCAAGTCCCACTGCTATCCAGCTCCCTACTAGTCTCATTTCCCCTGTCCACTCCCTCGGATCTCTCTCCCCTCCACCCATGTTCCCCATCGCCACTGGGTCCCAGTTTCCCTCCCCAGCCTTCTCATTGACTCTTCGTCTCCACATCCCCTAAATCCTTCTCCCAATCTCTTTGCCCAGCGAGCCCAGATATCACCCTCACACCTATGCTCTTTGTGAGGTTTATCTATCCTCATCCTCAGATTCTTCCTGAAATACACTGGCCGGCAGTCACCTGATTTCCCTGACAGTATACATTCCGTGGGAATGGTGTATGTGCACGTCATAAACAGATTGTTAAGGGTTAATGTCTCTTTTACCTGTAAAGCGTTAACAAACAGGGAACCAAACACCTGACCAGAGGACCAATCAGGAGACAAGATATTTTTGAATTTGGGTGGAGGGAAGCTTTTGTGTGTGTTCTTTGTCCGTTTTTTTTTTTTTTGGTGCTCTCTAGGGTCTGAGAGAGACCAGACGTTACTACAGGCTCTCTTAAGTTTCTGTTCAAATAGTAAGTAAAAACAGGCGGTTTAGGCTTTTTGTTTGATTTTACTCTATTTGCAATTGTGGATCTGGCTGGTTAACTTTTATATGTGTAGTTGCTGGGAATATTTTGATTTGTATATTTCATCTTGAAGTTACAGAGATAATTCGTTACGTTTCCTTTCTTTTATTAAAAGATTTCTTTTTAGAGAACCTGATTGATTTTTTCCTTGTTTCCCTTGTTTTATCCCAGGGAATTGGGATAACTCACCAGGACTGGTGGGGGGAGACAGGAGGGGGGAGAGGTAGAATCTCTCTCTGTTTTCCTTGAATCTGTTTGCCTCTTTGTGGAAGGGAAGGGACATGCTTCTCTGTATTGTGATTTAAAGAGGTTGGATCAGTATCTCTCAGGATAGCCCAGGGAGGGAAATTCTGGGAGGGGGAAAAATGGGGGAATGGTTTATTTCTCCTTCTGTTAAGGACCCAAGGGATTTGGGTTCTTGGGGTCCCCAGGGAAGGTTGGGGAGATCAGAGTGCCCCAAAACACTATATTTTTGGGTGGTGGCAGTGCTATCAGATCTAAGCTGGTAATTAAGCTTAGAGGATTCATGCAGGTACCCAAATTGTGGACGCTAAGGTTCAGATTTGGGAATTATACCTTATGACAGTGCAGTCCAGTCAAACATATGAGCTGTGAGAAGATGGAGCATACTCAGTGCACATGGAATCACTGGAGCCTTTAATTGCTAAAATCTAAGTCTTTAGTGAGCTTGTGCAAACTGCGATTTTTCAAAGTTTTATAACTTGGGCAGATTTTTCACAGGAACAGCCAAAGGCATTCCTCTGCCCCAAAACATGGGCGTGCTAGAGGTTTCAAAGCAAAGGCCCCCAGAATTTTTTAACATTACAAAACTGTATTTTCCTTTCACTTCATTTTCGGAAAGGGCTGAATTGTTTTGGCTGAAATTTAAACAAACAAACAGACCAGATGAGTAGTAACTGAAAACAGGGTCTTAGGTGGAAAGTGCCAAGCAACCTTAATAGGAAGCACTACCAGTTCTACTGCTGATTTATATGTTAGCATTCCTTTCCTGTGCTGTCTACATCAGCCTGTGTGTCTCTTGGGGAGGACTTCTACCAGGTTTACCTATTGTTCCTCTTTACTTCATTGTTATATAACCTGGAGGATCAAAGCTACTGATCTCCATATATGTAGGGACAAAGAAAGGATAGGTGTTGCTAACACGGATAGTAAAGTGCCATTACCTCTTCAGTCTCAAATAACTTCAAGAGAGGGGCTTTTTCTTTGAACCTAGGTAGGGCTTGATCCAAAGGCCACTGAACTCAGTAGCAGTAGTACCTCAACCTCAGTGACCTTTGGATTAGCCCCTGCAGGGGGGGGAAGGCTTTTCAGAGATGGTGGCATCTGATTAATTCTATCATCAGAAGGAAAAGGAGCACTCAGACACTGCTAGTGTCACTCCTCCATCCGCCTTATTTCAACTTTTACAGTTGCATTTTAATTTCATTCCTCATTTGTTTTCCCTTAAGATTAAAAGGTTTACTCCCTTATATTAAAGTTCCACTCCTAGAGATGTAATAGATACTTCATGTCAAAGGATCATCAGTGGACCAGAATAAGCTGGAGTTCTATTAAAAATTGCCCATCCGCGAGTGCTAATTTACAAGCTAATGTTTTGACAAGATGGTATTTGGAAAACAGGCTGAGAAAATAAAGTGTGAGGGCAGGGGAAGGAGAGAAAAACAAAGTACAAAGCTTATCAGGTGAATATGTTAATTACGCTTGAAAATTCTGAGTCACCTAAGCTGCTATTGACAATAACAGCTTCCTAAATTATAAATGTGTAATTTTTTAAAATTGTGATTACGGTTCTAGTTGCTCCTTCTCCTTCATTATGTTTTTTATTCTTTGCTGCATTGCGTAACTGAAGGAACACCAGGCATTCTTAATTTCTGAGGACAGTGTTATCACTTTTTACTGAATGCTTTATGAGCTTATTCCAATGAACACACATAGTGAGGTACCTGGAACTGTGTGGATTGTTGAAGCCCTTGACAATGACAGTCACTTCTTGCTTCTTAAAAATGCTGATAAAAAAAAAAATAGTGCTGCTCGTGCCACGAACTCAATCTGCAAAACACAGGGTCCCAGGAAATGAGATATCAAAGCACCCCCAAGAAATCTCATTACCTGCTATTTCACAGTACTAGTTTTAAAAGCGAAATGGGGAAAAGGAAAAGGACTCGGATGCTGGAATGCAGAGTATACTCATAAAATTTGCCGGTGACACTACGCTGGGAAAGTTTGCCAGCATTTTGAAGGACAAGATTAGAATTCAAACAAACAATCTTGAGAAATTGGAGAAAGTGTCTGAAATCAACAAAATCATATTCAATAAAAAAAATTCAAAGTACTACATTTAGTGCTTGTCTTCACTAAGGGTAAGTCGACCGAAGTTATGCTACTCCAGCTACATGAATAAAGTAGCTGGAGTCGACGCAACTTAGGTCGATTTACCCCGGTTTCTACATCATGCTGCGTTGGCAGGAGACTCTCTCCAGTTGACATACCTTACTCTTCTCGGAGAGCTGTAGTAAACATGAGAACGTAAGCAAATTTTCAGTAATAGTGGGCTGAGACACTTTCGTATTTTTATTTCAGATTTTACAAGCAAGTCGTTTTTAAGTGAGGTGAAACTTCGGGGTATGAAAAACAAATAAGGGGTACAGTAAACTGGAAAAGTTGAGAGTCACTGAACTAGATGGTCTCTCAAGGTGCCTTCCAGCCCCACATTTGTATGATTTTATGATTCCATGGCTTAGTGAATACGCCAAAATACAATATCACCGTTAAATCCGAGACCACTAGAAAAAACAGTGGTGTAGAACTTGAACCTGTTCCCACTAAATTACTGGGCATTTTACAATTGAATTCAACACGAACAGGATTGTACCCATTATCTACACAGTTTGGGCCACATTCACTAGGGCTAAATTTGTCCCATTCTGTTGTAAATAACATTTTGCGTTTATACAGTACTTTTCATCTGAAGCCATTAAGAGCTTTACAGAAGTGCATTAAGACTCATCCCTGTTTTATAGTTCAGTGACAGGATAAAAAGACTACCTTTGCAGAAGTGGCCATTGATTATTAGTGCTTCCATTTGAGGGGATAACTATTTCGAGACACCTTGACTCTGATTTGCAGAAGTGCTGAGCATTCACAATTCCATTTCAAGTGAATAGGGGCTGTAGATACTTAGTATCTTTGAATATTGAGTCAAGTTGGGTACCCAAAGAGAGACACAAATTCAGTGGTCACTTCTGAAAATGTGGATGTGAGGGGGAGAGAGTCAGGAGCAGAGCTTGGGTTCTGGACTCCCAGTCTGGTGCACTGTCCCAAGAAAAGACGGTTACTCACCTTTGTAACTGTTGTTCTTCGAGATGTGTTGCTCATATCCATTCCAGTTAGGTGTGTGCGCGCCGCGTGCACGTTCGTCGGAAGATTTTTACCCTAGCAACACTCGGTGGGTCGGCAAGGCGCCCCCTGGAGTGGCGCCGCTATGGTGCCGGATATATACCCCTGCCGACCCAGCCGCCCTTCAGTTCCTTCTTACCGCACAAGACGAGATGCCAGATCGAGTCCTCCGAGCTCAGGGCTCTTACGGTGGTTCCACCATCCACTATTTTTCCAAAGACGAGGTGCAGTTACGTCCTCATGCGGCTTTCCTCCCTAGTGCTGTCTGCCTTTCCTGTTTTCCACACTCAAGCGATGGGGGACAAACAGTTGCACTCTCTGGACGTCTGTACATGCAGCGTTATGTTGAATGGACAAAACCATTTCCTAACACGCCCAACTCTCGGTCGCAGTAGCAGACCGGAGGAAAGGACTACCCGTTTTCCTCTCAGAGGATCTCATTTGGTGATAACTGCACGCACTTGTTATGATTTGGCCTCACTTCCCAAGCCACATCACTGTGCCTTCTACCAGGGCTCAGACTTCATCTGCCGCTGCTGACTCGTGTCCCTACCCACGCTATCTCTCGCGCGGCTCATGGTCCTTGGTCCATACCTTTGCTCGCATTATGCACTGGTTTAACAGTCAGGGATGCTGCAGCCTCTGGCTCGGCGCTTTTGCATTTTGCAGTATCTCACCCCGACCCACCGCCTACATTAAGGCTGGGAATCACCTAAACTGGAATGGATATGAGCAATCACTCGAAGAAAGAAAAGACGGTTACTCACCTTTGTAACTGTTGTTCTTCCGAGATGTGTGCTCATAATCCATCACACCCGCCCCTCCTTCCCCACTTGTCGTGAGTTGGCCGGCAAGAATGTAATGGCGACGAGGAAAGCTGTCTTCCAAGACAGGTATGGCAACGACGAGGATGCTAACGGCTCGAATGGGGGAAGACATAAGTCTGGTTAAAAACCACGTTGAGGTCCCAGGTTGGGGCTGGGCGGTGTACCTAAGGGTGTAAGCGCTCCAAGCCCTGAGGAACCTCGAAACCATAGAGAGTGAGGACACAAAGAACTATCACCGCAGCCTAGGAGGAAGGTAAAGATGGCTGCCAAGTGTACAGCCTCAGCGATGAACCGCTAGGCCCTGCTGCTGTAGGCCAGAAGGGTAGTCCAAAATAGAGGGAATCGAGACCTCAGCAGGAGTAAGATTAAGCGTTTCACACCTGTAGAAGAAAAATGCTTCCACCAGGCAAGGTACGTTGACCAGGTGGAAGGCTTCCTGCTACCCTGCTAGTCATGCAGCAGCCACACCAAGACACGAGGTTGAAGAGACTGCAGGTCCGGGTGGCGAAGTCTGCCGTGGTCCTGAGGTATGAGGCGTGGGTGGAGTTGGCAGGGTAATTGGGGTTGGCTATGGACAGGCCGAGCAAACTGGCGTATCAGTGCTGTTTGACCACTGCCTGGAGTGACCATGATGATGCACACTCCTCCCCTGGCGAAAGTTTGGTAAGAACCCAATGAGCCAGGGAGCGTGTTGGCCCTTCTATGGCCTGAGAACAGCGTCCAGAGATCGTCCCCGGGAGAGAGACCTTGGTAAGGAGCAGAAACAGCGGACATTTTCCTGTTCATGCGGTAAGCGAACCGGTCCATATGTGGGGAAAAACTCCAATTCCCAGCAACAAAATGCAGCACACTGGCAGGGCGACCACTCAAGAGACAGGAAAGGCTGCCGAGTTGAAGCGTCAAGGCGTTCCGAATGCCTGGAGAAAGGATGCTACCAGAATTATCGAGTGGGCTATGCAAAAGTGCCAGAGATGGATGGCCTTCTGACAAAGGGAGGAGGGCCACCTGTTTTCCTCCCAGGTTCTTCATGGAGCACATGACCGTTTGTGCTGGCTGTAACACTGAGTCGTCACCGATCCACGGCCTCGCAGCTGCTGCTGGAAATCCCTGGAGTCGCAACGCCTAGCGTGACTGCCGTCATGCGGATGAGCGGCATCCCTCGCCCACATCAGGGAGGGTTAGCCACCGGTCTAAGGGAGTCTAAGCGTGGCTCGAGGAAATGGTGACTATCGTGACCATAGAGCCCCTGTCCGGGTGAAAGTTTGCAGACTTTCGGATGATCAGTGCCTACTTGCCTGAAACCGCGCTGAGGTAAGCTGGATCCGGCTCGCTCGGAGTCCAGGATAGCTCCTTGAAAGTCTACCCCATTCGTGGGAACCAGAGAGGATGTCCCCATAGTGAGCATCAGAGCTCCGACATGTGAATAGTCCCGACGATGCCCACGATCTGAGCGACTTGTGTCTTGGGAGTCTCCCCAGATGAGCCAATCGACCAGATACGGAAACGCCATACGCGCCATCGGTGGAGATGGAGGCGCTATGGCCACGCACTTGGAAACAGCCTGTGGGGCTGTTGGAAAGAGGCCAAACAGCAATACGTAAACTCGAAGATTAACCGACAGTTGCTAAAAGTGGAGGGTATCTCCGTGCAGAGGGAAGATGGCATTGTGAAAGTACGCAGTCCTTCATATCGAGGGCGGCATACCAGACTTCAGGATCCAAGGACAGGATAATGGTTCCCAGGGATACCATGCGGAACTTCAACCTTATCAATTAAGCTGGTTGAATTTTGTGGGGTCATAGGACAGGTCTGAGACGTCGTACGGTTGGGTTAGCGGGAAATAAGGGAAGTAAACCCCTTTGTTCAACCCTGTCCCTTCAGCGCTCCTCTCGGCCCGGGGCGCAATTCCTCTTTGACAAGATGTGCAGAGGAGCCGATGGACAGAGGGGCAAAGTGGAGGTGGCCCCCATGCTCCACCATGTCTGTAGAAGACAGCGGACTGAAGATAACTGGGACCACGCCAAAGAAGTAGGAGTGGGAGATCAGGCCTGGTAACCAGTACGCCACCCTCGGGGTGCACCTTCGAGAAGATTGTCTTTGGTCCCCGTAGCGATCGCGAGGACCTCGATCTGTGCCCTCTCGGGGTCCTGACGGCGTCCGTCTGCGACCACGTCAGCCGCCAAGGGCGTTTGCCAAAGCCCCCTATCTGTGGCGGGGCATAGAGAGTGTGGCGGTGTGTGGCTGGGGACGGAAGGGCCTGCAGTAGGATGTTGGCGTATGCACGCCGAGAAGATCGCATGAGGACCCTGTTGTGCTTCAGGCTTTCCATCTGGGGTTGATTTCACCGCCAAGAGGTTTCAAACCTGATGATCATGAGATGCTCCTTATGGTAACAAGGCCTGGAGGAAGCTCTGGCCGCCGTTTTTCCTTTCCTTCAAGGGGGCAGTGAGCTCTTGGCGGGAGTCTTGATGGAGAAGCTCCATAAATTTAATCCATCGCCATCCCAGTGGATACGGATATAGGGACTAAGCAGGGCTCATGGATTGTCACGCAGGGCGATAAGGCCCTTCAGAGTACACCTTGCGAGTGAGTAGGTCACTCGCGTAGCCCCTAACAATTTCGGGGCTGGCGCCTGCTGCCATCCGTTCACTGTTCTTAACCAACTGGATGACAGTGAGCAGGGCGGAGGACGGACAAGCAAGCAGTCGAACCCTCCAGAGAGTATTGGCATATAGCCTGGGATGGTCCGAATAAACGGGTAGGGCCCCTCTCAGTGGGGCAACCGCCGACAGAACACGCCACTACTGGGTTCCGTTCCTCCGGACCTCCTGCACCTGGAGGTCCACATCGAGCACTACCCTCCATGGGGAGGTCCTGATGGCCCTTAGGGTGTTGTGGGCACACCAGAATCGCGGTCTTGAGCATAAGAGATGTCTGCGTGGGAAGACAGGTGCGTGACCGGAAGGCCATGGAGGTGCTGAAAATCATGGTCAGAGTCTCTGACTCTACCAGACCTTGCCCACTTGGCACCTGGGACTGGTACCGGAAGGCGCACCGGTACCTGGAAACGAGATCCGGACCTCCTACTACAGCGGTGCCGGGAGGTCGACCGAGACCTCGAGGACGGAGCAGACTACAGCAGTCATAGCGCCTGTAGCGGTGATGGGAGCCAGAACGGTGCTGAGATTATCGGGTCAGTGAACGGGAACACCGACCGGGTGCGGCGAGTGCGACCTGGGTGCCGAGGATGGGGAGCGCCGACAGCATCCAGGAGGCTTGCCAAGAGACTATTACCCGCACCGGCTGGCGCGGGGTTCAGGCAGCATCTACTCTGTCATGGCAATGAAAAACCTCTCGCCGTGTGTGGATGCTCCGGCGTGGAGGAACAGTAAGCTCGACCCCCCCACAGGGCGTACCGGGGAGCTGTCAGGCACCGGATTTCTACTGTCCACGTGGGATAGGTATCGACAGGGCTCAGCTGCAATCGCGCCAGTGTGTCAGCAGGTCGGTGCCAGGCGATCCGGCTCCCAGTTGCCTGAGCCCATGGCCCGTCACGCGTTTTTACTCGTGCTGCCGGCCTCCGCCGTGCTGACAGGAAATCCACAACGACTCCCGTGTTCGGTGCCTCGGGGAATCGCAAGAAGTGCCCCATTTGCACGGCGTTTAAGCCGACAAAACATGGAGCGGCACTTTCATGTCCCTCCACCTCTGCACAAGCGGGGGGACAGAAGCGCCCCTCGGCACCGGACCCTGCTGGCACGGCGTTGCCGGCACGAAGTCGCCCGCACCGACACCTGCAGAGCACTGAGGCGCCGCACCTTGATTTCGGTCCGCGGGCCGTCGACCGTGCTGGCCGCTCCCCGGCACGCGCCGTGGTTGAGCTTTCCTTGTCTCTTGTCCGTGCGCACTGACCAGCTTCCAGAGTGCATCTGAGGCGGGCGCCCACGCCTGATGTTTAGTCGAGCCGCCCGGCACCTGCCGCAGCCGACAACGCCGAACCCGTCGACTGCCGATTTGACCCCAGGGCCGTTGATCGGGCCTGGCGGCGTCCCGAGCACGCGCCGTGGTTGAGCTTCATGCTCTGCTGCTTCCTCCACTTTCTTCACTCGAAGCCAGTGAGCTCGTCTAAGTCGACGCGCCTTACCTAATGTTGGGCACCGTCCGTCTGACCGAGAGCAGCTAGCACTTCAATCCGGTGTAGATTCTCCCTGGGTCCACAGGGCGTTCGCAAGTCCGGTCCTGACTCTGCCCGGCATGCGTGTGGTGAGCTGTTTTCCTCTCTGCGTGTTCCATTGCCAACCGGTGCACCCGCGCCCGAGCTCACTCTTACGCCTGTGATATTTCGTAGCCCATCCCTGACATGGGTTTTTGGGGGCACCGACTCCTGGCGGCACGACAACATTCGGCACCGTGACCCGGTCCACACGACGGCCGCTGTCGACCCAGATGCTGACTGTCTGCCCTCTCGGCCCTGCACCGGGCGTCCGAGCTTCCTTTGTTCCTGCTGCCTTCCGGCCAACTGGACACGCACCGAGGAACTCTCAGCTCACTTTGATCGCCCAGGGCACCAATACCTACAGAGGCACGACGCCTCGGCCTCGTGATCCCGGGCCACATATGCCGTCGCAATTCCTTAGTGCCTTGACTGCGTCCCCCGCCCGCCGGCGCGCTCCGCTTTCCATGCTCTGCGCCATCGACGCGACGGCTGGAGCGGAATCGCCCTGCAGGGAAGGGGCTACTCCCCAAACCCCGCTAAGTATCATTAAACTAACTATTAAGAAAAAACGTATAAGGATTATAACTGTATTACACAAGAACTACGAGTAGCTAGGGAAGCGGAGGTCAGCTAAGCTGCGCTCCACTGTTCCAACGACCGACACGTGTGGTAAGAAGGAACTGAAGGGCGGCTGGGTCTGCAGGGGTATATATCTGGCACCATAGCGGCGCCACTCCAGGGGGCGCCCTGCCGACCCACCGAGTGTTGCTAGGGTAAAAATCTTCCGACGAACGTGCACGCGGCGCGCACACACCTAACTGGAATGGATATGAGCAATCACTCGAAGAAGAACTATGCTTGCTCCTTCTTTTGTTTCTTCTTTTAAAAGAGGAAAAGTTTTGCCCAGACAAGTTAGGCAACATAGGGGCAGATCAGTGGAGTATGATACTCACATCAGACCATGGGCTTTTTAAATAACCCAAAATTATAAGTCTAAGAGGATGTGTCTCATATGGCAACAGCAATAATGAAATTTAATTCAAGCAGAGTTTATCGTACTAGCACATTAGGGGAGAGGGAACACTGGTCTGATGGTGATTCCATTGTTCCTATCTGATCCTTAGCTACTGCACAGCACTTCATATTGAAGAGATTGAGCGCACAAAACTGGTACCAAAAGTGTGATTGGCATCCAGAAATAGTATGGCACAAATTGTTGTGAATGATCACCTCATATGTCAACTGCAGATGATCTACTCAAATGCAAAGCATTTGGGATAACAACTGAATTTAACTGAACAGACCAGGACGCATGCTTTACAGCAGGTGTCCCGGGGCAGTTCAGCCTCGGGTGACCAGACAGCAAGTGTGAAAAATAAGTACAGGGGTTGGGGGTAATAGGAGTCTATATAAGAAAAAGTCCCAAATATCGGGACTGTCCCTATAAAATCGGGACATCTGGTCAGCCTAGTTCAGCCCCAATCCAGCAAACACACCATGTATGTAACTTTATGCATGGGAGCTCAGTGAGACTACTCACATACATAAAGCTAAGCATCAGCCTGTGCAAGATCAGGGCCTTATGTTCCATTTTCTCCCTCTTTACAAATATAGCCATTAATGCAATGGTCTAGACTTAAAATTGCAAGACCAATTAATGGCACTTGAAATGCCAAATCAGAGATTAATGGATCTGTATGATACAGTAGTAGGCAAACAGCGCTGTGAGATATTGTTATTTATACGTTGCCATTCCTACGTTATTCTTTTATTTTCCCTATTGCTTTTTACTGGCAATGATTTATACTCAGTGTCAATGTCAGTTACATTATTTGAAAATAATGAAGTATAATTAAAAAGCAACCAATCCCCAGTGAACTGCTCATAATATTATTTATTGTTGTGGCTCATTTGCTTCTCCTTGTTTATCTGTTAAGTGCCAATAACATGTTCTTAGTGCGCAGCCTGCTCGTCCTTATATAGCCTGACTGTCCTCTGATCAGCACCCGGAAGTAAACCCAAGAGACACAAAGCTCTTTTTTCTAACTGCTCTTCTGCACTCTCTTCTCCTGAGAAGACTCCAGCAAGTCAGTGTATACATAACTGAAGAAAGCATATAGAATCATAGCTCTGCCAGACAAAAATAAGCAGCTGGGAATTCAGCCACTGCATAATTCCATTGAAGCCATTCAGGTAGCACCAGAATCAAATTCAGCCCTCTCATACCTATGTGAGATTCCCACTGACTTCATTACAAGCTGCATGTGCATACCTGAAAGCAGACTGTGGCCTGCTCTCTTCTTAAGTGCATATGCATTTTGGACCATAGGCTTGATCCTGCACAGCTGATTCAGGTTAAACTCCCGCTGGCTTCTATGGAACAGCAGGATTGGGGCATATGACATTACAACTCCACAAACTCTTGCAACTCCACATCCTCTTCCCCACAGGTTGTGCTCATGCGCGCCCACACACACACCACTTATAAGAAATTCCCAGCTGCCCTTTCAGCTTTCGTTCATAAAAAATACAAAGAGAAGAGAGCTAACTATGATGCTCTTGCCTCCAACCATACTAACAAGAGTTTTGTGTCTCTTTTTGCAAGTAATTAGTGTTTGAAGTGAGGCGGAGGAAAGGAGGGAGGATTAGGAACTGCATCTTGGGATGGTTGCCAATACGCGAGCTACAGAAATATTCTAAGGGTCCAAGTACACTGAGGGAGTCCACTCCCTTCTGGACACTAGTTCACAGTTCATTAGCGCACACACTTTGGAATAGAAATTAAACTAAGACACTCATATCTGGACACCACTAAGGTGTGGGGTGTTCTGGAGCTCAGTTTTGCAGTTGGAAACCATCACTAGATTTCCCTCCACACCCCCGTGATCTTTACAGGCAAGTCAAAAAACAAAATTGCTAACAAGCTATGGATGAATTCTCATTACTCTGCCACAATTCTTCACTACAGGAAATGGTTTCCAGGTCTGCAAACCAACAGAAACCTTGTGGCTATATCGTGCCACTGATTCACAAGCAGAACTCCAGTGGTGCAAGTAGAATTAATTTCTTACCGATACGCTGCACCAGCTAAAGGGGGGGGGTGGCATGTGACCCCTCACATGACCCACCCTTTCCCCAGTCCCCCACAGTCTCCTCTCTCCCCTCCCCATGATCCAGCCCACGTTACCTGGATGGGATAGGGGGAGGACTCTGTCCTCCTCCTGCTGTACTGGAGACTTCTCCGCAGGGCTCTCCTGGGAACTGCAGTGGTAAAAGTAGCAGAACATCGGGCAGCCCCACTCTGGCAGCTCCTCCAGCACAGCTCTGCTGCGCTCAGCCCTGTCCTCTGGTCGGACTGCCTACAGACCCCAGACAGGAGACACCAGATGTAGCTGCATGGAAGGGCTTGGGCACAGAAGGAACTGCCAGCCTTCTGCTCCACCTGTGTCTTTCTGGTACGGTGTACTGACTATAAATAGCTGACTGGTACGGCACCCCGGACCATACTGCCATACTTGCACCACTGCAGAACTCCTAGATGACATCAATGGACTGAATCAATGGCATGATGTGATCCTGTTTTTTTTGTTTGTTTTTTTGTTTTTTTTTTAATATTCAGGTTACTATCCAGCCATTCAGCAAAGCTCATCTCTAATAAAATTCTCCCTGCCTCAGCCCTGCTTTGCACACTCACTACCCTGGGACTATGACAGCTCTGTTAAAATGCAGAAAGAAAGCCACAGATTTAACATGGACAAATGATGAAATAGCTCTGTGTGAGAGCAGACCCACAGGGATAGAAACAATCGTTAGAATCATGATATTTGCACAGAGAAATGTTAATGTTCACGTTCGAGGCCTCAGTGTTCTGCTTTGTCCTAAATCAACCTGATCACCTCTCCTGCCTCCTTGTCTATCATTGGGCCAGCTATGGGGAGGAGGTGTAAAATACGCAATGTGTCCACACTTGGAGCTGGATGGGTATATGTGAGGGCTGCTAGGGGAGTAGTGGATGGTTTCCTGTTCAAAAGAAAGAAAGGGAGGAACCAGTGGTATGCCCCAGCCAGGGCTGCAACAGAAGGGAAGACATTTTTCTCCTAGGGCCTTGAGTTATTACTGCCACCTACAGAGTTCTGTCAGCGTGTACCATGTTGTACAGGAGCAATAAATGTCACACTGCCTGTTGGACAGCATTGCCTAAACCATACCAGAGGCTGTACTAACAGTACTATGGAAACCTCCCCACCCACCAAGACAGAGGGAAACCCAAGCCAAAGGATATTTCTTCACAGTGCAGTGGATTTTCCTTCATTACTACCCTGAGCTTCGTTAACTGCCCTGTGCACAAACAGTGCCGCAGAATCTGTTTTGGGGAATAAAGGCAAACCTCCCACCATCATATCCAAATCTGACTGCGTTACCCGCTTTAGGAAGAGTCGCTGGACCTCAAAGAGCTAATACACATTTGATGGTTTTGTATGCTAGTCTCTGAAATGGATATTTCTGTGGCAATGAATAGAAGTCATTGTACATGTGCACTGAGTGAAACTGAAACCTGTTCTACTGCAAGCTGCTGCTAGGACTTGGGATGAAATATTAAAAAGAAGCCTTCATGCCTGGAGTCTTTACTGGGTCACCTGAGAATTCAGCAAGCCTGTAAGCTCAATCTTCTCCTTGGGGTGTAATTAAATACGGGCAAAATGGTGTGAACCTGCTAATGACTTCTCATTGTCCAAACGGAAATAGCTGAATTACCCTGGGATGCTTGGTCTGATTAAGAATAGCACTTGCTTGACTGAAGTACTTCATTTGGCAGTGAGGCTAACAGTATATAAGCTGTGGAACTGAAGAGCATTAAAGAAAAACCAGCTCAGAATGTGCTTTTGCAAAGGAGAAGAGCAGTGAGGTTTAAAAAAACATATCACAGAACATATGTTCATGTTCTCTTTGGAAAAATTTGGTCCAGATTCTGATCTCACGTGTGCTAGTATAACACTGGAGTTAGTCTGCTGAAATCAATAGAGTTACAAAGAATTACACCAGTGCAGCAGATCTCAGGAATCTGGTTCACAGTGGTGAAAACTAATATTTGATCCAACAAGGCATAGTTTAACTCAAAAGTTGTATATTGGCATATGTCATCCTCTAAGTATTGGGGGATAGGAAGAAACTTTGGGGGCAGATTGTTGCACAGCTGCCTACTGGAGGGTTTCTTGCCCCCTTTCCTGACGTGTCTGGTGCTGGTGACTGTTGGAGACAGGATACTGAACTAGACGGAAAATGGGTCTGATCCAGTCTGTCAAACTCTATGTTCTCACTGTCTGTGTGGTGCAAGCAAAAGCAGAGCAAAGCTGTGCTTGGAAGTCTCTCTCTCTCACACACACAAACCCCAATGAAAATAAGTTGCAAGGTTTCAATGGCCCCTTTTTCAGACATTATTATCTTCAAAGTAATTATCTCTGGACGAAGATAACTCCGTTCTTCCATTACATTTCGCCAGCGTTGTTTTCCCTTTCAGAAGCAGACAAAGCAAGACTAAATCTTAATACAAAGTAGCATGTTTAGCAAGTGAAAAAACACTTGTTCAATTATAAAAGAGCAGCTTAATTTTTTGCTGAGGGACAGGAATTAAGAAAGACTGAGTAATGGCCATAGTTTTTTCATTTGGAGAACAGAGCCTTCTTTAGACACAGTTAGTAGCAGCTAAATGGCAAGAATTAATGGTACAGCAGGATGCCTTTCTAACCTACATACATTACTGCTGGAGAGAATGGGTGGAATTACACATGGAAGTTAAGATTTATTTCCACTGTCCACAACACGGTAGCCACCGTTTATATACCCAGGAAGATACAGCCAACGTCAGAGAAAACTCAGCCTCAGAAGACAGGCAACAGACCAAGGCAGTGGAATAAATACAAAGTTATTCTTTTATAAGCACAACCACCCACTCCTTAGCCATTATTAGTGGGCAAAGCACTGGAGGTGTCGCAGTAGAGGTGGGCATTGTGGGTGGATGTGAAAGAGAAAAGGGTACCTTTCAGACCAGATGAGGGAGGACATTCCATGCATAAGCGGTAGTACATCTGATGAAGCAAAAAGGGCCATGGGAGAAGGGGGCTGGCATAGTTGGGGGACTGGAGGGGATGGGAGCAGGGGTATAAAAGGGACAACAGCAGATGAGTAAGGAGGGACAGGGTTGTGAAAGCCCTTGACGCTCATAACAAGCAGCTTGGCTTGCTGTAGTAGAAGAGAAGCCGGCAGAGAGCAGCAAAAACTGTGTGTGGGAAGTGTCATGGCCAGAGTGACTGGTAAGGATGATTAGGCTGACAGCATTGTTTTGTGGGGCCTGAAGAGGGCAATATAGGTGACAGAGAGACCAAAGAACAATCAAAACAGACAATAACTAGGGCCTGGAAGAAGCGGGAAGTTGAGCATTTTCTGTATGTCCTGGGGACAAGATAGAAACAAGTCAAAGATGATCCTCTCAGTTATGGGCCTGAGCGATGGAGAGGACTGCATTAAAACTGAATGATTTCTTCAAACCCTTTACTTTTCTCTATCAGTGCAGATCTGTTTGCTCTATATATCTTGAATGTGGAGAACTAACATACAATTGTCAATTTCCCTTCTGTTTCCAGACAGTTTCATTTTCAAGTTCACCTGCAATGCTGTGACGTTTGAGGGAGGGAATGCTTAGATTTAAACAAAGAACAGTTGTCAATGAAAATGTAAATAATGGAAACATTTACTGATATTTGTTAGTAAAATCCTGTTTTGTTTGGGCTGGTTCTTGATGAAATACTAACATTTTGAGCCTGAATTACCCACATCCCTATATGTTTGTAACAGATCTTTCTGCCTCTTCTCACCAGCATCAACCCTGGAAAATCTTATCCTGACATTTGACACAGATTTCATAGATATAGCACACCAGGCTGAGACATGAGGGGAATGGTATTGATTCATAAAACAATGCAGAAGAGACTAGCTCCCTGGCAGCTAACCCAGCACTCTGTTCTCTCAGCATTATGAATTTGTTGCTGATAGGTATGGGTTAGATGTATAAATATATGTTTAGCTAGAACCAACTAGCTGTAGTATGGAAAGATATTGTATGGAAAAATACATACAGAAAAATTCACAGTGAGATTCTGATTTTGATCACACTGATGTAAATCAGCACAAATTCCACCAAAGCTGAACAAGCAATATTGGTGTAACAGTGGAGAACACAGGATCTGAATCAAGTCCTTTGTGCCTGAGATTGCATTAGAGTTGGTTTAGCTAATGACACATTTACATATAATTTTTGCAAATTATTTTCTCTACCACTTTTGACCAGTTCTAATGGACATCTGCTTTCTTTCTCAGTAACACCTTTTTGACATCCTTGACTTCAACAGAGTAAATCCTAATTTACTGAATGAGAGCAGAATCAGGCCCAGTATTACTTACTATTGGTATTCCAGTAACATCTACAGGCTCGAAGCAGGCTCAGGATTCAGTTGTAGTAGTCATCATATAGGCACAAGGTAAGAAAATCTCTGCCCCAAAAAGCTTATAATTACATAGACAACACAAGGGGTAGGAGGAGAAAGATGCATGGAGATTTGCCCAAGGTTACAGAATAGGTCCTTGGAAAAGCATGCTCCAACTATATGAGTAAGCATCGGTAGAACCCGAATTTTGAGAATCCATTTTTGGGTGGGAGGAGGGCAGTTAGAAAGATGGGCTATTTGGAAAACTAAGATTCAACATGGGTTAGATTTTGAACAAACAAAGCTTCAGCAGTTTGATTCAAACTCATCCCTAGTTACCAGAGATGCAAAGGTAATAACATTGGTATCCAGCCATGAATGATAATACATTTTCTATAGAGCTGGACTTTTGGGGCATGTCACAGAATTCTCCAAAGTATCTTCTTTCAAAACCATCCGATTCTGGGAGCTGTGCTACTATTGTTCATTTATACTATATGGCCCGTCTATCTTAAACATTAATTTCAACTCATGGCACACCATTGGGGTAGACATTAACCTAATTTTATAGCTGAGGAGCCTGAGGTTCAAGCAGTTACATGGACTTGTCCACGTTCACTTAGGTCAACTTTCTGCTGCCCTAACTCACCTTGAGTAGAATCGTACTCCTTCAAATACTCCTATAGAAATCAATAGGAGCCCTTGCAGAACGAGGTACTACTCAATGTGAAAAGGAGTGGCAGAATCTGAGCCACTGCAAGTTAGAGGCAGCTCTGGGTATAGATCCCAGGGAGTTCTGATTCTACTCTCCCTTGTACTAGTTTCACACTGAGATTAATGGAGCAACTTCTGATCTACACTGGAGTAGATGAAAGGTGAATTGGAATCAAACCACTTGTCTCCTCTGATCACTCAAGGCTCAATTCTTCCCACATCGCAATTGGTATAAATCAGGAATAATTCAGTTGAGGACAATGGATTTATACCAATGTAAAACAGACATAACTGGGAGAAAATCTAGGCTCTCTTTTTCCTACCAGTACCTTTTTAATTTAGAGAGAAGCAAAATAAGCTGGAAAGCTCAGACAGAAGACTGCACAGATATTGTTGTATCTAAATATTGTAAGCCCTGTGTGCAGATACACGTCTACAGGACAGCTCTCCTTGCTGCTGTGTGTCGGCATCATTTATCATCAGCGTCTCTAGCAGAACTCCAACCTTCTCGCAGGCCCTTTTAATGCTGTGTTAAAGGCTCTCATGAAACAATTTTCTATCCCAGCATATTTTGGAAATTTCATTAGACCCCAGGAAATTATATCAGTCTGAGATGCCACCTTGGGAAACCTGAGCTGCACAAAGCCACCCATCCCCACAGATATGGAAATATCTTAGTGTCATCCTCTCTACTGAGCCCAGCATAACTTACTAAAGCACATGGGCCCAGTTGTCTGTGAGGTGGAGAAGGAAGGGCTCCACACCCTGCAGCCCAGAAAAAAATGTGTCCTGCAAGATTTACTGCAAGCTAGTGACTTACATCTTGGACCTGGACGTTGACGCTATCTTGGTCTGTGACTGTCCAGGCAACTCCCTTGATTACATAATAATTCTGAAGCTGAGAATGTGTAATGTGTAATGACCCTCCAAGTGGGTAGTCAGCAGGGTTTGAATTTTGGACTTTAAGCACTAAAGCACAGAACACTAGTGCATGAACAAAAGGAGCAGCTCCATTAAGTGGACTCCAATAGTAGGCTCTTATCTTCTGTGGATGAGGTGCTAGAGATGGAATAAAGCACATCCTCACTTGGTTTTCAGCAGCATTTCCACAAACAAGCAACTGAGTGTGGAAGCAAAGGACAGCATTAGTACGGCTCAAAACTAGCTGTCCATAGAGGGTCCCAAATTTGAAGGAATGCTCACGGGTATGAGGTACAGTACTACATGCTCTGGGTTTGTTTGCCTCTTCTTAAAAAGTAATTGTTTTAAGGCATCATAGACTCCAATTAAAAAATTTTAAGCCATCTAGAGCAGAGTTTGTCATCTCTGGCTTTTTATCTTTGCACATCCCGAACATTAATAAGCTCTTCGCCTACCAAAGCAACAAAAATAGGATTTGCTTCAATGAAGACAAGGAAAATTCTATACCTTTAATTTAGCTAGTGGAAACTCCTGCTTAAATCTCTTCCATCTTTAAACTCTATCCATCTAATCTCATGTGAGGATCACAACTCTTCTACACCAAGTATCATCTCCTTCTTCAAGTCTCTTTTGAAACCACTCCTGACTCTGAGGACCTGCACACACCGAACTGCTACTTAACTGTTTGTGACTTCAGTTTATAAACACTTCAGGTCAGCAATTGTATTTGCTTGCTTAGAATAATGTACCTGCTACAGAGTGTCATATGCTGTTATGTCACAGCTATGCCAACAATACTATCTGAAGCCCTGCTAGTTAATTTGCTACTTACATTATTGGGCAGCTCAGATGTCTCTTCTCCTGTCAAACAGAAGTGGTTTTTTCAAGGCTGTTAATGGAGGAGTTTGGAAAGAAAGTGAATGTTAATTGCCTGCTCAGAGTCAAATAGACTTCCTCATTTACTTTTTAACATTTTAACTGCCTGACTTGACATTAGTGTGAATTAACCAGCATCCCATCCTGCTATCCCACTGCCATTAATGGCAATGGAATGTGCACTATAATTATGATATATATATTATATTACTGGCAGCTCATCTCCATATTATTCACCTTTTTTCCCCAAATTGGTCTGATGGTAGGATCACACATTCCCTAATTAACACCTTTCTATGGTTCCTAATGAGTGTGTTGATGTTACTCCCTCAGGCTGCTTCTCTTATAATAAATTCTTGTGGCTATAACAGACTCCAACCATCCACTTTAATTAAGAGACAGATGTCATTGACTCACTTTCAGTTAACACTTAACACACACATTTTTCTCTGGATGTTAGCAGAGTTTGGTGGGGGATGTTTCATCCTTTGACTATTTCTCCATTATACATGTCACATAAACCAAGCAGGGCCCTGTAGAAAACGCAGTATTTTGGAAAGGAAAAATAGGAAGCAATACTAGGAATAGTGCTGGCTGGAAGAAAACAAGCTTTGGATTTGGAGAAAAAGTGGGCTAAGAAAGTGACTGGTGAATTATGGAGAGAATGGAGACTAATTAGAGAGATCACGGGAAAGAATAACTGACCCATTTAACAATAATTATCAGTCTCTCCTACAGCTTTATGAAGAGCCACTAGTATTCAGAGTTGGCCAGCTGTGCTCACTGGATATTTCTGAGACAAAGGGCCTGAGGCACAGCCCATTGGAGTCAATGGAAAGACTCTGATTGACTTTGATGGTCTTTGGATCATGTTCCTGGTATTGCAGAGATTCCATGTTTGACATGTTCACTCAGAAAAACGCCCTAACAGCGTAGACAAGTTTTTTGCAGAATGGATACACAACGTCAAAGGGAACATTTCAGCAACTTACTATCATGGACTTTTTTAACTGCAAAGCAAAATCTAAACTAACCTTTAAAAAGAAATCCTTGTGAAATATGAATAAATTTTGTAAGAGCAGATTTATTCATTTAATAGACCATGTAATCACATTTCTCTTTTAAAACAAGGATGTTTTAAAATACAATTTCATTTCAGGCCAGATCCTCAGCTGATGTAAATCAGCCTCGCCCTACTGCAGTTCAATTTACAGCAGCTGAGGATCTGGCTTTCAGATGGCATTGAACAGCAATCCCTACACTGGCCTGGCTTGGGCGCTCTTACTTACATTTCTCCAGTCAGTTATAGGCAGTTTCACTCTTTTCCCTGTAGTCGGATATTGTTCACATTGGTATTGATTCATGGAGCCCACTTCTCCTCAGCCCTGCACCTTGTGTCATCATTTATACCTCTGTAAGACAAGTGCAAAAGAGCATGAAGTTCTAGCAGTGTACACCCACTGTGCACAGTGTAAATGATGATACAAGATTCAGGACAGGACCATATTGTGTGTTCATAAGGTCAGGAACCTGAATGTTACTTGCAGTCCCTTTGAGACCTGCAGTTTGGTTTCAGAGAGGTTGGGTGTGTGGGAAAATCAACAAGACGCAAATAAGGAGGTAATCTGTGCCCATATTGATCCCTGATTCCATTCCCTGTAAGGAATATTTCACCCTCCCCTAAGCTTGGGCCCCGGAGTAGATCTTCCCCACCCCCCAAAACTGGGGTTCAGCACATGGGTACAGCTATGTACCTGGTGTTCCTGTATTTCCACACCAGATTTGGAAGCTGTCATGGGGTAGGTACACCCCCTCACACCTCATGGAAAGAAGAGGAAAAAACTGAATAGCAGTTTCTCAGGTCCTATTTTAGTGACCCTGACTACAAACAGGGCAGTGTGGTCCAGTGGCCAGAGAGTCTGTAAGCAGCCCTTCTGCTCAGGGCAGTGCAGCCCAGGGGCCAGAGACTCTGTAAGCAGCCCTTTTGCTCAGGGCAGCGTGGCCCAGTGACTAGTAAGTCAATAGGGTAGCCCACCTCTGTGGGATTGAGTGGCCTATTGGCCCATTAGGGGAGTAGGGCACCGCTTAGGGGAGTGTGGCGCCCAGGGAAGGGGGACTCAGGCCCTCCCTGCTCCTCCGAGTCCCAGCCCAGGGCCCTGGTAGTGGTGCTTACCACTGAGTCAGCGGGGATCCACCTGAAACACGCTGACAAGTTTCCCCTTTCTAAGTCTCCTGGGCTGCTGCCTCCCCTTTCTCCCTCGGTGAAGCTCCACGTTTCCCCCAGGTCCCCAATGGCCTAGCTTCCGCTAGCACAGTCTCTTCCTGGTGTGATGGGTTGGATCATGAAACCCCCTTGGGGCTGCCAACTGATGTGCCAAGACTACTTCTGCCCCTGCTTTCCCTTCCAGCTCAGGACTCCAGCACCCTGTGTTATTGAGCCAGACACACCCGTCTGCTCCAACACAGACCCAGGGTTGGAACCACATGCCCCAAAGCTGCAGACTTAAAAAGACAGGAACACTTCTTAAGCTGCTTTCAGTCAACATTCAGATGCCCAACTCCCCATGAGGTCCAAACCCCAAATGAATCCATTTTACCCTGTATAAAGCTTATACATGTAAACTCACAATTTTTTCACCCTCTATAACACTGATAGCAAGGTTTCAGAGTATCAGCTGTGTCAGTCTGTATCCGCAAAAAAAAACAGGAGTACTTGCGGCACCTTAGAGACTGACACATTTATTTGAGCATAAGCTTTCATGGGCTACAGCCCACTTCATCAAAGAGGTATGCACAGCTGCCCCCTACACCCTAGATAGTAATATATACTCTGGGTTAATTAATAAGTAAAAAGTGATTTTATTAAATACAAAAGGTAGGATTTAAGTGGCTCCAAGTAGTAAGACAGAACAAAGTGAATTATCAAGCAAAATAAAATAAAAGACACAAGCCTATGCCTAATCCAGTAAGAAAACTGAATACAGATAAAATCTCACCCTCAGAGATATTTCAATAAGCTTCTATCACAGACTGGATGCCTTCCTAGTCTGGGCACAATCTTTTCCCCTGGTACAGCCCTTCTTCCAGCTCAGGTGGTAGCTATGGGATTTCTCATGATTGCAGCCCCCTTTGCTCTGTTCCAGCCACTTATATAGCTTTGGCACAAGGCAGGAATCTTTTGTCTCTCTGAGTCCCCACCCTCCCCTTCTAAATGGAAAAGCACCAGGTTAAAGATGGATTCCAGTTCAGCTGACATGATCACATGTCACTGTAAGACTTCATTACCCACTTGCCACCACACCTGTATACAGGAAGACTTACAAGTAAAACAGAGCCATCTACAGACAATTGTCCTGGTTGATGGGAGCCATCAAGATTCCAAACCACCATTAATGACCCACACTTTGCATAATTACAATAGGTCCTCAGAGTTATATTTCATATTTCTAGTTTCAGATACAAGAGTGA
This sequence comes from Chelonoidis abingdonii, assembly GCF_003597395.2. NCBI lineage: Eukaryota > Metazoa > Chordata > Testudines > Testudinidae > Chelonoidis > Chelonoidis abingdonii. The sequence continues at coordinate 18,840,926 of NC_133777.1, forward strand.
TACATTCATACAAATAGGATGAACACACTCAGGAGATTATTGGCTTTGTAATGACACCTTACAAGAGACCTTTTGCATGAACCATATTCCCATTATATTATATTCACATGTATTAGCATATTTTCATAAAATGATATAGAGTGCAATGTCACACCCGGAGCTCGTCAGGCAGTCTGGAGTCCATCTGGTCTCTGTATGCCTTGCTCCTGGGTTTGGGGCCGGCAGCCGCTCCCACGGGAGCAGGGGGTTGCACTCTGTGAACTCTCCCTTCAGCAGCCTGCCTAGACTGAGCTGGGCTGCTTCCTTTTATACTCTGCCTCTACGCTAAGCATGCCCAGCAAAGTCTGAGAGGCAGGGCTTCCTCAGCCTGGAAAGCCCTTTCAGGACTGATGTGGAGTAGGTACACCCCATCACAGATGCTCATTGATTTCCCCAGCAACATGGCATCAAAGGTTCAACTTCTCCAGCACTATCGGACAGCTGTACCTAATCAAGGCTCCCAAGTTGGGGAAAGTGGGTGGGAAGAACATGAGAATAATTTTCCCAATATTATCAGAAATATAAAGAGTAGAGGGAACTATTGATATGGAGGGGGAGGAAGGAGCAAGCACTGCTCTTCCAGGAAGAGCACAATACCCTGTAAGCTGCTCTAATATAATTCACATTTCTTCATCAAAGCATGAGTCTTTTACATTTGTAAGCTCTTCTCTAATGCATAGGCCCTTTATAATCATACCATAGTGTGACCAGGGTCCCAGTGGGGGCCACCTGTGGTCACTCAATTAGGGTGAACTGCAAAGAATGGGGCAGACAATCCCCATAAAGCCAACATAAACAGCTTCTTTATTACCTTACTGGTTACTCAGAAGTCCAAACACCACAGTTCCCTTAAAGTGATCCAGCCTCAGGCCTCCATCCAGGTACCTATGTCAAATATAGTGATTTCTGAAAATCTTATTTCATCATATAAAAGAAAAGGTTCTACCAATCCCAAAGGATCGGACACATTACCTCCCAGGTTACTGAATATTCCAGATCTTACTCAAATACACTCTACAGCCAATTCTTATTAATTAAGCTAAAATGTATTAAGAAACAGAAGTGTATGGTTAAAAGTTCAATATACATACAGACATGAGTTCAATTCTTAAGATTCAGATTCATAGCAGAGACGGTGAGCTTTTTAGCTGCAAACAGTTCTTTCAGAAATAGTTCATAGGTTATAGTCCAGTGTCCAAATATCATATTCAAGGTGTACCAATATAACTGAGACCTGAGTCCTGCGACTCAAACTTCCCCTGATGAAGCTTAAGCAGATCTGAGATGAACAGGATCAGGACTCAAAGGTCTTTTTATACAGTGTTCTAGCATCCACTTGACCATAGTGTCTTGGTTAAACAATAGGCTTTTGATGTAAACATTTGCTTTCTAAACACCACCAGTAATTAGTTACCCAAATTAGCATAGAGCAATTTATCTATTAGGCAGTCTGTTACAAATTTCAAGAGATATATAGACAATGACAATATTTTACCCAAGATTCATCTAAATGTTACTATTCCCTTTTCATCTCTGAATTAATAGCTATAGTGACAGACAGGAACTGTCTACTTACATGCTAGCATCAAAGATACACACAATTAGTATCACTTCTAACAATATAGGTTTGCATTTCAAAGTTCTAGCCTACCTAGCCACACAATGACCCTCATTACCATTTGCATACCTTTTCAACATGACTTTAAACATGGGTCTTGGGTCATTCAGACTGAAAGCTGTTTAACTCTTTCTGGCCATGAGTTATATCCTATATAAGATTTGCTGCAACTATATAGCAGTGGTAGCAATAATGATTTGCATGGTTATATTTTAATCACAAAGTCACAATAGGAGGAACTAATGATATGGGGAGGGAGGAGCAAGCACTGCTTTTCCAGGAAGAGCATAATACCCTGTAAACTGCTCTAATATAATTCACATTTCTTCATCAGAGCATGAGTCTTTTACATTCATAAGCTCTTCTCTAATGCACAGGCCCTTTATAATTGTACCATAGGCACATGGCCATTTTTAGTCGTTTAGTAAACGAAAGGCATCACAGGATTCAATATGTTTTTCCCTCATTGTCCCTGTGATTAATACATGGTGGTTGTACTCTTGCGTGTCAGAGGTTAATGTCTTCAGCAAGATAAATCTGTGAGGATAAACACCAGACTTCTAAAGCTGCTACCTCCAAGTAATAGTTCACTTTAATGACTACAAGCAAAAGGCTGACAGACTGACTTCAGAAGCTGACCCGATTTTCCACAAAGGATATGCTAATATCTTGTTTATTTACTCTTCTATTAGGCTATTTATTTCCCTGTGCCAAGTTCTCTCAGTCATTTGTGATTATTAAATCACCACCCTGTTAATATAACTAAAGGGTGCTAATAAGGATTTTCTCTCAGATAGCACCCCTTCTCAACCGGCAAGCAGCAAAGCAGTGCCGAGAGTGAAAAGGCACCATCTCAAAAGGTATGGTGCATCTGGCAGTAATCCTGAAAGGGAAACAGGTAGGGGTTAATGAAACAGGCACTTCTTAATATTGTTTCCAAAACAAAGACACCTTTTAATGCCTTGTATTTATTATTTCAGACATTCTATCCAGTAAAACACTATTATTGCCATTGTTTTGTATGCCACAAAGTATGCACTTACGTCTCTCTACAATTTTCTTTTTAGTAGGTTATCTATCTAGGTAAATTGGGGCTATATTTTCTCAGCTGAGCAGCCTGAAAAGGGATGCTTTATAAACACTTGATCAGAGTAGAGCTTTTCCAAGGAAGAAACGTGATTAATTACTCCTATTACAGCCTCACATGCAGTAGCAACAATCATTTAACTACACTCTGTCAATTGAATACACAGGTTTATTCACCACTAATGCTGTGCTTGTGAAAGGTGCCAGATTGCCCTGCTAAGGGACCCCAACACTGATCTACAGGGATAAGCTGGTAAAAGAGAAAATGTCTCCATGCACATTCAGTTATAGTCCTCTCTGCTCAGATCACTAACAAGAAAGCCAATTGGTGACAACTGGTTTTCAAGGCTGACTGTATCTGACTACTAAGAACTGGATGAAACCACTCACTCATCTCACTCAGGCCACCTTTAATCTTATTTTTCATAGGTATTCTCTGTCTTGAGGCCTGAGTTTACAAGTACAGATAGCATTCAGTTTGCCTTGAAGTCAATGGGACTGTGTGTATATGAGTAATATGAGCAGGATTGTACTCTGTGTCTGCATCATCTTCAACAAGTTACTTTGAACAGTACCTTACAATAAATATTGAGTAATAGTAGGAAGTCAGAATAGCCTGTGATCATTGTTTGCAAAATGAAATCAATGAGACTTATTTGCTATAAATAGCACTATAGCCAGATCTCTTTCAAAGAGACAGTCAAAATATTTTGTTTTCATCTGACACAGTGATCTTGGGACCATCAATCCATGCAAACTATCATAGAAGAGGTTGGAATCCTTGAGTAAGGGCCAATGATTTAATAACCTCTCCTTTTTTCCCTCTTCTCAAGGTCCTGTCCTTTCCTATTCATGTATGTCCTCTCCTGTTTCATGACTGCTATCCCCAGACCCCACCCTAACCTGTTATGGCTATGTCATATTGTCTGCTCGTCCAGTTGCAAAATTGCATAACTTCATAGGAGTCCTATGAAGCATGTAGTATTTGGAAACATATGCAAACTGTCAGTTATTTACCTTTTTGTATTTTTCATTGTCTGCTGTTTATGAAAAAAATTATCCCCCCTGCCAAACAACTGTTACTGAGTTAAACTCCACAGACACCCCTGTAAGGCAGAGGACAATGAGTTCCTGGAGTTATCAGAGGGTAGAACTGGGCCCTGTAGATTCTGTTTTGCCTCTCATGAAGCTGATCTATGCTGGGGAGAGGGAGGAAGAATGGTTCCTGAAATCATTCTAAAAGTCTCACACCTCAGGGGGAATGGATGCAAGACTTGCTACACCAGCTACAGCTAGCACACTCTCTGAAGAACTGCTGGCTTGTCGACAGACAGGCTCACAGCCACTCAGACACGAACCCTATGGAACCATCAGCACTGCCAGCATCCCTAGTTTCCCAGCAGCCAACCAAACTCCAGCTACCCTACATGTGTGCAGACAGTGCTCCTGCACCCTTTCCACCCACTCATACTGGGATAACCATAAGGTAGGCACTTACATACACATGCATCACTTGTCAGAAATACCCAACAATGATACTAGAGATACTACAGACTTGTATGTCTGGAATCTTTTCCAGTGAAGTAACCAGTTCTGGGTCAATTTCACATCAATGAACCCAGGCTTATGTCTCTTGCAGTCAGGCTGTATATCACAGACTGTTATTAAGAGTCCAAGATTCTCTCTTAACCAGTGGTTGAACAGAAAGTGATTGTCCTTGCCTGTGGCAGCGTTTGATCCTCTCTCTGAATAGTACAGCACTAAAACATTCCTTCCAGGCATGACTTCTAGTCCTGCCTCAAAGATACTTCTGACGAGCAGATTTTTTGCCTTTGGACTGTACCAAATGGCATAGTTTTTTCCTCTTAAAATCCTATGGTGATGATACATTGACACTCCCTGCCTCCACCAGGGCTTTATCCCCTTCCCTCCTGAAAATTATTCACTTCAAGCACTGCCCTTACATTAATTCTTGCCCCGCTGCTGATCCCCTCAGCTGGCCAATCTGTTCTCTGATTACACACTTGGAGGAAGTAACTCCATCTCCTGGCGAAGGGAACAAAGCTTTGTTTTCCTAAAGAAAGCAATTGAGAGGGATAGACCATCATACCTCAACTTAAACAGTAAGTAATAGTGGCTATAAACTTAAAAAGAAAAGATTCCATGGCCTCAGTTCTGTAAGCAGTGTAAATCCTTTGATTTACACAGGATCCTGGTTAAAAACTCATTTATTTGCTGCTCCGGAGTCTTCCAGCAGTTTTCATCCTTTGCTACATTTATAATAACTAAATCCTTTCTCTGAGATCAAAGTCTTTTGGGATACAGAGGCTGAAAGATTTAAATCCAAGGGGACTTTACAATGAAAACAGGCTTCAGTAACATATTCTTAATTGTCACTATAAATCAACATTATATAATATCGCAGTCTCATCTGTAACAGAAAGATTTTGTCAATGGGAATTACTGATTTGCGGGCCCTGTACATTGCCTTACACCTGTTTATAATCTTGATAAGACATGGAGCTTTTTCTCCAGAGATCCCAGGAATAAACACACTAGTTAATTGAGAAAAAATGGTGATAGCTGCTCTTTCATAGGACAGCTTCTGGGACCATTTGAGTGGAGCTTCTTAGTAGTACATTTCATCCCCATTACCTGAAAGACACACACTCTTCTAAGATTAATATATTCTACTGTTTGGTTTTTTTAACCAAAGGATCTTTCTTATATCTTTTTTGCTTTCAGAGCAGGATTTCACACTGGGAACAAATTAGCCTTGCTGGCCAATGAGGGCCCAATCCAAAATCCACTGAAGTTAACTGGAGCCAATGGCAAGATTATTACTAATTTCCCAGTTGTTCTAGAAACATTTACCATTACAATATAAACTTGAGTGGGAGAAGGCAAGAACCAATAACACAAAAGCAATCTACCTGCATAAAGTATTTCTGTACTAACTCCTTGCATGGTATTCAAGCACATTATCCAACATCTCATTCAAACTGCTAATTCAGTTAGAAATTCCCTCATTTGGTTGTTCCTCTGCACTGGTACAGCACTATAATCTTTAAAAGTTATCTTTAATTTTCAGAATTTTGTGGGCCACAAAAAATAAGCTTGGAAAATTCTGGAAGATCAGTAGAAAAAAAGTTATCTGATGAAGTTCGTGCCTGGATAGAGAGAGAGATTTGTACAAAACAGAAGCTATGTCTTCATTGCAAAAAGAGACATCCTTTTTGCATTGAAATAGTTAATTCAATGTAATATCCTAGTGGAGACAAGATACAAGGAGTTTTTACCTCAGTATAGCTAGTCATGGTCAAGCCATTACCCAACCCCCAGGGTTCACCTCAACTAGCTACGTAGAGAAACTACCTGTGCCTTCTAACCACTAGAATTTACACGAACATAGCTGTCTTTATGTAAAAAGAGTACCACTGCCACCCCCCACTCCCGAAGGTATAGCTTACAGGGTGTATCTAGAACAGGTTTGTATGGTACTTTTCTTTAGTTCTTATTTGCATGGCTTCACATCCCCACAAGTTTCACTTTGAATTTTTGATCGGAACAAACCCAAAAACTCCAAGCAAAACTCAGTCATACCAGTGTAAAATCACAGGCCTCAAATGGTTTGAGAGATGCTAGAGCATCAGAGTTTATATTCAGATCCGGATCCAAACTTTCCCAAAGTTCAAGGGATGTATTCTCAGAAACTTGTTTCTGACATTTCCCATGTTTTGCAAAACCATAAATGGACCCAAGTTTTTGCCTGAAAAAGAGTCTCCTGCTTGCTCAAGAGTTTTGTGAATGGTAGCAAAAATTTTAATCAGTTTAAGTGGTGTTTGCAAAAACCCACACAAAACTAGGCGAGCATCATGTGGCTTCAGACTTTATAATGAAAGTTTGGCACTGCTCTACCATGGGCAGGAAATGGGTGATTTAAAGGTTGTGCATGCTGTAATCAAACAATCCAAGTGCCTGTTTGGAGGTGACACCAAGATTCTACTTTCCTTAGTATATGTGTTCAGACAACAAAACATTCAGGTGCAATGTCAGCAACAAAGGGTGGACTGAAATCTCACTGGATGAAAAGTACAGAGTTACGCAGCAGAGATTTGGTAGCTAGAATGAAGATACTGTGTTTCACAATACAATTACAAGCTGCAGTTTCTGCTTTTCTACTAAACTCTGTTTGTTTTATTGGAATCTCAGCCTCCCACCCATTTATTTGCTTTGTCCACCATCCCATCTAACATATAAATGGTGAGCTCTCTGGGAGAAGGACTATACTCTTTGTTCCTTAACCATAAAGTGCCTAGCTGATCTTTGTTCAGACTCTTATATAGATTACTGGAATCTTATTATTCTACTGCAATACAAATAATGTGACTGTGTTACTCTGAGATGTAAATAGTCTGTAGAGTCAGCAACAGGTTATGCCCTCCTCTGGTAACAGTATCAGGATCAGGTCCATTGTGTAGTTGATCAAACAAAAGGAATGCCTACCATGTTGTGAATGAGAACTATTAGATTTAATAACATTTCTGATCCTGCTCTCTTTTATGTCAAGGGAAGTTAGGCTGAGTTCCGTTCCCATGAAAGTTAATTGGCCAGCTGATGATAAATTAGTTCCCTTTTCATTTTTTCCAAATATATCCACTTTAAAATTTCACATTCTTGCGTTGGGCGTTGAGAGTTTTTCAAGAGCTGCCTTGTGCATAACTGCAAACAGAGAGAACAAAACTGATCCACTTACTGTGAGACCGTCATACTTTTCAAAAGAAAGCACTATTTGTGCCTCTAATGAAAAATACATTGACGCAGCAGTGAAAAAATCCCCAAAGAGATGGACATGTCACACAGATGGGAGGAGGAGCAGCCGAGGAAAATGTCACTTTTATCGAATTGTGCAGCATATATTTTGGGCCAGCTCCTCAGCTGGTGTAAATCAGCAATACTCCATTGAAGTTTGATACCAATTTACACCAGCCAATGATCTGGCCCTTTATTTTTTTTTTCCTTGGGTATAGGCAAGTAGATTGAGCCCTAGTGTAAGTAAATTGTAGAGCATTATAATTATCCACCTTTATAAAGTAATGGGAACCAATTTCTAATTATAGGTTTGATTCCGGTCAGGTCCTGGATACATGAAGGGCGTACTGGAGGATGGAAGGCATTTTTCTGTTTCACCCTCTTTTCCCATCAGTTGGGCTATGTTCACTCTTCTGCTGAAATACAGTAAGAATCACCATTGCTACTGAGATGAGAGGAAAAGGGTCTCATTCCTGACCCTGTCTGTTCCTCCCCAGCATTCTTTTCTGACAGGGATTCATAGATTCCAAGGCCAGACGTGACCACTCTGACCATCTAGTCTGACCTCCTGTATAACACAGCCCATAGAACTTTCCCCAAATCATTCCTACAGCAGATCTTTTAGAAAAACATCCGATCTGGATTTAACAATTGTCAGTGATGGAGAATCATCATGTCCCTTGGTATATTGTTCCAACTGTCAATTATCCTCACTGTTAAAAATGTGCCCCTTATTTCTAGTCTGATTTTGGCTAGCTTGGATCATGTTACCCCTTTCTCTGCTAGATTGACAGACCCATTATCCAATGTTTTTCTCTATGTGAAGACTTATAGTCCCTAAATAGACTGAGCTCCTTGACTCTATTGCTATGAGGCATGTTTTCTAATCATTCTAGTAGGCACTATTCCCACATGCCATCCTGTTGCACCTCACTGCTTATCTTGAGATGTTCAGGTAGATACAGAAATCAATCTGAATCAAATTAAGCTAATTATCGCATTATTCCCCTGCTGTGGACTACAACAAACATTAAATCAAAACTCAGTTTTGCTTCACTAGTTTTTAAGGTTGATTTACATGGACACACTTAACTGCATCACCTTAATGTGTACTAGGGCCTAAGGAGAAGATTTTCCAGGGCACAGTTTCAATGGGAGCTGGATACCTAACTTTTCTTTGTGCCTTTGAAAATCTACCCCTCAGTTTTTAAATGTGGTGTCCTGGCAGCCGAACCAGGTTTTAATGGCTTCTTTAGCACCCAAACTAAGGTAGTTGGGTATTTCTTGAACACAATTATGGGCATGAATAGTGCATTATTGTTAGAAGCCAGATTTAATATCAGGGTCTATACATTTATAACATGCCCTTCCAGTAAGGCCTGAAGTTTTTATCCAAGCAAGATCAGCAAAAATGTTTTAGTACATCATGTGTTGTAGCTGCAATACCCAATTTTTTGTATCAATTCTCTTGGGCTTGATTCTCCTCTTATTTATACTGGTGAAGTTTAATGACTTCAGAGGTGCTTCTGTTAGTTTACACCAAAATAACTTATTTCAGAATCAGGTGTTATCCCGTCATTATCTCCAGATCTCCCATAGAATTGAGGCTTGGGTGAACAAGGAACATATCATTGGTCCCATAATGACATCTCAAGAGAGGTTTTAAAAGAGTTAAATATACGAGCTATAGGGGAATTTGTGTGTACTCAAAAGCCCGTGATACTTAACAAATAAATAACTTATCACAGCACTTTTCACTCACATGTCTGAAAACATGTATTGTTACCCAATGACTATAGACGTCCATGGGTCTCCATATGTAAGTAAGGATCACTTCTGTCAGTTAAGGCTTGGCAAATGCAAGACATGTTTTTATGAAGTTACCAAGTTACTGAGCCCAACATTTCTTGCACAAAGTTGTGGAAATTCTGAATAAGCAAAGCTTAACACTAATGGCCCCATGCTGCACAGAAATACTCAGATGTACCCCCTAAATACTGGTACAATCCTTGAATACTAACTCATCTGAATAGCCCTGCCTCACATCAACCCCCCAAAATTGTCCAGTTTTCAAATGAGGAAGAAAAGGAGGAAAGTGGATAATGCATACGAGAGAAGAGTGGTTTAATCACACAGCAGATAGATTAATAAACAGAACTCCTCAATGTCGTTCTTACTTACTCATATCTGATGATACAGTAGTTGCAAATAAATTGGAGAACTGAAAGCCCCTAGAGCAGTGTTTCCCAAACTTGGGACGCCGCTTGGTTAGTGAAAGCCCCTGGCAGGCCGGGATGGTTTGTTTACCTGCCGCGTCCGCAGGACCGGCCGATCGCGGCTCCCACTGGCCGCGGTTCACTGCTCCAGGCCAATAGAAGCTGCTGGAAGTGGCGCGGGCAGAGGGACGTACTGGCTGCTGCTTCTAGCAGCTCCCATTGGCCTGAAGCAGCAAACCACAGCCAGTGGGAGCCGCGATCGGCCGGACCTGCGGACAGGGCAGGTAAACAAACCAGCCCAGCCTGCCAGGGCCTTTCCCTACACAAGCGGCATCCCAAGTTTGGGAAACACTGCCCTCAAGCAAGGGTTATCAAACATTTGTGAACCACACCTTCACATGGAAATTGTCACGCAAGCCACCTCCCCACCTGTACAGCAACTACAGCAATCAACTACATGGAAATTTAACGTTAGGAAATACCACTTGTATTTGGAGCTGTATTCTACTGAAATTCAGCAGGAGAAAAATGAGGAAAGCCAGCACCACACACCAGCCAGCTCTCTGATTACCATTGCCAAGTGAAGGAAAGACTCGACACCAATTTGCAGGATAAACGAGGAGGTGAAAAAGTTGCTTTTCTGAGTTCACCTGCCTCTTTTATTATCTAAGATTACACATGCGCAATTGCACAGCACAAATCAAGATTTCTTAGAAAAATCTCCCATCACGAGCTCAACAGCATAGCAAACTGCAAAAACACCCCCAGCTGCAAACGCAGCAGTCTGGGAAAAAGCAAAGGGAGGAAGTTACAAAACACCGCCAGATGCAGACGGGGCCGTCCGTGTGAAAGTACAGGGGAGGATGGAGGAAGACCAAGTTCCTGAGATAAGAAACCGGGTGTGCCCAGTTTGCAGACAGAACAAAATGCCTCGTAATAAGTATCCAGGCCTGTGGGCCGGGTCATTTCTACAGCCAAGCACTCCTTGGCTAACTGTTATAGACCTCTTTGGATACCTTGCTTTAAATGCTAGGGAAAAGCAATGAAGTCTATTAAAGTAGTATTAAAAAGATTTCTTTAGACAGTAAGTATCCATACATGACATTTTTAAAATGCTCCCCCATTTCATATTCTGGTAGAGTTAAGAAAATCTCTTAAATCTGGATATTTTAAACATGAGAACAGTTAACTTTTTTTGTGCCCTTTTCTATTATTCATAGTTTCTCCACCTTGTTTCGTTGCAGTAATCCTTTACATATTTTACAGTATCCTTCACTTGTATTAAAACTGAGAAGTATCATGGCCAGATCCTCAGCTGATGTAAATCAGAGTAGTTCTGAAGTGCAAGTGAAACTTAAAATTGGAGAAAAATGTTAAATACTAGAGCGCGAGCAATCTTCCCTTTTTCCACCAAACAAATGAGAGTCGGTATTTTTTGTTTGGTTTGGGTTTTTTAAGGATACAAGCAATTTTGCGAGGGGGGGGGATAATATACCCTGCTCCTGGGCTGCAAAAGCAACATGTAAATTCATTTCTACACCATATATGGTACCATGACATGGTAGAGTTCAGAACCCTGGTCAAGGAAGGAAGACAGAAGCAGAAACGCCAAACCCTGGATTTCAGAAAAGCGGATTTCAGCTCCTTAGAAAATGAGGGCAGGGGATTCCTGGGAGCTGAACTGAAGGGGATGGGTGTCAGGAGAGCTGGCAGTTTTTAAAGAAACATGCTAGAGCACAGGAAAATACCATCACGAGTGCAAAGAAACGCAAGCCGTAGAAAGTGCCAGCATGGCTTAGCAGGGAACTCAGTTGTGAGCTGAAGCAAAAGAAGGAAGCTTACAAAAAATGGAAGCTTGGACAGATGACTGGGGACGCATATAAGATTATTGCTCGGGCCTGCAGGGAAGATCAGAAAGGCCAAAGGGCATTTGAGTTGAAACTAGCAAGGAATGTGAAGATAATAGGAAGGGGTTTTACAAGATGTAAGCAACAGAAGAAAGGACTAGGGATGGGTGTAGTCCCTTACTCAATGAGGCAGGTATACCTAGTGGTTGGAAGATATGGAAAGGCTGAAGTACTCAATTCCTCTTCTCAAGTCTTACGGGCAGGATCAACTCCAGACTACTACACTGGGGAACGCAGAGAGAGAGGAGGAGAGCAGCCCCTGATAGAGGGTCAGTTTAGGGACTACTTAAACGTTAGACGTGCACAAGTTATGGGACGGACGAACTGCACGAGGGTGCTGAGGGAGTTAGCTGATGTGATTGCAGACCGTTGACCATTATCTTTGAAAATTCATGGAGACAGGAGAGGTCCCAGAGGACTGGAAGAAAGCAAATATAGAACTATCTTTAAGAAAGGGAAAAAGGAAGATCCAGGGAACTACAGACCAATCAGTCTCACCTCATCCCTGGAAAATATGGAGCAGGAGCTGAAGGAATCATCGCAACATTAAGGAAAACAAGGTGATCAGAAGCAGTCCATGGATTCACCAAGGGTATCATGCCTGCCCAACTGATTGCTTTCTATATGAGATGACTGGACTTGTGGATGGGGCAAAGTGTGATGTTGTATACCCTTGACTTAGTAAGGTTTGACACGGTTTCCCACAGCATTTCTCATCAGCAAACTAAGGAAGTATGGGTTGGAGGAATGGACCTGTGAAGTGGATAGAAAACTGGTTGAATCAACGGGCTTAGCAGGTAGGTACAATGGCACTCTTAGTTGGTACACAGTAACAAGTGTGTGCCCAGGGGTCTGTCTTGGGCCCGTTCTATTCATGTACTTCATTAATGATTTGATGATGGATAGCTTGCACATTAGTAAATTTTGAGATGAACAAGTTGGGAGGTAGTGGGACACGCTGAGGCAGGGAATAGGTTCAGGGAGACTTAGACAATATGAGAAGTGGCCACAAGAAACCTATGAAAGTTCAACAAGGACAGTGCAAAGTCCTGCACTTAGGACAGAAAAACCCATGCACTGCTACAGGTGGGACTGTTTGGCTAAGTAGCAGTGCTGAGAAAAGGGTTGGGGTTACGGTAGATGGAAAGTTGAACATGAGCCTACAGTGTGCTCTTGTAGCCAAAAAGGCTAATAGCATACTGGGCTGTATTAGTAAGAGATGTTGCCAGAGAATCGAGGGATGTGTATTCCCTCTATTCGGCACTAGTGAGCCGCATCTGAATATTGTGTCAGTTTTGGGCGCCACACTACAAAAAGACGTGGAACAATTGAGAGAGTCCAGCGGAGGGCAACAAAAATGATTAGAGGACTGGAGACACATGACTTATGAAGAGAGGCTGAAGGAACTGGGTTTATTTAGCTGCAGAGAGAAAGACTAAGGGGGATTTGATAGCAACCTTCAACTTGAAGGTGCTCCAAGGAGGAGGGAGCTAGGCTGTTCTCGATGGTTGATGGAGGACAACAAGGAGCAATGTTTTGAAGTTGCAGTTGCGGAAGTCGAGGCTGGATATTAGAAAAACTTTCTGACTAGGAGAGTGGTGAAGTATTGGAATGGGTTACCTAGGGAGTGGTAGATCTCCATCTTTAGAGCTATTTAAAGTCCGGCTAGACCGCACCCTGGCTGGGATTATTTAGGGAAAATGGTCCTGCCTTTAGCAGGGGGTTGGACTAGATGACCTCATGAGGTCCCTTCCAACCTTTTGATTCTATGATTCTATGATATATCCACTGCGGATAATCTCCAGCCAGCAAAGAAAAAAATGCTGCATCAAACTGACTCTTAAACCTTGTGTGTGCAAAAAAGAGAAACTAGTTCAGCCAAGAACATAAAATGCAAAGAGAAGTGGATGTGCAGCAAAGTCATCAACTATTATTGTTTTAGGGAGCTTGGGAGAGAGATTTAAGAGTTTTTTCAGAAGGAAACTAACATTCATATCTGATTGGAAATATGTATGTACGTAATACCACTTAAAATCCATGCTACTATTCCCACTTAGCTATCATAGCTCTTTCCATCCACAGAGTGCCGAGCACTTTACAAATGTCATTATTTCCATTTTATGGATGGGAGACTGCTGCGCAGTAAGGTGATGTGACTTGCCCAAGGTCACACTACAGCTCAGTGGCTAGGTGGTAACAAAAGCCACATTTCCTAACTAACTCCCAATCCAGCGACCGAGCATGAAACATAGTCCAACTCCGCTCAATAACAGTCAGAGCCTACCGCACGCAAAGCTTGTGCACAGAATTTTTACTGGAGTTGCTTTTGCCAAGATTTAAAATCTGTAGGGGGCTGAGCTCCATTTTACACTCAGAATCTTGTAGGATCAGGAACTGTACCTGTTGCCACACCCCAGGTTGTGCCTGCACTGAAGTTAATGTAGGGAGACCAGACAGCAAGTGTGAAAAATCGGGATGGGGGTGAGGGGATAATAGGAACCTATATTCCAAAAAAACACCCAAAAAAAGGACTCTCCCTATAAAATCAGGACATCCGGTCACCCTAAGTCAATGGTATTTCTGCTATTGAATACACCGAGAGCAGGACCGAGTATCACGATATCAAGTCTCATGGCTAGCGCTGAAGAGTTGCTCCGCTCTAAATGAGCAATTGCTACTTGCACTGGCTAATGGGTAGTATGGGTGCTTACCACTTCTCAGGCTCACCCCCTGAGACCCTGCTGCTACAAGATCCCAAACTCCTTCTGAAAGGAGTTAAGTGCCCCAGCTCTCATTAAGATAATTACATGAGTAGTCAAGTTGAAGTCTAGATGGGACTAATCTTAGTAAGAGCTACTAGACTGGAACATTATCTACTGAGGAAAAGTTTGTTACCTGGAGACGATCCATACGCTTGCACTCCTAGGTCAGCATTGAAGAAAGAAAGTGAAATCTATGGCTTAACAGCAGAGGTGACTATTGTTGTGAATTCTAGGTACATGGTGGTTTAGACAGCTATTCTCCAGAAGGAATGTGTTTCAAAGAGCTTTGAGAGGGTGATAAGGAGGGAGTATGCAAACACAAAGAATAAAGAAACCGAAAACTGGATGGACTTGTTGTACATTCTTCATCTATACCCAGTAAGTAATTGGCCTTTAATAAAAATTTAATTTGGAAGCAATTTTACTTTTACAGGGAAAGTCTGTGTATGGGCTTTGTGATGTTACACCCCATATTCTTTATGGAAATATGGTTATGATATGAATAGGGTATGATTAAAATATACTTCATGCAAGATGGGTCTTGTAAGGTATCATTGGAAAGGTATTTATTTACTGAATGTGTTTATCCAATTTGTATGCAATTTTTGTATCTGAAGCTGGGAATATTTACCAAGTCTCTGTATTTCAAGTGTGCTATGTTGGATGAGGCCAAACAATGTTAGTAGCTTATTGAAGAAATGCTACAAGCATAAGGATTATCCCAGGAACTGTGTACAGTAGAAACCTATCAGAGACAGCACTACACAGTGGGAACTGTTTGACCCAGGTCACAGCAAAAAAGGCTTTCCAACAAATGTGTGCGTGTGGGAGGGGGGAGATATAAAAGAGGGACAACAATAACATGAAGGGTCCTCTCTTTCCCTACAACAACACACTTGAAAACATCTGAGGATCAAAGACTGAACTGTGAGAAGTTATGGTCCCAGGCTCAGATCTTTAGTCTGTGTAAGAAAACCTGGGAAAGCCAAGGCAACTTGTGCCTTAGGAATCTACCAGCCTGTTTATCACTCAGGGTGAGAATTTTTTTAATTTGTATTCTACCTATCTAGTGTGTTAAGCTCAGTCTGGGCTTTTGTTTATTTATTAAAGTAATCTGCTTTGTTCTGTTTGTTATCCCTTTAACCACTTAAAATTCACCTTTTGTAGTTAATAAACTCTCTTGTTTATAATAAAACCCAGTTTATGTAATTTCTAACTGGGGGTGAGGGGTAAGACATCGTGCACATCTCTCTTCACATTGAGGAAGAGAGCAGATTTTTATGAGCTTGCTTTGTGCAGATCTTTCTATACAGTGCAAGACAGTATTGTTTGGGGTTTATCTTCCATGGAGGGTGTGCATGTGAGTGCTGGGGGAGTCCTTGCACACAGAGCTGATTTCAGTCTGTGACTGCAGCGGGGTGCGGCCATACCAATGTGTGTTTGCTGCAAGAGGCCAGAAAGCCTAATTCAGCAAAGCAGGGAGAGGGAACCCTGGCTGGCTGAGCAAGAGAGCACATCAGGTGGCACCCCAGAACGGGGGTCCAACCCATCACAGGCTTACAACGACTTGTCCATCTAAAACACAGATAGAGCATGTTTTAGGTCACTTTCAGTTTTCAGGGATGGATGAGATTTTCTGTCATTAAATGTTGGGAAATGAAGAAATGCAGAAACTCTTGCAGTGTAAAAGCTAATGCAAAATGGCACAGTGAAAACTATATGAATGTTAGGTATAAACTGGCAAGTCATCCATCTCTGATAGAGTTCACCTCTTAGAAAAGAGGTTCACCTCTTTGATCCACCTCTTAGAAAAATGTATATTCGTTAGATATTTACAAAGAGCTGGTCGATAATAGCTAATAGGTTTTGCAAAAGCAGGCAAATGCTTTTCCATCAAAAGTATAAAATATACTGACCGGCTGTACTTAATATTTCTAAAATATTCAAATGCATAAATTGGCAACCATCATTAACTGTAATGTAAACTGTTTGTTAGCAAGTTAGTTGTCTCTATTTCATCAATCTTTATTTTGACTGAAATATTCTGTCTCAGTCTTTGTTTACTCCTCCGCTAAGCCCTTCTGTATTCAGAAGTGCTCACGTCACACTGCTGATAACTCCCAGAATACAGACGAAGTGGGATAGCTGACTGTTGTAGCTTTGTCATGTAGACTTGGCCTAAGACTCCATCTGTTCAGAGTGTGAAAAAGCACATCCTTAGCCAGCATAACTATGCTAGCACACCTTCCCATGGAGACACAATTTATATTGGCAAAAAGAGCCCTTTTCCCACTGTGGATTATATTGTTCAGGGAAGTGGTTTAACTGCGCAGTACCAGCAAAAGAACTCCTTTTGCTGGCATCTCCATTAGGGGGCTTTGCTCATACATCTATACAGGCAAAAAACCTTTGTAGTGTAGACTAACCCTTACTAGCATCACTCATGGCTCTGTAACCACATACCTGTATGAGAACAATTGAACTTCTGAAGAGGCATCTGGGAAACCTAATAGGTTGCAACTGCATTATTTCCAGTCATTGGGATGCTGCTGTGCTGTGCCTATTCATACATGTAAATTCATTCATCCCACACAAAAGTCCACTAGTTACCGGAAGCTATAATAAGACCTAGAAAGCATGAAAAAAAAAAAAAAGTCGCTAACTTCATCTCTTCTCTCATTGCAGGGGTTGTCTACACATGAAAATTAATCTGGAATAAGGTACACTGTGAATTTGAACCAGATTATCTATTCCTGATTTATTCTATGTGTGGATTCTTTTATTTCAGAAATGTCCCCACCTGGAATTAATCAACAATAACTCTCTGTGTATACCAGCCCTCAGCCCCTAGATATAATTTGTGAGAAGAATTTTTAATATTAAAAATATTAATGCTGTATTATTTTTGGCCTGAATGACATCAGTAATTGTGGTTTGCGTTTAGTTAGAGGCTGTGCTCTTCCATAAATAAATAATACAGAGATAATGATCTGTAGCAGCACCATTGTATCTATTATAGAACAAACTGCATAGAAAAGCAGCTGTGAGTCACCTTTGCAAGCATGTTTCAAAATTGTCCTTGATAGGTTATGAGTAGTTAGTGCAATACCCTGGAATCCATGTGATTTCTGATCAGCTATATAGAGAAATATACAAATATGGAGAAATGTCCATTTCCCAACATTCAGAGCACTGCAGTGTATTCCTATCCCATTTTTCCCCCTTTCAGAAAAATAGAAATTTCAATTTCCAAAACAACACGCCAGAAGTCCTGCCCTTGGATAATATTTTATATAATATTATTTATTCTGTGGTACTGCCCCAAACTCCAGTCAAGATCCTGGCACCACTTTGCTGGGAGCTTGGCAAACTTAGTCCCTGCCCCCAGGAACATTCCTTATTCCAGTATGTTCACTCCTTTCTGCCCATATAATAAGCCTCATGTCACTATTTATGTATTTTACATGTGCATCGAAGGAGCTATGTTACATAGCAGAGGTATGAGGAACTGTGTACACAAGAGCAGGGTGTAAAGCTGTACAGAGTGTGCATGGAAATCTAATCCAACTTTAATGAGATCCCTGCTGCAAAGCCATCAAGTTAGACCTATCGAAATAAAACCAAAAGAGAGGAGGGCATAACATTCATACCAGCAGCGTTGTGCTTAAATTCATGCCTCCTAAGACACAGGTATCCTGCACATACACACTACCTCCTTTTTATTCTGTAATCAAGGGAGCTGGAACACTAAGGGCTTGCTCAGTGCATAGGACTACACCCAGTGCTTAACCTTACGTAAGCCCACACACACGCTCCTGTACTAGAACACAATAAACTTGACGTGCACTGTGCTCCAGGACTTTGCAGAATTAAGACCTAGACACGGATGCTAGACAGACAGACACAACATGTGCATCTATATATGGTGGCTTTCTTGAGGATGTAGGGAAGGGGCCTTATGCGTGGAGGAAAGGGGTATTAAATTATTTGTGGATGTGGAAATGAGTAGCCAAGAAAGGGACTTTAAGAAAATGTAACATTGTAATAGATTATTTACAGCTTGACTGACAAAGCATCAGATGATATACTGGAGGTAGGAAACAAAGGTACCCTGGTAAGGTATGAGCTATATTATCTGACACGTCTTTGATGGATATCCTAGGCTTCATGTTTTGAAGTTCAATACCATAAGGCCTTTAAAAAAATCTCAATTCCAAACAAGTTAAATCCCACAGTAAAAACTCTTTTCAAAATGGCTGAACAGGAATTTTGGGCTCTAACTGCAGTTGTAGCACAGGTAGCATTTCAGCTTTTGGTCTGCTACGTTTCTCTCCGTGGCAACAAGAGAAGTGAAAAATTGTTCAATTTGTAATTCAGTGGAACGGATTCTACTCTCAGGGTCACAAGTTTAACTCCACATGAACTTCACTGAAGCTCTAATGAGGTTTTTCTAGAGTACATTGGGAACAAAGTCTGGCCTAATATCGCCAGTGGTCTGAAGGTGAGATCCATCACATCTAATAAACTGTGATAGCCAGATCTGACACTTTTATTGCGTAAATATGCAGTGATGTCTAACAAGAGAATCAAATGGATGGAGTTACCCTCCCTTGGTGAAGGGCATGGTTCCCATGTCAGTATAAGCAAAGCAGTTCCTTGAGAAGGGCACTGAAGTGCAAAGAGCCCTTGCATTTCATCAAAAGCTGTAGTATTAGCAAAGGCTATATATAGCACTTGCTAGTGGTTTCTACCCTCTCTGAATTCTGCTTTTCACAGCTCTGTATTATGCTTCTTTGTTTTCTTCACTTCACTAAGTGTCGAAAGCCCTGTTTAATAAACGCTTCATTTCTATTTTCACCAAATTACCCCCATTCTGGAATCTATTCTTCAGTCACTGACGTAGGCCAGGTTTGGCTGTACTTAAACACAACTCACCCTGAATTCATTCTTTCCCCTGTTACACCTGTAGAACTCTAAGGGCTACAGCTTTGTCCAGACAGGGCCCAATCCTGTTTTCCTGTGGCCTTTTACACTGCTCCAGTGGTGAAAATAAGCCCCATAATAGGCACAATTGGTTCTCCAGGAATAACCCTAATGTGCATAGTAGGGTGTTCC
The DNA here is from genome assembly GCF_003597395.2 of Chelonoidis abingdonii. Taxonomy (NCBI): domain Eukaryota; kingdom Metazoa; phylum Chordata; order Testudines; family Testudinidae; genus Chelonoidis; species Chelonoidis abingdonii. The sequence goes on from NC_133777.1 coordinate 18,860,481, forward strand.
TTGCTGATTATAAAGTCAGTGGAATTGATCTATGCCACCTTCTCCCTCTTCTCCCTACAGACCTCAGGAGGAGGAAGCAAGCCTGGGGGCCGCGGGGGGACATGTCACAGGTATGACTGGAACACATTGTGCTTTGGCTATTGGCTGCCCATGGAAATTACAGAGCTATGAACAGTTGGAGCAAGACTCAGGGCACTCGTGAGGTTGTTCTGACTTCCAACTGGGACTAGTCAGGCCTCTGGCTCCCATGAGACATGCGGGAGTAGAAAGGTGGCTTTGGCTACCTCTGCACCATCCCCTTCATTCCTACACAAAGCACAAAAATAAAGCAACTGAAATTTGGGGCTCTGCAGGGCCAGTGCAACCTATTAGGCGACCTATGCAGTCGCCTAGGGCACTAGGATTTGGGGGCTGGCATTTTCTTCGGTGGCGACAAGGGTGGTCGGATCTTTGGCCACCCTGGTCGCCGCTGGCATTTAGGCGGAGGGAGCTGGGGCAGGGGAGCGCGGGGAGGGCTACCTGAAGCAAGGAAGAGGGAGGGGCACGACATGCAGGGGAACTCCCTGCCCCAGCTCACCCCTGCTCCGCCTCTTCCCCGAGCACGCTGTCACTGCTTCGCTTCTCACGCCTCCCAGGCTT
>NC_133777.1:18861354-18869101 GCF_003597395.2 Chelonoidis abingdonii
ACCTCAGGGCAGGGAGGGGGAGCTGCCGCCGTGGGGGTTCAGGGCGGGTGGGGGCAGGGAGCCGCCGCAGGGCTTGGGGACAGGGTAGGGCGCAAGGTGGAAGTTTCGCCTAGAGCGCAAAACATCCTTGCACCGGCCCTGGGGCTCTGGAATACAGACCACATTCTGTTCCATTGTCTTTACAATTGGGAACACTGCACACATCACATAGGAGTAATAGGACCTTCTGCTTCTAGGGCTAGATTCTGCAAAGCAATCCTACTGACTGCTGTGGAGTTACAGTATGTGCCAAGCATACCAGAGATGTGAGTCTGGTTCCCACAGCTTGTTATTCACTTTTATGTCACAGTAGCGAAGACTAGAATCTGAGGAAATAATTGATGTGATGCTTCTGCTGTATGTTTAGGAATGTGTAATTGGTTTTATAGCTTTTTATGAAGTCTCGTTTATAATAGAGCCAACTGCTTTATCAGCCACCACTTTGTCTTGAGTTCTTTCTCAATGATGCTAACTTTTCCTCATGACCCCTGCCTTGGTCAGCTCTCAGCAGACACACTCCTGTGTCACAAATCCTTCTCCAGTGCCATTTTTCTCAAAATCCAGCATTGTCCCTATCTATCCAAGAGGAGAAAGCTAAGTCTCAGAAACAATAATTCTGGAGAACTTCAGCCTTTGAACTTAATCTTTCATAAACGTATGTGGAGCACTGAATGTCAACTTCCCTATATATCCAGTATTCACTACATGCCACACGGTGCATCTAGCAGGTGCTCTGTGCAAGTTCCCCACGCACAATACCACCAATGCACCTCACTCCTTACAACATATCTCTTAATTGACTTTTTAAATCTCTGAGCGGAGGCAAATAGTTCATCAAGATGTGTGGTAATCTTTGAGGTGTTCATGAATAGACAGTAAACTCAGACTGCAGATCTCGTTTCACTTGTGTGAAACCTAACCTAGATTTTAAACTCCTGCCTCTAGGTCCCTTGTGTTCCACTTACAGCTCCCATATGTTCCACCTACTTTTCTACTATTTTTAATGTGGTACATTCATCTTGTCCAAACAGCTTCAGAAAACTATTGAGATACGGGGTCCTTTTCTACTACAGAATGTTAGGAAAAGCTCCAGCTATTAATGTGATGGAAGAGGTGCTAGAAACTACAGCAAATAACAGAAACCCATATAAGAGCTCTGCAGTGTTTTTACTCCAAGTTTATGCACCCGGGAGATGCAGAGAATGTTTTTTTCATGGTCACTGTTTCAGGCATTCAATTATCTTCTTTCAGATGTTGTGGCCCCATTTCCCATGTTTCTGCTTCACCTCCTCCTGACTTTTAGTATCACCCTCCATGAAAGAATATTCAGTTATCTCTAGGCCTATTACACCTACTATTTCCAAGTAGTGGTACCAAATATTGAGTGGTAAGAATTTTGGAGTGATTTAGGTGGAAAATACTTATTCTCTTATGAATTTTATAAATATATATTGAATATAGGTCACCATGATTATCCTCCTAATATATCTAACCATTCTTCAGCTTGCTGGGGGTATTTTAAATGAATTTAATGCTGAATTGCTATTTCTGGAGACCCAAGTCCTCTATTTAGGTGAGTAAAGGCAATGCTCACAATACACAATACTTTGTGGGTGGATGATCTCTAAGGGTGTGAAAGAAGGTCAGTCTCCATGCCCATGTTATTCTGTCCTTACTCAAGTTGCCTATGATGGTGGTAGCTGTGGTTTTATGTGACCAGGGTTTATCTGTCTTCTAGGAACTGGCCTCAGACTACTCAATCATCCCTCTGCCCACCCGTATTTCCTTAGGTAAGAACAGTGATCATTTCTAATTCTAATCAAATTGGCTCATTTCTCTGCAAAATAATGGTCCTTGGAAAGTTAGTGCTTGGGACATCCAATTAACATCTACTCTGTGATTTCTGATTCATTTAAAAGCTTGATCAAACCTTAGTTTATACATGTTTTCTGGCTGGCAAAACTTTTTAATTTAAATTTGAAAACTAGCAACACCACCAAACTAATGCCTGACAAACTCCAAAAGGGTTGTGTAGTTCAATTTGGTTTTGATTAGGGACAGGTGAATACTCTTTGCCTAATTTTGGCGTTATGGGGTCATAAGTCCCACTCCAGTGAAAGGTTATGGTTTCAAGTTTCACTTAGTCTGTAAAAACAGCAGAGAGGGAAAGTTAAAGAAAATAAGAAGTTGAAGATGAAGCAGAGAGGGGGAAAACTGAAAAAAAAAATCTAAGCTAAGAAAGGGAGAGAAGGAGAGAGAGAGTATTGCTAAGGAAAACACTGATATAGCACATATGCTTAGTGCTGACATGTTGATCATTGGTCTGATGAAACACTGTATTAGCTGATTACAAAAAGAAAGCGGAGGTAAATCCTGAAATGCTTAAGTCCCTAACACTGGGGAGGAGAGGATGCATCTGCCCAATTCCCCAGTCTCTATCTGGCTCTGTACGTAGCAGTATTAGGAGGGCAAATTTCACCAATTATGTGAAAAATCTTTAGAAAGCTTTTCTAGAAGCTACACTGGTGTGATAACTATCCAAGTTAAAGCTGGGAAGTTCCACACATCCCTTGGGTAGAGACAAAGCAGTGCCAGAAATGGTGATATGGCAGCCACTTGTCTGTCGAGCTCTCCTACAGAACCACATAAAAGCCGCCTCACCCAACTATCCATACAACATATGCTGCACACAAGTTATCTATGTGGAGAAGGCCTCTCAGAAAACATGTATACTCAGCCATATTATATCCTTCAACCCTCTGCCTCCCTCCCCATCCCCTCATTACCTGTTGGTAGAGCTCCTCTTTGCTGCAACATGTAGTAGTATGTGCATGCCCAGCTCTGCTCCCCACAGCAGGCTGGGCCAGCCTCCTGGTCTTAGTTTCCTACCCTTAGATCTGTGGCTCCCACTCATGCTCTGCAGTAAGACCCAGAACAAAGAAAGGAGGGTGTTGGGAGGCAGAAAGTCCCTGCATGACCCAGAGGGAGAAGAACTGGCCAGGCCACCTGCCTCCGACCTACCCAGCAGCAGCAAGAGGAGAAGTCCCCCTGTGATGCCAGTTGGTGGAGTAGGATAGAGATCTGGTTTTCTTCTCTGAATCCCCAGGCAAGAGGTCTGAGGACTAGGCAGGTCTAGCTACTACTAGCCGTACAAAAACTGGATGGAGCACTCTTCCTTCTCAAAAACCATCTCTTCAGAGTTTCCTGTACATCTCCAAGAACCTGACTGAGCTTCTTCAGTCCCCCTCATTGCTAGCTGGGGACTAGGTGGTGCCTATGGATTCTGTCTCAGGTGTTTTATGTATTTCTAGTGCTCTGTGACCCATGAATTTTGTCAGATTCGGAGCTCACATTTTTTTAAATTAAAGGTTGCCTTAACATAGACCTCCATCGTCATTGTTGCTTGAGGCACCTCTTTTTACAGAAAAGAACATGTAATGATGAAACAGTGAGGTCAATGAAATGTGTGACTGATATATATGTTACATGGAAGAAATACACCAGGCAGAGAGCAGGTATACTACTGAAGTCACATGAAAGGTCTCTCAAGCAACTCATTTTTACAATTAAAACAAATATGCTCAAAATAAAAGCACGTAAAACTATCACGATCTGATCCTGCCCCATTAGAGTCAGTGGGAATCTTGCCATTAATGCCCTCTGTGTCTGTGTATAAAGGAGAACCTGTGCCTGAAATGGACAGATGAGGAATCCTACCTCGTGTCCTTTCCTCAAAACACATGGAAGGCCCTCTGCAGAGCTCCTGTGCAATTTCAACTCAGGGGCAAAGAGAAGGAGGGGTTGGGGTTCCTCCAGGGTTGGCCTCATGAACCACCTGCAAATTAATATGCCTGAGGCAGTATTCACATGCACTGGTCCACCTCATCACCTAGGGAAAGAGGATGAATTACAGGGGCAGCCTCAGAAGGCGGAGCTCCCAGACGTACTGCTACTACACAAGCTGGGAAGTGCAGAGGTCAATGGGATAGCAGCACACACACATAGAATCACAGAATATCAGAGTTGGAAGGGACCTCAGGGGATCATCTAGTCCAACCCCCTGCTCAAAGCAGGACAAATTCCCAGATTTTTTACCTCAGATCCTCCAGTGGCCCCCTCAAGTATTGAAATCCTAACCCTGGGTGTAGCACATGTGTCAGAAGAGAGAGGTAAGGGGTATCGTCCTTACCCCTTGCCTCTGATGGATCCATTAAGGTAACTGTACAGCTCAGGGTATCTGTGTGTTATGGGAGTGGCGTAATTCAGACCCTGAGAAGCCAGAAGTGAGGAGTGGCAATAAAAAGCCAGGGAATAAGAAGAACATTAAAGTAGCCCTTGCCCATTTCTAATTTACACCTTCACTTGAGGCTCAGTGGCATTCACTGGCTTCCAGCTCAATGGTCTATGTCAACTTAGACTCCCTTGCACATTAGTAAAAAGCCCTAGAGGAACAGAAGTGAGTAAAAGGAAGTCTAATTCCTCTGAACTAAAATTCTAAGAACAGCCATACTGGGTCAGACCAATCAATGGTCCATCTAGCCAAGTATCCTGCCTTCCAACAGTGGCCAGTGCCAGGTGCTTCATAGGAAATGAACAGAACAGGCAATCAAGTGATCCATCCCCTGTTGTCCACTCCCGGCTTTTGGCAATCAGAGGCTAGGAACACATAGGGTTGCATCCCTGACCATCTTGGCCATTAGCCATTGATGGACCTATCCTCCATGAACTTACTAGTTCTTTTTTGAACCCTTTTATAGTTTTGGCCTTCAAACATCCCCTGCAACAAGTTCCACAGGTTGACTACGCTTTGTGTGAAGAAGTACTTCCTTTTGTTTGTTTTAAACCTGCTGCCTATTAATTTAATTAGGTGACCCCGGTTCTTATGTTATGTGAAGGGTAAATAACACTTCCTTATTCACTTTCTCCACACCATTCAAGATTTTAGACTTCAGTCATATCCTCTCTTCATTGTCTCTTTCCCAAGCTGAAAAGTCCCACTTTTATTAATCTTCCCTCATACAGAAAATGGCAACTCTTATTTGTGTTGCATTTCTCTTTTCCTTTTCTAATTTTAATGTAACTTTTTTGGAGATGGGGCGACCAGAACTGCACACAGTATTCAAAGTGTGCCTGAACCATGGATTTAAAAGGTGGCATTATGATATTTTTTGTTTTATTATCTATCCCTTTCCTAATGGTTCCTAACATTGTGTTAGATTTTTTACTGCTGCTGCACATTGAGCAGATGTTTTCAGAGAACTATCCACAATGACTCCAATATCGCTTTCTTGAGTTAATTTAGAACCCATCATTTTGTGTGTATAATTGGGATTACGTTTTACCACGTGCATTACTTTTTTGCATTTATCAACATTGAATTACATCTGCCATTTTGTTGCCCAGTCACCCAGTTTTGTGAGATTGCTATGTAATTCTTTTGAGTGTCTCTGGACTTAAGTATCTTGAGTAATTTTGAATCTGCAAATTTTGCCACCTTGCTGTTTACCCCTTTTTCCAGATCATTTATGAATACGTTGATCTCAAATATTTAATTCTTCAGAATTTTCTGTTTATTTGCTTTTTTCATCATTTGTGGTTATACACTTTTTGGAATCCACTTAACTAGAGATAGACCCAAACCAAACCCTTGATCCAAACACATCCAAACTTTGAAGATTTAGCAACATCGTAGACATATTATATACACATATGCGCGCGCACACACACACACACACACACACACACACAATCTTTTGTCTGGTGAAAAAATTTCCCTGGGACCTAACCCCCCATTTATATTAATTCTTATGGAGAAATTGGATTCGCTTAACATCGTTTCGCTTAAAGTTGCATTTTTCAGGAACATAAGTACAACAGTAAGCAAGGAGTTACTGTACATGCTCTTGAACTTTTGTTCTCTCGTTGTTCCTTAATCTTAAAAAAATAGTTCATGACCAATTATTTTTTGTGTATGAAAAGATACAACAGCATTTCATGAAGATACCTTGATTTGGGACACCCACTTCTTTCTGTACAGGGCATTCTCTACAATTATCGCTAGATTCCAATGGAGAGCACTGACGTTGATGTCCATAAATTATTTCAGCATTGCCAACTCATTTTCATCATGAGTCTCATAATGATTGGTGTTTTACTTGAAGCCCCAGTTCCTAGAATCATGAGAATGTCTGCTTTCCTGATTTTAAGGGTATGTTTCTAGCTCTCGTGGATGTAGAGAAAAGGTTGAGAATGTACCCAAGTGCACCCTAAAGATTCAAAAACTAGAAGGCAAAGAGTTGAATCCAATATTTATTAGCAGTATTTTAAATCTCATTATTTTTAAGATAAATCTCACAATTTGGAGGGGGGGGCTTGACTCAATTTCTGAATACTATGGGTTAGCATTACTGTTACTTAACTTTTAAAAATTAAGATAATACTGCACCAAAAACCAGAACACAGAACCACTGCTTAGAAGTTCAGAATCCTGTGGCACCTCATAGACTAACAGACGTTTTGGAGCATGAGCTTTCGTGGGTGAATATCCACTTCGTCAGATCTGATGAAGTGGGTATTCACCCACGAAAGCTCATGCTCCAAAACGTTTGTTAGTCTATAAGGTGCCACAGGATTCTTTGCTGCTTTTACAGATCCAGTCTAACACGGCTAACCCTCTGATGCTTAGAAGTTCATATGCTTTGTCCAAGATAAGGGGACAAAGGCTCTCTTTAGCAGAGAAGTTGACTGCAAATAAGTCTCAGAATTTTCTGAACTGAAGGCTGACACACCACTTCCCTTCCGCCTTTAAAACTAACCCAAGGCTTTCTTTGATGTTTTGACAAAGGTTAGCGCCTGTCGAAATTAGCCGCTCCACTGAAGCTGTCTGAACGATTGCTATGGTCCCGTTAAGGACTGTCTAAAACAGCTGCTATTGCAGCCACCTTTAAGATGTCTGCTGTGAGTTCTCTGTCTCTAGCTATAGCTTCACTCCCTGACCTTTATTCGGCTCAAAGTCTTTAGCTTCCCCTTCACTTATATTGTCATTCTTCTTTCCTTGGCAGGCTCTTTTGCTTTCACTTCCATTTCTTAAGCCTGCTATCATCATTTGCATGAGTGTGTGAATAGACCTGAGTTCTCCTACCAGTCCCCAAAGGAGATAACCTTTTTTATATCCCAGGCTATGCTATGGCACTGAATTCACTTTAAGTAAATTTCTTACATTGCCTATGACTGCGGATGAAAACTCAAATGCTATTTCCTGTTCTTAGGATGAAATTTGCTAGCAGATAAATTCTCACAGACTTTTGAAGTCCTTTCATCCATGTGACCACTCTACGCCTATCAGATCTCATTACTTTATGTTTGTTACCTGTCAATCCAAAACATCACCTTTCGGTTACTTCTATCCTATCAAAAGAAATGCAATGCCCTAACAAAAAAGTTTGCAATCTCTCTTGAAAATCGCTACTATATCACAGTAGTAGAAGGTAGCAATCTTTGTACTCGCACTCATTGTTCCTGTTTTAATGATGGGAGTGATTCTTGGAAATACAGACTGTCACGGAGCCCCCGGGCGATGCTCTGGAACTGCTCCCCACAAAGCCAGTCAGGATTTTGGGGAGCCTCCTCTCCCTTGGAGCAGACTTGTTCAGGGCAAGAAGCTCACACGTCTTCACCTCCTGGGTCTCTCCTTGGAGCATTCAGCATC
>NC_133777.1:18891977-18991827 GCF_003597395.2 Chelonoidis abingdonii
TTTTGAGTGCTGTCCAGAGTGGTCAGTGGTGATCTGTGGGATAGCTCCTGGAGGCCATTAACTTCGATTTCCGTCCACACAGTACTAAATTCGAATTAGTAAAATCGATTTTAGGGTTACTCCTGTGGTTTAGAAGGAGTACTAAAATCGATTTAAATAGCCCTTTAATTCGAATTACAGGGCTGCGTCGTGTGGACGGGTGCACAATAAATTCGAATTAACGCCATTTAATTCGAATTAAAGGCATCGTGTAGACAAGCCCTAAGTGACAAAATAAGGGTTGGAATAAGTGATCAGTTTTCAGCAAGGCAGAAGGTTAATAGAGGGGAACCCCAAGATTCTATGGTAGATTTCATGGTGTTTAATAGATCAAAGAAAGTATTGAAGGGTGTGAATGCTGAGATGTCAGCATTTGCAGAGGGCATTAAACTAGACAAAAGACTGAGGAACTTCAGTGAACAAAGCTAGGTGAATGGTAATAACGATAGCAACGAAACTCATTATTGATAAGTGCCCAGTAATGCACATTAGAAGGAATAATAATTACTCGTACATGTTTCTAGGTTCCAGATTAACTGACGACGCAACAGAAAGGCCTAGGTGCCATTGTGTACGGCTCTACAAAAACTGCTCAATGTCAAAACAGCAGTCAAGATGATGCAATGCACAGGGAGCAGGACAGACAATAATACTGAAAATGCTACAGTGACATCCTATAAATCTATGGGGTGCCTTTCATTCCTGGAATAGTGTGTGGAGTTGTCATCACTCTATCCGAAAAACAGATCACAGACAGAAGAGGTTCAGAGGGCAAAAATTATTCTATATGAAGAGATAATGAGAAAATTGGGATTATTTAGTTTAAGAAGGAGAAATAAAAAGGCTCACGATAAAGGTATACAAAATAATAAACGACATGTGGAAGGCAGAAAGGGTGCTCCTCTTTATCTATTCTTACAAGAACAAGACAACATCCACTGAAATGAATAGCAACACATTTAAAACTGGAAAAAGGAAACATTGTAATGTATTGAGCTTACTGAATGATGTATCAGTTAGTCCAAGAATTTAGCAGAATTCAGAAAGGATTAGACTTTTATATGGATAAACAAAATGTCCACAGTTCCATTATACAAAATAAAAACAGGGCCTTTGTTTTTCTGAAAGGAAAACACAGCTTTTGCCTACTTCAATCTTGACAATCAAACCAAGCTTGTTAGCCAAATTAATGAATGACATTACAATCCCTTAATGCTACCGGCACTGAAATATGTGAAATGAAAAATACAAAACAAAAACACCACTAAGACAGACCACCAAGTAAACAACAGCATCTCAGAACAGGCCTAAATTAGGTAGCTGTTTCCAAATTATGGGCCAAAGCTAGATGCAACGTAAGACGCTGCAGGAGGCAGTGGCTCCTTTGTGAAGTAGAATGTCTTGCTGAGAATACACTATGCCAGCACTCTGTGATCTGCTCTGGCTGTCAGAGGGTTTCTAGCTGGAGCAGAAGGCATATTTAGGAGGAAAACCGACTCTTCTTCTGCTAGGGTGAGCAGATGTCCTGATTTTATAGGAACAGTCCTGATATTAGGGGCTTTTTCTTATATAGGCACCTATCACCCCCTACACTCTATTCCGATTTTTCATACTTGCTGTCTGGGCACCCTATCTTCTGCAGATGCAGAGAGCACTATTGCAGTGGAATTAATACATTATCGTGATATAGGAGGCGGAAAGGTGTTGGAGCACAGCTCTTTGGTAGTCCCTGAACAGCAGAGATCTGGCACTGAATGTGTAGGTTGGATTTCTACTTTGTCCTCTCTTGCCGCACTTAAACTGCTTGCTTACAAAATCAGACATAACAGTACAAAAGTGTCACAGCACATTATTATTGAAACATTGCTTACTTTCTCGTTGTTACCATGTCATTATAAAATAAATGGATTGGAGTATAAATATGGTATTTACAGTGTTTATACTGCTCCCTACACTATAAATGATATGCTAGACACAGTACTAAACAAGTCATTGTATGAAATTATAGTTTGTACTGATTTTGCTAGTGCTTTTTATGTAGCCTTTTGTAAAACTAGGCAAATATCTAGATGAGTTGATGTACCCCCTGGAAGACCTCTGTATACCCATTGGGGTACATGTACTCCAGGTTAAGAACCACTGCTCTAGCACATAACTAACAACTTGGGATGCACAGTGAGGGCAAGATTTGGATCATAATGTATGAGGCTATGACTGCAGTGAGTTTCAGTTCTGAACAAATTGCAGAGAAAAGCAGCATATTCCATACGATGGGATTCTTAACTAGCTCAAACTAAAGATGCTATGTTTCAGATCACACCGAACCATTTAGATGAAACCCACATAATATTGGAGAAATCACGTCCTGTTTTTAAATAAGGTGGAGGGGAGGGGAGGCAAGATAAATCAACATCTGCTGCCTTCAGGTTATTGCACAATTACAGGCCTCTGGGCTTTGGAATAGAGAAATGGGCCTCAATGCAATTAGAAGGAAGTTGCTGTTGGGATCTGAAAACCTGGCAGTTGTGAGTCCAATTACCTGACTATTTTGAAGGTCACATTTTCCAGAGCATTCCTAAAATATATACCAAATCTTATTGAGAGCAGAGGACACATCCTGAAATCATATGCAACCCCTTTCTATGAATTCTGAATGAAACAAGCGCTAACCTGGTTCAAGCAGCTTGAACTCCAGTGACATTCCACTTCACAAAGGAGCCACTGCCTCCTGCACTAGCCTCAATTTGAGTTAGTTTAAGGCATAGGCCCATGTATAGTGCATCGCTGCTGACATGTCTGACTAGTATGTGGCTTGGTTAATGCACAGTGTGATGGCACACTAATATTTGCAGCTATTTAATAACTGGTCAGTAAAAAATCCTCCAAGCTATCCAACAGTATAGCCTATCTGGGCATCTTATAACATTCAACTCTAGTACATTTCTCCATCTTACTTAAAGATGAAGGACACTGGAACAAAGATTCTGCATAATACTGTATATTACACTTCTGAATTAACAAAAATAAATACATGTTAGCATTAAAAACAACACACACAACTCCATGTAGAACACCTGGAGAAACTCTGGAGAAAGACAGAAGAAGGATGATCTAGTTGGTTATATTTAGATTATAAACGCTTCTGAGCAGAGACCATTTCCTACTATGTGTTTGCACAGCACCCAACATGAGGTCCTGCTCTCAGCTGAGATCTCCAGGTGCTACTTGTATTTAATAAATATTTAATAATAAAGAGAGTTGTGATTAAACTGTGTTCAGTCAGAGAGAAATGTGGCTCTTTATTCATTATCTTTAATATCAGATAAAGAACACCATTCTTATTCACTTCAAGACTTTTTATTCATATGGGTTTTTAGACTTATAATTTAATCATCTGACGATTTTTTCTGCCACTTAAGATGATTTAAACAGCTTCAAAATATGTTTATATTCACTGTCAATGAACAGGTTAACTAATGCAGTGTTTATTTTTATCTGCCTTGAGTAATGATGGCAGGTGAAGGGGATGAAAATTGTTTTCACATTAATTATAAAAACCCCATTACAAAGGCAGACAGTGTCTTTACATTTCAAGGTCCTGTGACAAAGTTCCTCCTCTATCTTGGTGGGTCCTGCGCTTATTGGCAGATTTGCTCACCTCAGTGATCTTCCCCACAGTCTCGGTCAACTTCTCTTGTGTGATCAGGAGTTGGGAGGTTTGGGGGGAACCCAGGCCCGCCCTCTACTCCGGGTTCCAGCCCAGGGCCCTGTGGATTCCAGCCATCTATAGTGCCTCTTGTAACAGCTGCATGACAGCTACAACTCCCTGGGCTACTTCCCCATGGCCTCCTCCAAACACCTTCTTTATCCTCACCACAGGACCTTCCTCCTGGCGTTTGATAACGCTTGTACTCCGTAGTCCTCGCAGCAGCACACCCTCTCACTCTCAGCTCCTTGCACTTTTACTCCCAGCTCCTCACACGCACTTCCACTCCTCTGGCTCCCCCTCGCCTGACTGGAGTGAGCTCCTTTTTAAACCAGGTGCCCTGATTAGCCGCTTGATTGGCTGCAGGTGTTCTAATCAGCCTGTCTGTCTTAATTGGTTCTAGCAGGTTCCTGATTACTCTAGTGCAGCCCCTGCTCTGGTCACTCAGGGAACAGAAGAAAACTACTCATCCAGTGACCAGTATATTTGCCCTCTACCAGACTCCTGTACCCTACTGGTCTAGGTCCGTCACAGTCCTTAGATCTCTCCAGGCCTATAACCTAGAAATTCTAAGTTTCTTTTTGCCACTTCAAGCCTTAGAAAACTAATCTTTCCTGCTTTCTTTTCTTATATAGCCTCCAATCACCCAAACAAAATTGTTTTCTTTTATTTTCTTCTTCATCACTTACTGTACCTGTTGGTTCCTTTGAACTTAGATCCATGACTAGGACATATTATCTAACCTTACAAGGCCAATTTTCTTGTTCTTCATTTCAAGAGGCTTAAATATGGGTATAATACAAAAATAATAAAATATGTCTCCAACAGATGTGTTGAACAAATACTCAAAGCATTTAATCCCTTCTGTTATGAATCTAACATGTAGCATTTCTGATTTCATTGGTTTCCTCCAAACAGTCAACGCTGAAGTTTAATCAGCATGACTAAGGGAAATACATGCTTAAGAATGATGGAGTTACCAAGGTGGTTTTTTTTACGCAAATAACAGTGTAACCTCTACCATCATTCCTATCAAAGACATACATTTGATACCTGAAAGAAGGATTTCCTAAATCCTTCATAGTTTCACATAAACAGAAGACATAACAATGAAGGACAAAAAGTGTGGATGTTGATTCTTTATAAGAAATGCATGATCCACGTTGTGAATACCTGTTCAGCTATTTAAATTCCAATGTTCATTGTGTCCATCTGAAAAAGTTTTGCTCGGATCCATACTGCCCTAAGTCTTACAACGTTGGGTGAAATCTTCTGCAGCTTCATTTATCTACATCCAAGATAAAGGCAGTGTGTGCTGCTGATTATTCTTCACCCACAGAAATTTTTTTTACCATATTATTAGAAGGGCTGCGTGGGCTAGACCTGCCCCAGCATGTCATCCTGCAGAGGATTATTTTTTACTTATAGTCATAAGATATCATATATGGCCTGGAGAATTCTCTCCATAAGATATAGTATTTTGGGTGGGGAGTTTTTTTTTGTTTGTTTTTGGAGCTTTTTTCAGTTTTATGCATTAGAAAGGATCTGAACTTTTGGTTTAATTTAGTCATTCTCAAAATCAACATGTATTACATTATCTCTTGGTGCTTTGAAGATTTCACTTAAAAAAATTCCAAGTCAGCAGTGCATCTCTGAAAGCTGTTTACATAATTGATTACATGATCTACTCTTCATCTTAGTTAAAATCAAAGGCCTGGCCCTGGGGTAATTTTATTTAGAGATGTGCTGGAGCAGGGCTATGCACTTAGTCTAACAGACAACAGAACACACCCTTTCTCTAACTATAAGTATTTAACCTGAGTAGCTGCTGCAGTATCTCACTTCTTGACACCCAGCTGGCACTCAGTCATCAAAAGCACTACAGTTACTTCTATCTCCAGCCAGTAAGAAGGCTCCATCTATTCCACTCAAATGACAACCTGGCTACAGGATCCCATGCATGTGTAATGTGCTCTACTTAAGTATGGACAAACACACTTCTGGGGAAGCTGAAAAGAATATATTCCACTGGTGCTCTACTACTAATTCTGCATCTCTGTTTACTCCCAGTTCTAATTCAAAGTTTGGTACTGACCTACAAAACTCTGTGTGAGATAGGACCTCTCAGGGCCTCTTCTGGCACCCACCAAAGTAGTAACAAACATCTACCACGTTTCCGTTAACAAACCCAAGTATTAACTCAAGGAACAGCTAAATAGCTGGCCAAGTCTATGTAACAGACTTCCATTGCTATCTTCATATCACACTGCAAAACTCACTTCTTCCCTCAGACTGGGATTAAGGTACTTGAAAATGTAGCATGTTAATAGCTAACTCAAACGGCAGAAGACAGCCCACTGGAGTGATGGTGCTGTCTTTGTTTTTTAAATCATCCATGCACTGTACCTACATACCATTGCACTATGTACTTTAATACCACAAAGGATGGATGAAAATATAGCAAAGCACTGTGCATATGTGCCAACAAAATAAATTGAAAAAAGTCAGACAAAGTGAACAGAAGACAAAAGAAACTACATAATTTAATTATATGTCCTCTGTTTTCCCCTTAGAATCTGGAGCATCTAAGAAAGAAATAGGCAAGAAACATGCCAAAAACAAATCTAAAGTATAATATTGGTTTTCTATATGTTACCAGAGACAGTGACTAAGTTTGGGGAAACTAGGAAATTTTCAATATGGGGAAATGACTGTTTTAAATAAAAGAGCTTAGGATAATAGAAGTTGTTCTATACATTTAAAGGTAATTATTGTACAAGGGTGAGACTTTCAAAAGCACAGTGTTTTAGGATTTAGCGATAAACAATGGGATTTCTGCTCCCAAGTCACTTACACTGTGTCTGCACGAGGAGGAAAAAAGTTATATATTTAACATGGGCTAAAATAGTTTTTAGGGCTTTGGAGCTGTGCTCCAGCTCCGCTCCAGCTCCGGGCAAAAACCTGCAGCTCCACTGCTCTGGAGCTGCTCCGCAGTCCAGCTTCGGGCTGTGCTCCAAAGCCCTGGTAGTTTTAATGTGTTAGCAGGTAGAGGTAAGTCATGTAGCAACTAGCAGGGCTGGCTCCAGCATTTTTGCCACCTCAAGCAGCAGGGGGGGAGGGAAAAAAAAAAAAGGGCCGTGATCGGCAGCACTTCTACCGCCGCCACTTCAGTCTTCAGTGGCAATTTGGCGGCAGGCCCTTCTCTCCAAGAGGGACTGAGGGATCCGCCGCCGAACTGCCACCGAAGAGCCGGATGTGCTGCCCCTTTCCATTGGCCGCCCCAAGCACCTGCTTGCTGCGCTGGTGCCTGGAGCTGGCCTTGGCAGCTAGCACATATTAAAACGACAACTGGATATCTTGACTAGGATTTTAGTGTGTATATGTTAAAACATACTTTTTTCCCCTAATGAAGACAAGGCCTTGGGTGCTTTTGAAATTGCACATTAAATCTTTTTCATTTCACAGAAGCACTATTTCAGTCTGATGTGATCAAAGGATTTAATTCTCTAGCAAACTGTTCTATGAAAGGCACAAATTGCAATCGCTTCGTTTATAAGCGTAGCTCAAGGCGACTTCTCATGCGAGTGAAATAATCATATTTTGGCCCTTGAACATGGAGAGTGGCCAACGAAGTGGTTTTGATTGCAGTCGAAAGAGGAAGACAAATTAGAAAAGAAAAACTGTTTTCTTATTATGATTCCAACATAATGCACAAAAGTATATTTTGCCTCTAGGTGAAATTTTGCTTAAATACTGCCCAAAATATTCCCACAAGGTAGACTGAAGATTGCAGCTCCTAAGGGTTGTTGGCAACACTGCCTAATCAGAAACCTCACTTTCTTCTATGACTCATCTTTATCCCATTTAAGACTGCAATACCAAATGTGTCACACGAATCAGCCACCATAAATCAGAGAATCCCATGAGTAAAATTTATAACACTCCCTGGGTCTTGGGAAACAACATTTGGATAACTTAAAGTGCAATGGACTCTTAGCTACAACTAGCTGTGTCTAATTAAAAAATGTGCAATCAGTTCAACAATGCTGAGAATATTAATGGGCTGTGTCAGACCTGAAATTATACCTTTACAACTCTCACAGGTCCTTTGAAGTCACTCAAGAGACTCATACCCTTATTGTGAAGATTTGATACTTCAAAAAAGTTAAACTAGCACTCAGTCAGCATACCTAGGATCACTTAACATAGGAGCCTCCATGCACCAGCGTAAGCCTCCACTGTCCATCTATGGCAACTCTTACTGCAGAAACTCCTTCCCAAGATCCTTTTCGTAACCTTGACATTGATCATATCAATACACTTCCTCTTTTGGCATTTATTTTCCAGATATTGGAGACATTCTCATCTCCTTGGGCAGACTCAGCCTTTGTTTCCTTGGTATTAACAGCCAAATCAGTTCATGTCAACAACATAATGAAGACTTGGTAGAAATAGACTGTATATTCAAATGAGCCAAAGGGAATTAGGTGCTTGTTTCCAACGGGATTCAAGTGCCTAACTCTCAGACTAGTTTGTAATATTCCAGCCATGCGGTCTTTGGACTTTCAAAAAAAAGACTGTGACAATGTTCCCCACAAGGTTATTTGGGAAACAGTGGATACAGGTGAGAGGTAATAGACTGTTACGGGGAAAGGTGCTGATAACTTGCATGTTAGGGGTCACTGATGTATAAGCACCAAGTATATAACACTCCGTGAAGTCAAAGATGCCTTTCTGAGCTCCCTTTGTGTTGCAAAAGCAGCAGAGAGTCCTGTGGCACCTTATAGACTAACAGACGTATTGGAGCATGAGCTTTCGTGGGTGAATACCCACTTCGTCAGATGCATGTAGTGGAAATTTCCAGAGGCAGGTATATATATGCAAGCAAGAATCAGGCTAGAGATAACGAGGTGGTAGTTTCGTAGAAGATGAGGCCCTCTCTAGCAGTTTTCGAGGTGTTTGAAAACCATGGGAGAGAACAACTGCTTTGAGCTGGCTAGCCATTAACAGTCTTCGTTTATCCTGAGCTTGATGGTGTCAAATTTGCAGATAAGCTGAAGCTCAGCAGTTTCTCTGGAAGTCTGGTCCTGAAGTTTTTTTTGCTTGCAGGATGGCTACCTTTAAATCTGCTAGTGGTTGTGTCCAGGGAGATTGAAGTGTTCTTCCTACAGGGTTTTTATATATTGCCATTCCTAATGCTGATTTGTGTCCATTTTCCTTTTGCATTTAGGGAACTGTCCAGTTTGGGCGATGAGTACATAGAGGGGACTTGCTGGCATATATTACATTGGTGGACGTGCAGGTGAATGAACTGGTGATGGTGTGGCTGATCTGGTTAGGTCCTGTGATGGTGTCGCTGGTGTAGATATGTGGGCAGAGCTGGTATCGAGGTTTGTTGCATAGATTGGTTCCTGAGCTAGAGTTACTATGGTGCAGTGTGCAGTTACTGGTGAGAATATGCTTCAGGTTGGCAGGTTGTCTGTGGGCGAGGACTGGCCTGCCACCCAAGGCCTGTGAAAGTGAGAGATCACTGTCCAGGATGGGTTGTAGATCCCTGATGATGCATTGGAGGGGTTTTAGCTGGGGACTCTATGTGATGGCCAATGGAGTTCTATTGATTTCTTTCTTGGGTTTGTCTTGCAGTAGGAGGCTTCTGGGTACATATCTGGCTCTATTCATCTGTTTCCTAATTTCCTTGTGCGGGTACTGTAGTTGTGTTGTAGAGCAGCTGCACAAAAAGGAGAGCCTTGGACTAGGGGACTCCTAGACGTAAAGAAAGTAAATAGTTGAAGGAGGAAAAGAGACAGAGTATGTTTAGACAGTTGGGTTTGATTGAAACTGAAGAGAGACCAGAGAAAGAAAGAAGAGGGCGGGCTCTAGACATCTGTTTCTTAGGAGACAGTAGTCAGGCCTTTCCTGAGCTTTCTGCTTGTGTGCAGTTTGTAACCATCAGTCAAAGAAACAGAGCCTCTGTAATAATAAACCAAATTTCACCCACTGAACACCTGACTCCATGTCATTAATTTCTCCACTAACTTACAAGACACCCAAATTTACTACTGGCTTAGCAGAGGGGCAACAAAACTCACATGGATCTGAAACCGGCCAAGAGATCAGAGTGGGAGTAAATGGACAATTTTCCCAATGGAAAGATGCTACTAACAAGATGCCATTGAGATATTTATCAATTATCTGAAAACAAGGGAAAAAGAGGGTGGCAAAATTTGTCGAGGACACAAAATTAGTCTAGTCAAGAGTACACTGTGATGAACTTAAGTACAGTACCTAAGAAATCTTAGGTGATTAGGTAGCACAGTGGCAGACTTGAAATAAGGCATATACTTAACCACTGGGACAATTTACTAAGGGGCATGGTGGACTCCCCGATCACTGACAATTTTTAAATCAAGACTGGATGTTTTTCTAAAAGATCTGCTCTAGGAATTATTTTGGGGACATTCCACAGCCTGGTGTTATGCAGGATGATCACAAAGGTCCTTCTGGTTTGGAATCTATGAATCTAGTTACTACAATTTTCTGTTTGCACAGGTTATGGACAAGCACAGAATAATTGAAAATGCCCTGACTGTTTAAAAAATAGAAGCCTCCAGATATTTAAAAGAAAACACAGCAGCAGATGTTCCTGCTCTGCATGCAGCTGTATGTGGCAAAATATCTTAAACTCACTGATACACCCCTCCACATACACAACAGTTGGGCAGATTGCTCTGAAGGAAGAAAGGCCCCACAAATATCAGACCATTGGAAGAATTTTTAAAGTGTCAAACAAGCTAGCAAGAGGCAAAATTTAGTCATTGTCCCTCCTCTTTTACCTCAGACTCTTTCCTTCCCTCTCCTGAGGCCAGATTCTACAGCCTTTACTCAAACAAAAGGATCGTCCTCTCACTCCTTTCATTCACAAGGGTTTTTGTTTGAGTAAGAACTGTGGGATTTGACCCTAACACAGCAGTAAGACGTCTAACCACTCCTGGCTTTGTGGGAGCTGACACAAGACAATGCCTTGGCTTTTGCAAAATGGCATCTGTCAAGGCTACCATACTACACAGGATACTGGACTCATCAGCTCCTGGGCCAGATACAAGAGGAACATATGAACTCCCTGACAAGAAAAATTAGCTATGAACTCACAGTTGTGCAGTGCTGGCACCTTGGTGGCTTATACACACACGAAGGTCCAAAAAGTTTGAACCTGTCTCCTCTAAGAGAACACGCTGAGACTAGTTCTGGGAGACTTTGGCCTTCAGAGGGGAGATTTTTTAATACAGGTAAATTTTACTAAGACTCTGTTCCAAATATGCTTCTTATAAAGGTGGCCTGTAAAACAAGTTTCAAAGAAATTCATTGTCAGAACACCCTATGGAGTACCTTGCTATCCTCACATAACAGATGGGAAAGGTTTGGCGACTTGACCAAGGCCACAGAGTGTGACTGGTTAGATCACAGAACCCCCTTTGGGAGCTGCCACCTGCTGTGCCAAGACTACCTCTGCTCCTGCTTTCCCTGCCAACTCGGGACACAGGGCCGGCTCCAGGCACCAGCGCAGCAAGCAGGTGCTTGAAGTAGCCCATGGAAGGGGGCGGCACGTCCGGCTCTTTGGCTGAAATTCGGCAGCGAGTCCCTCGGTCCTTGCTGGAGGGAAGGACCTGCCGCTGAAGTGCCGAAGAAGAAAGCAGCACAGTGGAGCTGCCGCCAAAGTGCAAACGATCGTGACTCCCCCACCCCGCTGAAGCTTGGGGTGGCAAAAACCCTGGCGCCGGCCCTGTCGGGACCCCAGCACCCTGTCTTGCTGAGCCAGACACACCCATCTGCTCCCTCAAAGACCCAGGGTCCGAATTACTTGCCCCAAAGCTGCAGGTTTACCTGAAAGCAGCTAACAGAAGTGTTCTTGTCTTTAACACTCAAATGCCCAACTCCCAATGGGATCTAAACCCAAATAAATCTGTTTTACCCTGTAAAAAGCTTATGCAGGGTAAACTCAAATTGTTCGCCCTCTATAACACTGATAGATATTCAGTTGTTTGCTCCCCCAGGTATTACTACATATTCTGAGTTAATAAGTAAAAAGTGATTTTTATTAAACATAGAAAGTAGGATTTAAGTGGTTCCAAGTAGAAACAGACAGAACAAAGTAAGTCACCAAGGAAAATAAAATAAAATGTGCAAATCTATGTCTAATCAAACTGTACACAGATAATCTCACTCTTGGAGATGGTTCAGTAGATCTTCTTCAGACTGGACACCTTCCAGGCCTGGGCACAATTCTTTCCCCTGGTACAGCTCTTGTTCCAGCTCAGGTGGTAGCAAGGGGATTTTTCATGATGGCTCCTCCTCCTGTTCTGTTCCATCCCTTTATATATCTTCTCAGTGGAAAGACAACAGGTTAAAGATGGATTCCAGTTTAGGTGACATGATCACATATCACTGTAAGACTTCATTACCCACTTGCCAGCATCCACGTATACAGGAAGATTTGCAGGTAAAACAGAGCCATTTGCAGACAACTGTCCTGGTTAATAGGAGTCATCAAGATTTCAAACCACCATTAATGGCCCACACTTTGCATAGTTACAATAGGTCCTCAGTTATATTTCATATTTCTAGTTTCAGATACAAGCGTGGTACATTTATACAGATAGGATGACCACACTCAGTAGATTACAAGCTTTGTAATGATACCTTACAAGAGACCTTTTGCATGAAGCATATTCCAGTTACATTATTTTCACTCATTAGCATATTTTTATAAAACCATATAGACTGCAATGTCACAGAGAATCAGTGACAGAGGCTGAATCATAAAAGTCCTTTTCTCTTAGTTCTGTACTTATATCACACTGTCTAATGTGTTGCCCCTTAGTTGTGTTGCCCCTGTTCAACAGAGCAGCTCTTTTCCAGCCTGCAGCTAAGTCAGAAGTTTTGCAGTAGGTGACAATGAAATCCCCTTATGTGCCCTGTCCCCTTGCCGTAGCCCTGAATTGGTCTGGGGTCCCCCATGTCTGCGTATCATGGACCCCAGCTCTGGCAGACACAGAGGAGTCATGACTAACAAATCACTTTCTGGAGACGTCACCCTGCTAAACTCTCCACCCTAGTATCTGGGTCACATTTCCAAGGCTGTCCCCTCAACATTAAGGGCTAGAGACTCACTCATCCTTAATGAAAGCGGAGATTAGCCTTGAAATGTATAGAAAGAAGATCCATGGCTGGAGGCTAACTTTGGCAGTAGAGCTGTTTCTGAAGAGAACTTCTGGGGGTTACACAGCTCTAATCACATCCTCCAGTACTTCCACTGTGATTTCCGACTGTCCTCCCCAAACACAATGAAGGCGATCAGTCTGGAGTCTACTCCTGCCAAGTATCAAAGTGAGACCAATAGTATGAAACATCTCCACATCCTCTGGGAACGTGTTTTCCATATCATATAGAGTGGACAAACCTGACAAGTTGCTTGTCTGACTTAAACTTCCACATAAAAGTTTGGTTCAGGCCAAACTGCTCTTCTACGAGGAATTTGTAATTTATCAGCCTTCTTCCACAAAACTGGCCTCAAATCAGCACTTGATTGTGGCAGCTGCTGCTATGGAGACAAGGCTATTTAGTTCCAAGCTAATTGCTTAAGATTACTGATGCAGACTCAGAATGTTTCATAGTGAATTAAAAATGTTCCTAGTTATCGTCCTCTTCTGTCATCATTTCCCCTCTTGTCCTCCCAGAGATAAATGGACATCAGGGGTCTCCAAGAGAAAACTTAAAAATAACCATGAAAACCATCATCCAACTCTCTAGGGTGTAGAGCACTATAGATGCCTAGGTTTATATCAGCTCTGCAAGAATTTACATTCACCACTAGCATAAGATGCATGTGTCTTGGCATCAGCTAAGGAAGTGGGCGCTTAAAGGCGTTAGCTCTTCATAATAAATTCACAATCAACAGGAGACACACAGTTGTAAAAAAGAGAAGGGGCAATGACTATATGTTGTTAGATACCCTGGTGAACAAGAGCCCCGAGAGAACAGAATGATCAAATTCTCATCTCCACTTCAAGCCCTTTCAAACATTTATTTACTATCTTGAAAGTCACCACTCCATAGGAATCCACACCAAGCCAAGGCCCCTGCTTAAAGGCCCCAATCCAGCAGAGCTCGGGTGACCAGACAGCAAATGTGAAAAATCAGGACAGAGTAAGGGGTAGTGGGAACCTATATAAGAAAAAGACCCAAAAATCAGGACTGTCCCTATAAAATCAGGACATCTGGTCATCCTAAGCAAAGCACTTTGCACTTGTTTGAACAGATGGCAGTGTGACTACTCACATGTTTCATGGCCAAAGCACCATTATCGTGAGAAAAGTTACTTTGTAGAAATGGCAGCTTCTTAAACAACTGATCTGCTGAGCTCTTTCTGATCTCACTTACACCAATGAAAATCATGAGTAACTCTGTACAATTCATGTTACGCTGGTGTAAAACTGGTGTAAGTGAGGTCTGAGTCACGCCAAGAGTGTCTTTAGAGTCACACCTGCTGACCTTTGTGACAACAGTAAGGTTTATACTCCTTTTTACTCCCGTGAAGCTGTACAACAATAGTATCAGAGAGATCTGGAGTCCATCCTGATGCAAATATCAACAGAACAGTTAACAAACGTCCACCTGAGAGTCAAATTCTTATCTCATTCGGATCCATGCAATCCCAAAACAATTAGAAAGAACATAGCTTGACATTCAGGTCCTAGGACGAGTTTGTGGGGCTGGCAGCTACAGGAAAAACCCTCACAATGCTATTTGTATATAGTCACTTTCCATTAAACTTAAATATTACAGTAACACTCAGAGGCCCTGCTCAGGATCAAGGCCCCACTGTGCAACTACTGTACAACACAGCAGCAGACATAGTGCCTTCCTTGAAAACTTTGTAATCTAAGAAACAAACCAGTGCAGGACCATTTTGTGCTGAACTACTTTGCGTTCTGACTTTACCTTCCTTACCAATAATTTTTAAAATGTTGCCAACACTCACAATTTTACCATGAGTCTTGCAATATTTAGCGTTTTTAAGACCCCAGGTTCTGGACTTGGGTCATTACCTGGGAATTTCTACTTTCATTGTTTTAAAAAAGTAAATGTCTAACTCTTAGAAAAGCTTGAAAGTGTGAACCACCTCCCACTCCCTGCCCAAAGTTGGTTTTTTTGTTGTTGTTGTTTTTAAAGTTTCATGATTTATAAGGTAACTCCTGATTCTGGGGAGAGGGGGCTGATATAATATTAAATGCTTAAGCTTATTACTGTTGCTTTGATTATCCATTCAATTATTAGCCATTAATTATTACTAGTTTCATCCTGAGGATTTCTATCAAGTACTATTAATACTAATATTTAGAGCTCATGTAGTGCTTCTCATGTTGAAATCACGCGACCAACATTAACTGATGCTTACAATAAAATACTGTCTTGCTGACACAAAAAGAGGCACTTCGATCACCTTAGGCTCCCTGTTAAATGTTTCTTTAATGATCCCCACATACTGCTAAGACCTTGGCTATTTTCCTTTCCTCTTACCAGTTCAGTCAATTGTCCAGTCATCTCTTTTCTTTGGCCTAATTCACTGGATGGAAGCAGGAGTCGGTATATATAAGCATTCCTGAAACTGCTACCGTCATATGTGGAGGAGGAGGGCTCTCTTCTCACATTCTTTTGTGACCCTTGTCATTTACCTCTCCTCATATAATGACTGATCCACGGCTCTCTCTCCGGAGCTCATGTTCTGGTCAATCCTGGGCTGTTCTCTTCATTATTATTTTACCAACTTATTCACCTTTATTGTTCTTATTGCTCTTCTGGCCCAGAAAACTACCCCTTGTCAGTTGTCTTTTCTCCTATTGATATGCATGGGAGATGTACATTAAAAGAGACTGTTAAGGCCAAATTCTGTTATCTATTGAAATAAATGGAGATACTTTGGATTTACATAGGTGCAACTGAGAGCAGAATTTGGCCCTATGTTTTTCAGCATGTGTTGATTACCACTTGTCTAAAGGTGGAATAGTTAAATGGTTTGGGGATTTTTTTTCAAGTTTCCCTCTTGCTTTTTTACCATTGAAATTCAGAAGTGCCCTCCCCCCAAATCATAATTTTAAAAACAGAAAAGTTTTAATTGGCTCTAATGTTGATGTCATATTATAGACCAGTTATATATTAAGGGCCAAATTCTCCACTTAGTTGTACCTGACTTCAGAGAGGTTTCACTATTATAAGGCAGAAATATTTCACCCTAAGTACGCTGCCCGTGTACATGAATATATATTGGAAAGGTTTGGCAGTTAGGTAATTTCTCCTAACATTAATAAGGCTACATTTTTTGCAGCACACCCTTTTTAATTTAGTTTCCAAAGTTAATCAACATCTGATTATTTTCAGATTACTTGATGAAACTCTAAATGGTTTGTGGCATAGAAATTTTTCCCTGTCAACGTTCTCACCTCTTCTAGGAACAAAGTTTAAAAACAAAAAATCTTTAGATCTACCAGACGTTTCTAAAAAAATGGTAGAGCAATTTATAAATGCAAGACTTAAAGCAACCTCGTTCTTTGGCACATAGAGAATAAAAGCTATGCGCTAAATCAAAGACTTAATTTTATATGAGCCTGTACTGTGCAACTTACAGCTGACATTTATAACTAATGCTTGCCATTCAGCTCTCTCTCTCTAGCCGGATATCTAGGGCCCAGACTCCTTCAGTACAGTTTCCTCCAGGATTGATGATATTTCTTCTCTAATAAAACCACGGTTTGCTGCAGCAGCATAGCAAACACCGATTTAGATGGCTGCCTTTTCTGAGCCAATCTGTCCATATTTGCATGCCAGATGTGAGTGCCAGCCAAAAACCTAATGTACCATTCAATAAGCTGATATCAAGTGTAGGACACAATACCCTGAATGCTTTTTAATGTACAAAATAGGAAAGAATGGTGAGCAGAAGATTTTCTAATTTAAACTACAGGAGGCTCACAATATTTGTGAATGATAATGATCAGCGCTCATGCTACAAAGCAGGGTGCAGGAAAGGACAGAGTATGACAATTATTCCATGCCCTGATTCTCTCTGCTAATTAAAAATAAAGAAATGGAGTGGCAGAAGAGTTGGAGATGCATAAAATGTTGAGGAAAAAACCACTGAGGAGAGGGGAAGACAGACAGGTGCCTTTCTCATTTCTGATGTGGCTCACGTTTAAAGCCAGATTAAATCACGAGCTTGCAATAAAATAGGGATTTTAAAGCAAATACTTGCCAACGTTCTAACATAAAAATGACTCAAGTCCAGTACAAGTTGTTCACTCTCTTCACATGTAAATGCAAACACTTCTTGGGGTACCCTCTACCCACTGTGCTGAAATATGAAATAAAGGGCCCTTTCTCTGTGAAATGGCCAAGTGGGGAGGTGCAAGGAGCACCCAGAAGAGCACAAGTATTGTTCCCTTTTAGGTCCCAGAGATGCAAGCTACTCCAAAAGCTATCCCATGTTCCAGCATCTATTCTGCCCAACCCTGTGGTGTTAACCGAAGAGGGTAGCCTACGATATTATCCTAAGTGACTTTCCTGAGGCACAACTCAGCCTAGCTCCAAAACAGTGGCAAAGA
The DNA here is from genome assembly GCF_003597395.2 of Chelonoidis abingdonii. NCBI lineage: Eukaryota > Metazoa > Chordata > Testudines > Testudinidae > Chelonoidis > Chelonoidis abingdonii. The sequence goes on from NC_133777.1 coordinate 18,909,378, forward strand.
TAAGGTACCATCACAGGGAATACTGTGGGCATGTCTATGCAGCAATTCAGTGCGTGGCAACCTGGGGTATAAACCTACAGCACTCCTGCATGCCACACACTAAGTAGCCATGTTGACCCTGCTACCACACACTAAAAGTTCAGAAGTTCCTTTGGGTTAAACAGCAGTAGATGAGAGTGGGCAACAGAACTTAGTGCACAGTATCTGGGTCCACATGGCCACTCAGTTCATGGCAGGCTGGAGCACTGTAGATTCTGTCCATTCTGTGCACTAAATTGCCACAAAGACAAGTTCTGAAAGTAGCTGGGGAAACAATGGGGGAAGCTATTAATTGGGGGATACCCCTGGCCAGGCCCCAACCAGGCTGGCAAGGTTTACTCCTCCCAGTCCAAAACTAAGAACAAAGGGGATACTACAATCTTACAGTGTTGACCTTGGGATGAAGAAGGTGGGAGAGGAGAGGCTGAGTGGATGATACATTAATGGGGACACATTAATAGAGACTCACTGAGAAAGACACAGAAACTGCATCATGCAGGTATCTTTCCTAGCCCACAGATGGAGTAACTAGAGTGAATGGAACTTACAAAAGCTTGTGAGAAAAGATTAAAGGTTAGGTAAGGGGAAGTATTGCTTATAGGTAGGGCTGTCAATTAATCAGTTAACTCACGAAATTAACTCAAAAATATTAATGTGATTAATCGCAGTTTTAATCACACTGTTAAATAGAATACCAATTGAAATTTATTAAATATTTTTGGATGTTCTTCTACATTTTCAAATATATTGATTTCAATTACAACACAGAATACAAAGTATACAGTGCTCACTTTACTATGTTTATATTATTTATTATAAATACTTGCACTGTAAACAAAATAAAGTATTTTTCAATTGACATCATACAAGTACTGTAGTGCAATCTCTTGATCATAAAAGTGTAACTTACAAATGTACTTTTTTTGGTTACATAATTGCACTCACAAAACAATGTAAAACTTTAGAGTTTACAAGTACATTCAGTCCTACTTCTTGTTCAACCAATCGCTAAGACAAACAAATTTGTTTACATTTACAGGAGATAATGCTGCCCACTTCTTATTTATAATGTCATCTGAAAGTGAGAACAGATGTTTGCATGGCACTTCTGTAGCTGACATGGCAAGGTATTTATGTGCCAGATTTGCTAAACATTCATGCGGCATTGATTTAGCAGGTCTAGTGAAGAGCGCTCTTCCATCGATTTCTGTATGCCACCTCAACGAGAGGCAGAAGCAATGTCGGCGGTGAATGTCGTCTGTCGACATAGCATAGCATGGACCCCGCAGTAAGTATATCTATGCTAAGTCGACTTGAGTTACATCTACTAATGTCACTCAAATTGCATAGCTTAGATTGATTGGCAGTGGTAGCGTAGACCTGGCGTAAGAGGGGCAGGACAGTGTGGTTCCAATCAGAGAAGGGTGAAGGTAGCAAAACCTGTCCACAAAGAGGTGCATCTGAGAGGAACTGAACGGAGTCTAAAATGGAGTTCACCCTATAACTGTGACAATGATCCATCTCATTTTCTGAAATAGAACACACTCCAAGAAATGTTGATAACAAGAGTAAAAGAATTAATTGGGTCATTTTACTGGAATTTAGCATTTGTGGTTCATACAGGGCTCCAATTTGCTGCTTTCATTTTAAAATTGCTTATTATTCCAAAATATGAATTGCCTCTATCTAAGTAAGGGCATTTTAAGGGTCATGGTGATTAGAGTAACAGCACTTACAACTCTCCATTAATACTTGCTTTGCATTAACCTTACTTTCCTGATTTAAGAAGTCATTGCTACCACAGAAAATCAGTCTCTCTTCAGATGTCTCCTTGTAACTTAAGTCTTTTTTGTACAGGACAGAAAACATGGACAAAAATGGCATTCCAACAGCAAGACAAAGAAAGTTCAAGGTTTGGCTTAAAACCACAAAAAGGCAGAGAATTCAGATTTAAATCCATAGTGCCAGGATCATCTCTCTCCATTGTAACTAATTAAAGTATGATAGGAATAGCAGTTGTTCAAAGCTGCAAGCTGACTGGCTATTTGAACTTTTCGGACTCACCACAGCTGTGCACTTTTTCACTCAAACCAAACCCAAAAAAACTCAACTCATCGCTACATCAATTCTGTTTAATTGGTGAAAGATGAAAAATGGAAAGGCTTTTTTTTTTAAAAAATAAACACCTCACACTCACCTCTGACTTTCAAAGTGATCCATTTGTTTGTAGCTGCAAAACATTTGCAAGATTCTGTGATGCGAACCTCTATCCAGCTTTCTCCTCAATACGTGCTTTTCCCCACATTTACCTTCCCTCCTCCATTGTTGAGATGCATCAGGAACTAAAGGGCCAAAGGAAAAAAACCTTACAGTTCATTGTAAATGGGTTTTTTGGGAGGTAAGGAAGGGAACTAGATTAATTCAGGCATTTACAGTACAAACTACAGTTTGAGATTTGCAAAGGCAACCACGGTTATTGTAACCACTCAATTTCAACTGACATGCATAGGACTTGTGTGGGTACAGCCCCAGCCCAGCTTTGACATTCTTAACCTAAGGGTTTTAATAATAGTATGTCAGAGGAAATGCTCCTCAGAGAAGCCAGTTGTAAGGGAAGAAGGTGCTCAAACCCTTCCATTTGTAGTGAAACTAGTTTGTTTGTTTGTTTGGGGGGAAGGTTGGGGGGGGTGGTTGTTTTTTTAAAGAAAGTATTTTTCCTTAGAATTATCTTAAAGGCAAGGGGTTTGTTGCTTACTAGTACTAGGGGATCTGAAACTCATAAGCCTGGTCTACACTACGGGGTTAGGTTGAATTTAACCATGTTAGGTCGATTTAAAAATGACTGCATCCACACAACCAATCCTGTTCCATCGACCTAAAGGGCTCTTAAAATCGACTTCTGTACTCCTCCCCGGCGAGGGGAGTAGCACTAAAATCAACCTTGCTGGGTCAAATTTGGGGTAGTGCAGACGCAAATTGATGGTATTGGCCTCCGGGAGCTATCCCAGAGTGTTCCATTGTGACTGCTCAGGACAGCGCTCTCAACTCCAATGCACTAGTCATATAAACAGGAAAAGTCCCGGGAAATTTTGAATTTCATTTCCTGTTTGGTCAGTGTGGTGGCAGCACTGGTGACCATGCAGTCCTCCCAGAATCGCAAACGAGCTCCAGCATGGACTGAAAGGGAGACACTGGATCTGATTGCTATATGAGGAGAAGCATCTGTGCAGGCCGAAGTCCGATCAAAAAGAAGAAATGCTAATATATTTGCCAAAATCTCACAGGGCATAGTGGACAGAGGGTACAGCAGGGACACACAGCAGTGCCCTGTGAAAGTTAAGGAGCCCAGGCAAGCCTACTAAAAGACAAAAGGAGGAAAACGGTCGCTGCAGGTCAAAGCTCCATACATGCCGCTTCTATGATCAGCTGCATTGCATTCTAGGGAGGAGGATTTTGAAGAGGTGGAGAATGCGCAGCAGACAAGCTGTGAATCCATTCTCCCCGGCCACCAGGACCTTTTCATCACTATGGAGCCAATACCCTCCAAGGCAGGATCCCCGACCCTGAACCTGGAGAAGGCACCTGTGGTGAGTGCACATTTGTAACTACAGTACAGGGTTTAAAAGCAATATTGTTTAATGTTTGATTTGCCCTGAAGAACTGGGATGCATTCATGGCGAGTACAGCTACTGGAAAGGTCTGTTCACATGTCTGAGGATGGAGCGGGAATCCTCCAGGGACATCTCCATGAAGCTCTCCTGGAGGTACTCTGAAAGCCTTTGCAGAAGGTTTCTGGGGAGGGCTGCCTTATTGCGTCCTCCACAGTAGGACACTTTATCATGCCAAGCCAGTAGCAAGTAGACTGGAATCATTGCAGCACAAAACATGGCAGCAAATGGTCCTGGGTTTTGGTCTCATTCAAGCACCATTTGGTCTTTATTTTTCTGTGTTAGCCTCAGTAGAGGGATATCATTCATGGTCACCTGGTTGAAATAGGGGAATTCTTGTAAATGATCAGTAAAAGGACCCCATCCATGCTGGGCTGATTGGGCTTGGCTAAAAGGGATCATCCCAGGGAATAGCCACATGGCGGGAGGGAGAGGTGAAAGGATCATCCCAGAGAATAGCCATGTGGTGGGGGGAGGGGTGACGGGATCATCCCAGAGAATAGCCACATGGGGTGGGGGTAGGTATGTGTTGCACATCCACCCGAAAACTGCAGCCCCTCCTTTAAATGTGAAACCCAACCCATTGCTTGCTCTGGGAAAGGAGGGCAATGCAGTTTGAAAACAGTCCCACATTTATCAAGGCGTAAGAAGCCAATCACATGTACTAAAAGACTTACCGTGGCTGCCTGGAAACCAAATTCTGTTGCCCAGCCGTGTGCGATGTGTCACCATATTGGCAGGCGCTCAATATAAAAGGAAAAATGCAACCTTGTACCTAAAACACATGTGCTGTCTGCTGTGAATTTCTTGATTCACTATGAAAGAGTCTCCCTTTTGTTTTCAGAAACGTATCATCTTAAATTTTACTCTCCCTTTTGATCTCCCCCCAGGTTGGAATGTTTCTACACTCCCCCTATCATCTCTGTCCCTGAGGTTATCGCAGATTAGAAGATGAAAAAAATGCACTCGAGATTACATATTTTCCGAGCTCATGCAGTCCTCCCGCACTGATAGGGCACAGCTTAATGCATGGAGGCATTCAGTGGCAGAGGCCAGGAAAGAATTAAGTGAGCATGAAGAGTGGAGGCATGACACGATACTGAGGCTAATGAGGGAGCAAACGGACATGATGAAGTGTCTGTTGGAGCTGCAGGAAAGCCAACAAGAACACAGACCCCTGCTGCATCCACTGCATAACCGCATGTTCTCCTCCCCAAGTTCCATATCCGCCTCACCCAAATGCCCAAGAACCCAGGGGCGGAGGCTCCGGGCACCCAGCCACTCCTCTCCAGAGGATGGCCCAAGCAACAGAAGGCTGTCATTCAAACAGCTTTGATTTGTAGTGTGGCTACAATAAAGAATGTGGCCTTGTCCTTCCCTCCTCCTGCACCCCACCTGGGCTACCTGGTCCATTATCTCTTTTTAATAAAGAAAGCATCCATGGTTTCAAAACAATAGTTACTTTATTTTGAAGGGGGAATGGTGGTTGGCTTACAGGGAATTAAAACAAACAAAGGGGGTGGGTTTGCATCAAGAAGAAACACACACAACTGTCACACCAAAGCCTGGCCAGCCATGAAACTGTTTTTTGAAGCTTCTCTGATGCAGTGTGCCTTGCTGTGCTCTTCTAATTGCCCTGGTGTCTGGCTGCTCAAAGTCAAATGCCAGGTGACTTGCCTCAACCTCCCACCCCGCCATAAACATGTCCCCCTTACTCTCATAGACATTATAGAGCACACAGCAAGCAGCAATAACAATGGGAATGTTGGCTGTGCTGAGCTCTGACCTACCCAGCAAACAGTGCCAGCAAGCTTTTAAACGTCCAAAGGCACATTCTACCACCATTCTGCACTTGCTCAGCCTATAGTTGAACTGCTCCTTAGTACTGTTCAGGCTGCCTGTGTATGGCTTCATGAGCCATGAGAGCAAGAGGCAGGTTGGGTCTCCAGGGATAACTATTGGCATTTCAATGTCCCCAACGGTAATTTTTTGGTCTGGGAAGTAAATCTCTTCTTGCAGCTGCTCAAACAGCCCGGAGCTCCTGAATATGCAAGCATCATGCACCTTTCCCGGCCATCCCACATTGATGTTGGTGAAACGTCCCTTGTGATCCACCAGTGCTTGCAGCACCATTGAGAAGTACCCCTTGTGGTTTATGTACTGGTTGGCAAGGTGGTCCAGTGCCAAGATGGGAATATGGGTTCCGTCTATCACCCCATCACAGTTAGGGAAACCCATTGCAGCAAAGACATCCACTATGACCTCCACATTTCCCAGTGTCACTACCCTTGATAAAAGAACTTCAATGATTGCACTGGCTACTTGCATCACAACAACTCCCACAGCAGATGTGCCACTCCAAATTGATTCCCAACTGACCGGTAGCTGTCTGGCGTTGCAAGCTTCCACAGGGCTACAGCCACTCGCTTCTCACCTTTCAGGGCAGCTCTCATCTTGGTATTCCTGTGCTTCAGGCCAGGGGAAAACAACTCACAAAGTTCCATGAAGGTGTCCTTATGCATGCAAAAGTTTCACAGCCACTGGGAATCATCCCATACCTGCAACACTATGCGGTCCCACCAGTCTGTGCTTGCAGGGCCGGCGCTTCCATTTAGGCGGCCTAGGCAATCACCTAGGGCGCCAGGATTATTGGTGGGCGGTATTTTGCCAGAGGGGGCGGCAGGCGGCTCTGGTGGAGCTGCCGCAGTCCTGCCTGCGCTGCTCCGGTGGACTGCCTGCAGGCACGACTGCGGCAGCTCCACCAGAGCCGCGGGACCAGCGCGTGGGGTGGCAAAATTGCCGTGCGCCTAGGGCGCTAAAACTCCTAGCGCCGGTCCTGTGTGCTTGTTTGCCAGGCCCAGAATTGGTGTTCCACTGTATCTACCAGCCCCACTGCCATCATGATGTCCCAATTGCCACAGTCCGTGCTATCAAGAAGTCTATGTCTATGTCCTCATGAGAGGACTCTTCATGATGGTGTCTCTTAGCAGAGCGGGCTCCATGCTTGCTGTGGTATGACACCTGCATGGGTAACCCAGAAAAACAGGCACAAAACGATTGTCTGCAGTTGCTTTCATGGGTGGGAAGCGGGGGAACTGATAACATGTACCCGAAACCACCCGTGACAATGTTTTTACACCATCCGACATTGGGAGCTTAACCCAGAATTTCAATGGGCAGCGGAGACTGTGGGAATTATGAGATACCTACCCACAGTGCACCACTCTGTAAGTCGATGCCAGCCATGGTAGTGAGGACTCAGTTCGCCAAATTAATGCGCTTAGTGTGGACATAGGCAATCAACTGTACAAAATCAATTTCTAAAAGTCAACTTATAAAATTGACCTAATTTCATAGTGTAGACATACCCTTAGATGACCTGTGCTGTTTACAGCATTAAAAGGGGTTCGGAGGGGATTGTCAAAGGAAGTTGGGTGCTCAAATGGTATTGAAATTCAATGGGAGTTAGACTCCTAAACCCTTTAGGTTCCTCTTAAAGTCCCACCCTTAACAGTTAATCCTCTCTTGTTTAGCCTAGTTCCTATACTGCATCTTCATCAGTCTTAGCACTTCTGCTACCCTAACGGGCAGATCAAAAGAGAATCATCGGCAATGGCTGGGTGCTAGCTGCTTATCCAGGCAGCAGTAGAATAAAATGTCTTAACAGCAGCTTCTGACTAAGAGAGACAGATTGATGGAGGAGATTATGAAAAAGAATAGAACTTCTTTAAGGGGTTAAGGAATCAATAAAGATGTCTGACAAATTAAGTGTTTGCCTGACCTGTGAATTCCCATCATTAGCGAGCTATTGATGTAACGTAAAAAGCAATGCTTTTAACTTTACAGATGTTCAGTTGCTGGCATGCTGATTATTACAAGAATAAAGAAAGGCAGAATAAATGATTGCCTAATAGGATTCTAAAATGGCCTCCTGTGTTGAAAAGACATTTTAGGTGAGAAATAGAAGCCCTGTAATGTGCATGTTTTTCAGTTTTATCATCAAAAAAGTATTATCTCCCTAATGATCCTTATGAAATTGGATAGGCACAGAGTTAAGCTAGATTTGGGATGTCTTTAATAATGTTAAGAGATGGCAGCTACTACCTCAAAGAACGAACACTGCTGAGGACAAGCAGTTTAAGTAGCAAGGAAACCTCTTTGGAATTACTTGTGTAGAAAATTATTAGTGATAATTCATTGCTAAAATACCAGCAGTTAAAGGGTTCCAATACCAAGGGGATGAGCTTGGCACGAATGCCTACTGGTGATAGATTAGACATATAAATTTCATACCTGGCATTATATACTCAAAACAAACATTTGGTGTATTCTGATATTGTTGGTTACTCTTCCATGTATTACATTCCCTTATGACATATAGTAATAGAACGTTAGGCCATCACAACAAACACCCTAATTACAGGGTCATACACAGGGTAAGCAGGCTGCGTTTTCTGAAACCAATATTTCTATTCAAAAACATATGCTGGCACTAGAGGGGGCTAGAGTGGAAGCTGACATAGCACTCATCCCTCCTAAAGACCCTTTGTGTTCGTTTTACTTTGCATCTTACTTGGGTTGTGTCTAATTTAAACTGTAAATTCCTCAGAAAGGAAACTGCCTACCTTTCTTATTGGTAAAGTGCAGATGTATGTGGTGATTGATACATAATAGACATGAGTGAACAATAGCAGAGATATTCACATACATTTCAGCCACTTATAAAATGAGTTTTTCCCCAGCTGTATTCATGCCAGGGCCGGCGCTTCCATTAGGCGACCCAAGGTGGTCGCCTAGGGTGCCAGGATTCGGGGGGTGGCATTTTGGGCGCTCCCCACAGGGCGCACGGGAGCTTCCGGTTCTGCTCCTGTCACGCCGCCGAAGAAGGACCTTCTGCAGACGTGCCCCGGAAAACAGCGGCAGGCAATTGAGCAACTCAATGACTGCCACTGTCACCTGCGGCATTTCAGCAGAGGGTCCTTCTTTAGCAGCGCAATGAGAGTGGACCCGGAAGCTCCCATACGTCCCATGGGAAGCCCACAAAATGCCACCCCCTGATTTCTGCGTAGGGCACCAGAAACCCTGGCGCCGCTTCTGATTCACATCCCTTTCTATTTGCTTTTGGAGTACATTTGAGGGAGCAAAGGTGTGCTCATATGACTGTTCACTGAAAGCAAATTCTAGGTTTGAAGCTGAGTTCTGTTTCAATAGGAAAAGAGCTTCGTTTGGGGGAATTTCAGGTAACACATGTATACAGTTTGGTCAGGCAAACAGGGACAGCAAAACCACCATCAACTATTGCCTGACCTGGGGCAGGAGTCTTTTAGATCCTCTCTAATGTAACTGGGGGTGTTTTCCATTGTCCCATATAAATATCTAATATTTCCTGAATCCGAATAAACTCCTGGACTCAGTGATACTTTTAAGCAATGAGTTCCATTGCCTTGTTCCATCAACAATAAGTACTGCAGCAAACAGGCAGGGCTCTGCTCTTCGTCTCTATGCCACACCTGGGAGCAACACCCAGGCTTGTGTTCCTGAGCTACTGGTCTCACAACACTATGTCCCTCCCGAAATCTGAAGCTCCTTATCCAATTCTACTCACCACACTACAAGGTTAATTACGTTGTTGATGTAAGAGCTAGGCCCAGACTGCAGCCTTCACATCAGCCACTGAACAGCCAGACAATGGTAACTTTTGGTCAATACACATCAGGGCTTAATTCAGATTAGCAACTCTCGGGTGAAAGGATTCAAAGCCTAGTACCAATTCTCCAAGCCATCTAGTCTTTTGGAAAGTAGAAACTGCCATGTGGCACTTCCTAAAGCTCTGTGCCTACCTGTAATGATCAGTTTTAATATTAAAATATCAGAGACACAAAACAGCCACAATTAGTCTTCCTTCTAAAATGAGTTGTGGCTCTACTGAAAGGGAGAGCTGGGCTGATGCTGAGTGAAGGATCCAAAGCAAAAGGGAGAGCATCGGGGCACAGTTAAGAAAAACAAAACAGGCTTTCAGCACTGGCGAGTCCTAAACCCTATACTGTACATTGAAGGGAAAGAACTAGCAATGATCACTCCCTCTTCTCCTGAAGGCCAAAGCTGTGTATAGGGAAACAAGAATGGCTTTCACTACACTCAGGAAACAGGAATGGCTTCCACATAGATCATTAGGGTTGGAAGGGACCTCAAGAGATCATCTAGTCCAACCCCCTACTCAAAGCAGGACCAATCCCCAAATGGCCCCTCAAGGATTGAACTCACAACCCTGGGTTTAGCAGGCCAATGCTCAAACCACTGAGCTATCCCTCCCCCAAAATCTTCCCTTCCTGGCATGGTTGAATGAGTCCTAAGAGCCACAGCATTATATCAGAGCCTAGAGTCTGTGGCTGTGGCCATGTCAGCTTTCGATGTGATGCCAGCACCATCCATTTCTATTTTATCACAGAGCGATAGTGAAGTAGCTGTTCAGTATCAACATTAACAAACCATTGATCCAATTATATGCCTTTCTATTTCATTTCAAATTTACAACCTGGTTACTGCCTCCATGACAGGAATAGATTTTCTGGTGATTTCAGAAACAGTTAATATGCCATTATGAGTCAATAAAGATGATCAAACATCTCTCTGTATTATTCTCTTAATTCATCAAACAGCTTTATTAATCTAAGCCTGAGCTCCAGCAAAGAGCAGTGTATAATATTTCAAAATTGGGAAGATTTCTCTCCCTTTGTGCTGTTTTCAGTTTCATTTAATGTTAAGGACACATCTGCAGTTATCAGGGGCTCTGAAAACTGAATCCTAAAGGACTCTCCGCCCATCTACATTGCTATGAGAGGGCTCCCCACATCACAAGTCAGGGGGTGCAGATAGTAAGTGGGCAAGAAGGAAACAGAAGGGCATAGGCACAGCCATAGCTGACCTACAAAGATGAGACAACATGGGGGGAGAAGCTGCACCCAGTAAGTTATTTTGCTCCAGAAGCAAAGGGGATGGATTTGGACTGAATCACAATTCCTTCCTACAGTTGTTCCTGGAACAGCACAGTTCTGAGCTATCCCTTACTCAGTGCTAAGTCTTACAGCTCAATCTAACTTAGGGTGACCAAAGCTAGCAGCTGTCCTTTAGAACCTCTAAGAGAAAGAAAAGAGAGCTAGCTGCGTTAGCATTTTAGGCTGGAATTTTCAAAGAGCAAGCTCCCATTTCTCCCACTGAACTTCCATGGGCACCCAGCTCCCTTAGCAAATCGCTGCCATAGCTTTGATCTGAGTCCACTAACAAAGACAAAACAAATGTGATTAGAATGAAGGTGCCAGAATTTATTCTTTTAATACTTGGAATTACATTAAATACCAGTGAGAACAACAACATGAAATACTTCAAGTAATAATTTAGATTAGATTGAATTTTTAATAGCAAATTATAATAGGCTAAAGAAAGTTTTCCGCCTTCAGACAAGATCTGGATGTGCAGAGAGGTTGCATTCTTCGTCATTATGAAGCAGAGTCGGAAGTGCCCAAGTTGCATTGTCGGAATATATTAGACTACACTGCTCTTGAATGAGGGCACCATAATTCATCATTTGTGACATCCTGTTAAATGATGTCACTGCCACCTGAAGTAACAACTGTGAAAAGTAAAATGCATTTTGGAAGAGAGTTTGGAGTTATAGCCTCCTTTGATGTCAAGTATTTAAGATACAGCCCACCCCCACGGATATTACCCCTATATCACAGTGCTCTCAGCACTTGGGTGGGGGGAGGGATAGCTCAGTGGTTTGAGCATTGGCCTGCTAAGAGCTCAATCTTTGAGGGATCCTTAGGGATCCAGGGCAAAAATCTGTCCTTGGCCCTGCTATTGAAGGGAGGGGGCTGTACTCAATGACCTCTCAAGGTCCCTTCCAGTTCTATGAGAAGTATATATCCATATATTATTCCTACAACTGTTAGACAGGGAGCAGCTCAGTCAGTCTTTCAAAGCTGCTAAAACAAACAACCACAAATTCAGCCTAATTTTTCCCCCCTCCTCCAGTGGGTGCAGATTGATCTTGTAAATACAAGCTAGGCAGCCACCTAACCCACTCAGAGCTATTCAGACTGGTAACCTGAGAGGAGAGGTATGCAAATACTGAGCACAGAAGCCATAAGGGATCCAAGGCTGTCTGAGACAAAGTTTATGAGTCCTCCCTGCAACCTCCTTTCTCAATCACTCTGGACAACACCACCATCCTGCCCGTCACTCAGGCACATCACCTGATCATCTTCCACTGACACCTGTGTCCAGGTCCTCACATCTAGATAGGATGACCAGATGTCCTGATTTTATAGGGACAATCCCGATTTTTGGGCCTTTTCCTTATATAGGCTCCTATTACCCCCTATTCCCGTCCCGATTTTTGATATTTACTGTCTGGCCACCCTACATCTAGGCTCAAAGATTCTTTGTGTATAAGATCTCTAATGCAGGGTCTTACCTATCCAGCCACACAGCTAAAGCCATGGGCGGCAGATAATGGAGGCTGAAGGAGGCTAAGTCTCCCCAAACCTCTGCTAATGCTCTCTGCCACAGCCCCAAGGCTGGGCCACAGCAGGGCTCAGAGCTTTTCTGGGTGGCCCAGGCTTAGCCCTGGCTGAGGCTCCTCCCGACTGCTCAGGGCACCAACAGGTTGGCCAGAATTCGGGACTGAGTCAGCAGGCCAGCCAGCAAAGGGGCCTCAGGGAGAAGGGGCGGAGCATGGGGCTGGCCTCCCCAAATGGGGGGTGCATGCTACACCCATGTTTAAAACTCTGCCCAGGTTCTCATAATCTTGCACCTCAGTTACTGAAACATCCTTTGCTCTGCTTTGCCCTTCACAAATGCAATTCTATCCAGCTCATAACCATTCCGAATGCTGCCGCAAAGACCATTTCCCCAGCCTATAGCTTTGACCATGTCATCCCTCTTTGCATCCCTCCAGTGGCTCCTCCACCTAGAGCATCAGACAAACTGCTTGTCTTCACTTTCAAGGCCTTTCCCAGTCAATCCCCACAGTATCAACCATCTCTCCCATTCACTCGTGAGCCGTCGATGCTTGCCTGGAGGTTTGCTATAGATACCAACTGGCGCAAGATCAGGCCCATGGTACACAGATTTCATTTTATTCCCTCACAGACTTTTCCCCCCTCAGAATTATTCCTGGCTCAGTTAGTGTTCTTGCCTTAAACTGCAAAGCTTGATGCCTGAAAGTAACAATGGTTTGGACTTAATGTTTTTTGCATTTACAGCACTGGAAAAAAATCACCGCATTTCAGACTGTGTGGTGCTCACAGCTGCTAACACAAAGTAATATGCTAAATAAATTAGAAAAGGCCTGACAACAGGAGTCTGCTGTTTTACGTTCTTGATCACTCCAAGCTTGCCAGAATCCAATTTATTTTTTGTAATTTTGACAGATAATACCGACGTTTATTTTAAGTGTTTTTTGTATTTTTACCCAGTATAATTGTCAGTTGCACAAGATTATGAGGTTTAAGCTTTTTTTCTATTTTCATCTGTTTACATTTTCACAGTTGTTGGAAATTAGGTGTGTGGGGGCGGGGTTCAGACAATTACCGAATGATAGACATTGAGATTTTAAAAGTGAAAGCTTTATAACCATTAAAACACAGATTTCCAACATCACATCTCAAAACACGCATCGTAAATATCCTTACACCAAACCTGAATAAGTTCTCAAGCTGCATTTTCCTTACTTTGCCTACCTGTACATTTCTATTATTGTCGATAGAAATATTCTTTTCAAGCTGTTTGTGTGCGTACGATGAAATCGATATTTACCCACATTTACTGATCATCCAATCCTTCCAAGCCTAAACATTTTGCAGTAACAATAGGGATAGCATTGAGTAAGATTGCATTGTTGGAAGCAAGTCAAGGCTCTCAGTGTCAGATGCTTCTCTCTCTAAAACAGTGAAAACTATAATTCGCATCCAAAATACCAATGTACTGTCAATCCCTACTAAAATGCCGTCAGATTTACTTCAGGCACATTCGTTGTTGTCCCTGCCTGCAGGTATATGGGATCTTGGGGAGCAATTACCACACAGGTGGGGTGCCAATTAATTTCTTTATTAAAGGAAAAAGGAAGTGGTGGGAATTTAACAATGAAATATGATGGGATGGGGTGTATAGGGTGTTTACAATAGACAATGATGGGGGGTTCTTCTTACTGAACAGTGTAGGGAGTTCTAACAGTGAGGTACAGTAAGTGGGGTTCAGCACAATGGGATACAGTACAGTCAATAAGCAACTCAACTTTATATAGGAACAACTCTAGATACAGTGTGGTATGCAAAACATACCAAAAAGAAATGCAAAATAAAATGGTAGCTTCTATATAAAATGGTCAACAATCTTAGATAGAATGTGTTGAGTGGTTAATAGCTTTATACACAATGTAACACAATGGCATCAGTGCAAATACAAAAGTATATTAGAAAAGTGGAAGCAACCAATGGGGTATTATAACCACAAGTAAAATGTGAATCACAGTGCAATGATACAATATGGGAGATAAGTGAAATTATGTAACAGTATAAGAGAAAATTAATGACTTAATTTGTGAGGCTGTGATAGCAGATAATCTGCAAGAGTGTACCTAAAGGCTGGGTCAAGAAACAGGAGGGGGGAGGGGAGTGAATGATTAGTGGCAACTGATGAGAGGAGAGTGCAGCTGCAAGCAGCGAGAGACTCTGAAGCCCTGCGGGGTAAGGACAAAAGGAGCAGAGCTGGATGGTGATCTTCGGTAGGGGAGGGGCTAGCAGAGAAGAGTGTAAGAAGGGCTAGAGGGAGTTGTTAAGCAACAAGCGGACACCAAAAACAAAGGAAAGAAGTGGCCAAAGGCGTTTTGGGAGTTACCAACAGGGGGGGAGAAGCAGCAAGGGCGTTCGGGAGTTCGGGGTGATGATGCAGACACAGTGGGGCGGAGCAGCAAAGAGTTTATAACAGGGAGAACGGAGAAGTACACAGAGGGAGATTGGGGAGCGGGGGGAAACAAGACACCGGAAAGGTTTTCAGCGCGGAGAGATCGGGGACTGCTGGGAAGACTAATTCCAAACGCAAAAACCTTACCCTTATCCTTTTAACTTAACCAAACTTATATAAAAAATGACAAGCAGCTTATACAAAGCTAACAAAACAGGTACAGAATACAACCAGGAAATGGCTTTTAAAATCTATCTTTAACCAACAACTAGGCAAAACAACAATATCACAATTCTTAGCAAAACTATAACAAGCAACTATACGGAGCAAGCAAAACAGCAAACTATAGCAAGGCAGGTGAAACTTACAAGCGCTACAATCTTAGCAAACTATGACTTATTAAAACTTAAAAACAAAACCTATGTGCACCTTATGCTATCGGAGAAGTCCACAGAGGGCAGAGTGGTATGTGCCCAGATACGCTCCCAAGGCAAGCCCCCAGGAAGCCAAGGATGGTGGCTTGGCAGCAGTGGATACGGCTGAAAAGCAGTTTGAAGGGGCCGGGGGGGGGGCCCGGAGGGCAAAGCCCACAGGAGCAGGCTAGCGCGCACAAACTTTATTTTTATCAAGGCAAAGCGCCGCCCCCCCCCCCCCCTGGAGTTAAGAGAGGTTTTAGACACAGACCAAGGTTAGCTTTGAGTCTGTGTGCTGGGAAACAGAAGCCAGCAGCTAAAATAATAAAATAAAAGTATAGAAAGTTTTCACAGAGGGATTGCTTCTAGTTCCCCCAGGTAGCAGGCAAAGGCAAAGCAGCAAGAAATCAGAAGAAGCAAGGAGAAGCTCGCGTACGGTTCTCGATATCAGGAGATCTTCTCAGGCAGCAATTCGTTCTTCGTTGGGAGGGCGGTTCAAAAACGGGGTACGCTCAAAATAAAACAAAGAGCGGACAAATAGGACCCCCCAGAACCCCTGAGCTGATCAGACCAGGCAGCACACTGCAGGAACCTTTTTGAGTTGCCTGTTTCAAAATATCTGTTTTTTTAAGGCAAACTCAGGCAGTTTCCCTGCCATTAATCCTGATAGGCTCCCTCTGTCACAGGGGATGGAGGCACAGGGAAAAACTGCAGAGTGAGCACAGAGACGTTCCTGGGCAGAGTCCTGGCAATAGGTTGTGAGTTCACATCTCAAAGGACTCAAAAGCACATGAGGCCTATGACTCATGCCCGAGGATCTTAAAAACACATTAGGTCTTGCAGCTCTGGACATTGCCTACCCTACACCAAGCCCAAGTTTAACAGATGGTGATAACAGGACTAACCCTTTGAACAGGGCAGTGGTCCCACTTAGCACGCAGCACAAGTGACCATCCCTTTGAGAAGGGCAATGGCTCTTGGTAAACAGCTTAAGGTGCCCTCCCTTTGAGAAGGGCAGTGGCCCTGGTAAACAACTTAACAGCCAGGGAGGTGCGGCCACAGGAGGAGAACAAAAACAAAATGGAGTATGGGGACAGCTGTAAGAAACAAAATGGAATAGGGGGATAGCTGTAACAGACAGTTGTCTCAGAGAAGAGGACCAGCAATATGCTGCTTCGGACTTCAGGAAGGTTATTGTCCATTAAGTCGAATAAACAAATTTCTCTTAGAGGCAGAACCTCACCTTCAGGAAGTTCACATTTCACATTGTGAACATCTCCATATAGCCTGCAGCTTGCTATCCCACCCAGAAACCAACCCCTATCTCCGGCAAGCTAAATGTGGCGATTCCAGCCCAGAGCCTTAGTTGCTCTAACTACTGGGCTAGAGTCATTCTAATGTTCTCTCTGTCTCAAGGACTAAGTACTTATCCACAATGGAACAGTCATGGGACCAGAGAGAGAGAGAGAATGACTCTATAGTCCAGTAGTTAGGGCACCCACCTCAGAGATGGGTGCACTGGGGTCCAGTGCCCCTACTCCAGTCACTCTTTCATTATTTCTTCACAGTGCAACAGATTCAAACAGGAGAGACTGAGGGAGCCCCACATCAGAATATCTCAGAGCTCTGTGGTTAGAGCCTCTCCTGAGAGGCGGGAGACCCCCGTTCAAATCTTCTCTCTCTCTGGGGGATGGGAGGGGAAACTGAACCTGTGTTCCCCAGGGTTAAAAGTCATAAGGTGGACACTTCCACCAGGATTTTGAATGGGTTCCAATCTGGTTGATGTACAGAGGGTGCTTGGGAATTTTTACCCTGAAAAACTAGAGTTCAGATGCCCACAGTAATTGGCGAGAGTTTTGTGGATCACAGTGGAGCCAAAACTGGGATTTAGATGCCTAAAACAGGAACTTAAAAGCCTAAGTTGGGGCTTTACACACCTAAGTACTTTTGTGGATCCCAACCCAAGTGGGTAATTAGTATGGTCCCAGACCCCTGGCCTTCTCTTCCATAACCTCCCCTCTTCACTGCGCTCTGCTCCATTGGTGGAACAGGAGGGGACCACCAGAGCCTTAGTTATTTCCTCTATAATATGTATGTTCAAGGCTGAAGCTAGTACACAACCACTAACAGCACCTGTGAGTCTCTGTTATGTAGCACAAGCACCAGCAAGGCTCCTATCATGTTGTAAAACTGATTCACAGAATATCGCAAATGAAATCTCATCCCAAGGGTGCGAATCTTCCCAACTACTGATTTTTGTGACATTTAAGCGCAAGAGCTATTTGGTGGGTGAAATATGATCCAACATTGCTTTTGTTGCATGCATGCCTTCCATCTTTTTCTAAGGAGCCTCTTACTTCTGATCACTGAGGTGAATATCAATTTTGAACTGGCACTGCCTTCCATCTGTTCCACTCATCTGCTGGACTTTTGCTCACTTTTGTTACTTCAGAGCATGCGGAATTATCTCCTCTTTTCATCTGCTCTCACATTCCTTGTGTATTTGCTTCTGATCTACTTCATGAAGGTTTCTGCTGAACATGCCATCATTCTGTCACAGGAGTAAAAGTGGGTAAGATTCAGCTTTGTAAGCTACCCTGGCATTTCTGCCTGCTAATTAAAGCATTCAGATGGGAGAGGCTCATCTACAGATTCCAATCAGGCTTGGTTAGATCACTGTGGTGACTCACAGAAGAGGAGATTTGTATAGAGGTTTGTGTAATGTCAAGTTCTCTTTTCCTTGAGGCTGCCAATCACCCCTTACTCAGGCCAAGCAGAGCCAGATGACAATCTCTTGACCTCTCCCAATTTTGTCTTCTGTACAGCCAGTTTTGAAGTCCTCATAATTTACTGTACATCAAACTATAGCATGGTATCTTGATAATGTTACAATGTATTTACAATGGAATAGCAATAAATTCCTGAGCTCTCATAAGCATTTTTGTCACAGATCTCAAGGCACCTTTGCAAAATGTTTTAGCCTCTTTTTACAGATAGAGAAACCGAGGCACAGAGTGGTGAAGTGATTTGCCTAAAGTTGCACAGCTGGCTTGTGTCAAAGCCGGGAATAGAACTCAAGCATCCTGAGTCAGTTCAGTCCTCTTCCCACTTTATAGGGTTTGGGGGCATCTCAGTCTCTCCTGTTCTCTGCCTGTGGCACACAATTTGATCTCCTGAGGACTGAATGCTTTAGTTTAACTAAAGTCTTTGGATGGAATGTAGGGGTGTCTGGGTAAAATTCAAAGTCCTGCAATACACAAGAGACCGGACTAGATGATCTAATCATCACGCCTGACCTTAAACTCTCAGACTATGAAGCAGCAGCAGCAGCAGCACCCAATATTTCATATATTAAAAATTACATCAATCTTTAACAATATTTGGAAAAGGAATCTAATGACATTAGGTCCATGTTACCGCAAACACAAACTACCCACAAGAAGGAGCTAGGAAACTAGGATTTTGAACTGTGGCGTTTCCTTTGAATTCCCTTGGGAAACCCTTCTGCAGTCTCACCTCTCCTATCCCTCAGACAGGCAGAAATAGGTGCTCATTGAATACCTAAATGAAGGAAACCCATAAGATCAGCACAGAGCTCAGAGGATGTGAGGAAGCCATATATTTTCTGCACTTGCTCCTGGTTCTTCTGCTCCAATATCTTGACAACACAGCTCCTGCTAGGGAATCCCCCACCAGCTATTACATGTGGAAACTCCCTTTAATATCTGCATACCAGGCTGTGCATAGATTAATATGTAGGCAGATGGCAGCTCTTAAAAGAGTTGGTGGCGCAATATTAAAATGATAGGTCCTAAACAAATATAGAAGAGGCAGGGTTGGGTAGGAACTGGATTTTATAATGTAGCTGGATTTTGTAATGTACTATGAGAATTAATGTAAGATTTGATTCCATCCTGTCAGCCATCCTTTTTGAATAGCAGAAAGGAATGACAGACCAGAACAATCCTTATGACTGATTATGGTCACCTTTTGTTTTAGGATAAGTTATAATGTCTACTATGGTTTCCTATATGTATTACAAATTAGGCACTCTAGTTAAACATGCATTTCTTTGTTTTAAGGTTTAGTAAGTAAAAAAAGACAGGATTCTCTATTGTATCTATGTTAAGTAGATTAGAGAAACATTGAAGGCAAGATTTAATTTGCAATGCCTTTCTGCTCGATATAAAATACTACTGTTTGTATTCTCAATCTGTTTGTGTGAATGAGGATGTATGCATCAGGAAAAGATGAGATGTAAAGGCCATTGTTATAGCCAGAGTCCAGGAAGAAGTAGTAAAGAGACATCAAAGAATCATCAACGTGCATCCATAATGAAGGGCAGATTGACGACTCTGAGGTAACAGCTGGCACCCCTGAGGACAATTGATTAAATCAAAACAAAAAGACAGGATGACCCTCTCGGAGGTGTACTGGAATGTTCACACCAATTAAGTAGTAAGCGATCACAAAGTGATACAGCAAAATCCATAGACTTCAACAAAGGAAAAAAAACCTATAAGAACCAGAGTGCTTGGCCATGGAACTTGAGTCCGTCTTTTAGATTGACTCAAGCTACAACAGACTCGTAACTATGAACATCACTGGGAGAGAGAGAGAGAGAGAGAGAGAGAGAGAGTGTGTGAAAAGCATATGCTAACTGTTGTATTCTCAATAAATGCTGCATATTTACCTTCCTCTATAAAGATCCCATGTGCTTTGTATGAGCATAACAGGGTAACCTTTTCAGGCGTGGGAATACTGCTGAATCCTGCAGGTTAGTGCCTATTGGCTCACTGTACAATATAAAGGGAGAGGGGAGTAACCCACCCGAGAACACTACAGAATCTAGTTTATAGGAATTTGGTAGTATTCCTTTAAATAGTTTGGGAGCCCTCTGGCAGGCCTCCCTGACTTCTACTGCAGAAGCCACCAGACGGTAACAGAGCAGGAGTAGAATGTATGTTTGTAGCTAGACTTCATATGGTTGTATATAATTAGTAACACAATTATTTGGAACCCAACTGTGTCTGTGTAGGTTCCTCATGTTATTATAGTTGGATAGAGAGCAAAGACACAACAGAACCTTTGGGCAGCCAGGCTGGAGTTTACATGATCCTTAGTTTGAGTTACTTTCAGCAGTAAAGCCACCCCCTCCCCTTGTACATCACATGTAACCTTTTGTTGGACCAGAGACTCCATCTGGATAGAGGCAGGAAAATCAGAATGCTGGCTGGTAATGCACCCACATCCATTCCATTCCACCTAGACATTTCATTATCGCAGCACAATGCTGTCGTCAGCTCCCTTCACCTATTCTTAATGGTAGCATGAAAATGGCATAAAAAAAAAAAAAAAAAAAAAACCTTTAGTCAATCAACTCAGGAAGAACTTAAAGTGCCTTTTTAAACAGAGTACAAACATCTTTAGAGAGATTCAATACATTGATTACCTTTTTTTTAAACTATACACATTTTTCCTTCTGCTCTCTGCATTTTAGCATTTGAGGCACAGTCGGTTCTCTCGTGTACGGCCCTTGCCTGCTATGTTAGGCTAATCAATAAGAAATTATACTTTTACCTTGCTATTTTTCAAGTAACGTAACTGCAACATATTTCTCTCTCATTCATTACATTATCGATTGTGAAACAAAAACAGAGAAAACAAATGGAAATTCCTAATCACATTTCTAATGTTGCGGAGTTATGGAGAATTGCTCTGTCAATGCTAACTTCATCTGCAGAGAAGATTCCTTTAACTATGTGTATGCTCTAGGTTGCTGTTTTTGTTATCAGTAAAATAAAGTAATTATCATAAGATTAATTTCTCTCGAAGAACTTTTGCTCAATTAAGAATCAGTCAGCACAGGTGTGCTATCTGATTACCCCACAGGTTGAGTCGACCAGCTGTGACTGCTGTTTCCTACATGTATTCATGATCTGTCTTATTTTACTGATAAATGATTGTTTTCCCTGGGAAGAGCCAGCAACAATCAGTTTAGAGATATTAACATCAAATTTAAGAGGATACATCAGACTAGGCATAAAAGATGAGCATAGTCTATATATTCAGTTGGCTTGTGCAATAAGCACAACAAGTGAATTGCCTTGTTGTTTACAAGTAGAAGAGTCCCACACTGGACTCACCAAGCGGGCTTGCCCAGCAGTCCTTGCACACACATGGGGGTTAGGAGGTGCAACACAGTTACACACTTCGTTTTCCTCTAGAGCATTCACCAAACTAGGCTTTAAAGTGTCCCCTTCTTGTGTAGGACATCTGGAATGTGATGCAATCACCTGACAATGTAACCATTCATTTTCTGGACAAGTTTTAGTGAATTAGACCCAGACCATCAGATGGTCCCCAAATTTTGCACAGGAAAGACGGGATGTCACAATGGCTCTCCCTCCTCCCATGCCACCTTAGGCAGCTTGCACAAAAGTGAAGGGCTATTGCAGCCCTCTGCTCCAGGGAGCTTAGAGACGACTCTTCTTTATACTTGTGAGGGTGCATGTTATCTCAAATGGGGAGGGGTGGAGAGAAGGTGAGGCCCATTCTATGCCACGCTAGCCCACACACAATCTATGCCATACCAGAACATGGAACAGCCTACTCCCCACCATATAGCGGGAGCCTGAAGAGGCACTAATCCTGCCCTGAACTACCACAGACAGTGCAGCTCCACCCCATCCCTCACTCAGGGCTGGGCAGAATAGGCACATTCTGGCTCTGAATGTAGACATAAGTAGCTTCTAAACAGAATGTTCTCCTTAATTTCCACAAGCCAGTCAGCAGGTCTTCTGTGTAGCTGAAAACATCTGCTCTAGTCTCACAGTTTCATCCTGACTGGATGTCACTCATTAGAAGCCCAGGGTCCTGATTTTTCTTGTGTCCATGGAAGGATACACATCTTACATTCTCTCCGTGTTTGAGTGAGGCCATCAACATTAATTTGGATATTTGTCATTTCATTTTCCCTGTAAAAAGGACTGCTATAATTCTGAGCATAGACCGCATCGATCAGTGGCCACACAAGCAGTTTCTGTAGGGTTCACTGAGGATGTGGAAGAACGTTCTGATGCACACTTTGATGGACTGAATATATTATCAGGGATGGCGATGGGGATATGCATTGCCTCATTTAAAGCAATGCCAGGCACAGGGATGTATAACGGCTGCCCGATGAGATTCTAAAGTTCATCCAACTCCTTTGAAACATTTTTAGCAGAGGTAAGTGCAGAGAGAGAAAAGGTTGTTGTACATTAAGTTTTTCACTAAAGTGTCATCATATAAAGACATCATCATGGAAAGAGGGAGCCTGCTGAATAGATACTAACATTCATAGGGGAAGAATGAGCCTGTCTGAGTGTTGATGTAATACCATGGAAGGATGAATCTCACTGGGAATGGGGAATGGGGGTTGAAGGAACAAGAATGAGTCAATAAATAAAGAAATGGCATGCTCCCCTATCAAGTAGTTTATTGTTAAATTGATAGCCTCTCCCCCAGAGGAAGTTGAATGGTTTTAGTCATAAGTGTTCAAGCAGAATGCATCTCAGAGAAAAAAATCATGAAAGGTACTAAGTATCTTTACTGTATGGCCTCAATCACTTCTATAACTATAAATGCTATGATAGTTAGCAAGCAATAGTAAGTTTGCACCCAAGTTAAGATTTGTAGTTGGCTAAACCACAGTTGAACATTTGAGATACTGACTACACTGAGTGCATCTATTCTGCTCGAGAGGGGAGTACTATGGGCTGGATATTAAAGAACTCACCTCCCATTTAGGCACCAAAACAAATGGCCACATTTTCAACTGAGCTCGGCACATTGGGTGCTTTTGAAAAATCTGTCTCTTATTTAGCCCTAATTGGCAGCTCAGTTCTTCCAACTCTGTACTTGATTGTAAGTGCTGAGCATTATCAAGAAAGTAAATATATTCCCTCAGAGTGGACATTTCTCACCATAATTCACAAAGAATTAGAGATGCAACTGCTATTATTAACACAAATTGCAAACCAAGTCCATTACCCAACCATCCATCCATCTTCATACCAATGAAAATGTGCCCCCTGGATGACACGCAGTTTGACAATTGATCTTTCATAAATATTGGATGGTTCTAAATTCAAGAAACTAACAGAGTAGTGCTGTTTGGGAATCAATATATCTATTCACTGGCTACATCAAAGATAATAGCAGGGAAATAGTTTTGAATTATTGTGTGTGGAGGGGTGACCCATTAAAATAATACTATCAGGCTATGTTCTAGACCAGGAGCGGGCAAACTTTTTGGCCCGAGGGTCACATTGGGTTTCATAAATTGTATGGAGGGCCAGTTAAGGAGGTGGAGCCATGACCCCCTCCCCTATCTGCCCTCTCCGGGACTCCTGCTCCATCCAACCCCCCTTGTTCCCTGTGACCCCACTAGGATCCCTGCCTCAAGCTTTTCCTGTTGTCCACAAATATGAAATGCTGAAACTGGTCCGTCAGGGGACTCTAGCTAACTCCAACATTTCAAAGCACTTTGTCTATTCTGATAGAGTGACATCTAGCCCAGCCTCATGAAAAAATATTTGGGCATTGGGCAGGTGAAGTATGAAGGGCTACAGAGTGAATTCTACCCCTCCTCCAATGCCAGGCTGCAGTTCTCTCTCTGCCCACATCTGCTACTCCAGCTCCACCCCCAGCATCAGTTGCTGAGGGAGTCTGGGCCCTAGGTCTATGTAAAGTCAGATCCCTTGGCTACCCTCATTGCTGCCTTCTACGCCTGTGCAGAGACAATAGCAATCATACAAACTAGGCCTTATATAGGGCTTTTCATCAGCAGGATTAAGGCATTTCAGTCTCGTACAGAAGTGCTACAATTCCCATTTTTACAGATGGGGAACTAAGGCACTGAGAGGTTAAGTGACTTGCCCCAAGTCACACAGGAAGTCTGTGGCAGAGCATGGAACTGAACCTGAGTCTCCTAAGGCCTATGCTAGTGCCCTAACCGATCCTCTCTTTCCATGGTTCACTGGGGGTATGTGCAGGTGCCCCAGGGAGATTCCTTAGCCCTGGGTCAACCAGTGCAGCCCCTCTGAGATGTGGCTAGCCTAGCATTGAGCAGGTGAAGTACACTATAGAAAACATGGAGACACTTTTGGCTTCCTTTGAATTCACTGAGATGGAGAATTGGAGAACGTGGAAATAAGCGAGATTGTTGCCATCCAACACCATCCTCCCCAGATATTCCCCGTTCACCCCCCGCATCCCCCAAACTACCCATTTCTCGCTTTCCAAAAGCCTCAGTAATAGTTGAGCTTGACAGAACCCCTCAAAGGCAACAGATTGGCACTATTTTGGACCAAGGGGTGGGGGAGCAAGTCAAAGTGCAAGGCTCCCCCTACCCCCAGAGAAGGCCTTACTGGCAGCTCCAGTTCTCAAACCAAGACAGCAGCAGCTTGAGCACCTCTGCTGATCGCAACTCCAATATTCAGATCCTAGGCGTTGCAAGTCAAAATCAATTCCTTGAATTCCTCCTGGTGACCCACAGGTAGCCAGGCCAAATTAGAAGGCACTAGTGTAATGCACATGTGATGAGATACCTTGCTAAACAAGTGGCTGCCAGCTTCAACTTCCAAATGAATGTAATGAATAAATGGGTGCTTTATACTATGAGTGGCATTTTCAAAAGCCTTCAGTGCTGGCCTAACTTCTACTCCTGTTAGAGTCATTGGGGGAGAGGGATAGCTCAGTGGTTTGAGCATTGGCCTGCTAAACCCAGGGTTGTAAGTTCAGTCCTTGAGGGGGCCACTTATGGATCTGGGGCAAAAATCAGTACTTGGTCCTGCTAGTGAAGGCAGGGAGCTAGACTCAATGACCTGTCAAGGTCCTTCCAGTTCTAGGAGATAGGTATATCTCCAATTATTATTTATTTATTTATTGGTAAAACTCCCATGGACTTCAGTAGGAGTGGGGGTAGGCTGTCACAGTTCAGGGCTACTGCACCTCTCCCCTTAGTGGTTCAACAAGATCACCCACCCACTGTCAGGCATCCAGCTTCCCAGCTGTTGCCTCTCTTGGGAGGAGACCCACCTCTCTCCCCATTCTGACCAGCGGATTGCCAGGCTGCACAATTCCCTGTCTTCTCTGTGTAATTCTCAGCTCAGAATCTGTTCGAACAAACCTGCTTGCTTTCTCTTAGGAGACTGATACCAGGGTACTTGCTACAGATGTTACCACACCGTTCTTTCTAAGCAAGCCTACTTTATTCTTAAGGTTAAAATAAAAAGATGACAGAGAAGACATTACAAACAATAAAAGAACCTACATGCATACTAATAAGCTTACCAAGCATCACCCCACCCTAGGGATTTCTCGATGGTCACAGCTTCAGAGCTTCATCTCAAAACAAGTAAAGTCGTGTCAGTAGGCCAAATCCTTCCAATCCTCCCCTAAGGACTGGGGCTCTCCAGGGTCCTATCCATTTGCTGGATCAAAGGTGGCTCTGAGTCAGCCTAAACTCAGACTTTTTATTCAGAAGTCTTTTCCTTTGTCTGCTGGTCTCTGGAGAATCCAGTTTAAACCAGTAAATGCATCTCTCTCCAGGGGGGCTGAAAGACTGATAATGGAGGAAGTTCATTAGCATCTGCCCTCTCTACTAGAGAAGGTACATACAAGTCCACAATAACACATACACAATTGCAATTTTTACTACATGTACCCCAAAGGTGTTAACCCTAATTCAATACGGTTTAAACTTTACTGAATTAAGTTTATCTTAACTCCATTAACCTTTGTTCAGGAAATGACAGGTTAGAGTCAGTCCATCACAGGCAAAGGTTCAGCATGTTGGAAAATCCCATCTTATCTGCATTATATTTTCATGTGAGAAATGTAATAATTAAATCTGAAGGGAGCACTCTCTTTTTAAGCCACTAGTTTCCAACCACTTATAATTCTCAAAAAAACCAAACCACTTTTGGTCTGAAATGAGAATACTGGATACAATTTAGTTTGGAAGACTTGAAGTTAAGAGTCCAAATCTGTTAATCTGTGGTACATACATCCAAGCCCTAGCTATGCTAAACGTGCACTTACGTTGCCATAGTACATTGCAAACCACGGATCTCAAAGCACATTACAAAGGCATCTCAGTATTACCCTTATTTTAGGGATGGACACACTAGTGACAGGCACAAAAAAAGACAGGGGATTTACTCAAGGTCACATAGCAAGTCAGTGGAAAGGCTGAGAGTAAAACTCTGTGAAATCTTCTGGACTACCTGGTAGGCTGTGAAGATCCTCTTATTAATTTGGTATCATTGAGGTAGCTGGTATTACCACCATTACAGCGCTACAGTGAGAAATGAACCCTTAGGAAGAATTAGAGCAGTTTAACTGGTCATACATCACAATTAATGATGGAGCTTTTCTCAGGATACGTTGATGAGGGAGAAGTCTGATTCTGATGGGGATAAATCTATTTAGTATTAAGCAGACAAATGGGGGAGGCAATATTAAGTCTTTCTGTATGCAAACACAGTGAAAGTTTACCAGATCAGCCTTTCAGATGATGTTTAGTGACCAAGAACAAAATTGCTGCAATTACTTCTTTGTTACTAGCCCTTTGCCCTTCAATTCTAGCTGGTTAGAATCTGCATAAGGTGGCCTTTGAAATGAGCAAGTTTTGCAAAATCATCATCATAGCACAAGATAAAGAATGTTTCCCAAAATAAAACTGACTAAACCACCACCATGTGGAAGTTTGTGATAAATGAAGGTATTTTAGGTTCAAGTGGAAATGCCGAGACCCCTATTGCATGCAAACACCTCCGACTGAGGATATGCCTATGTTGCAATTAAACACCTGCACCTGGTTCATGTCAGTTGACTCAGGCTCGTGGGGCTTGGGCAGCAGAGTTGTAAAATTTTGGTGTAGATGTTTGGGCTGTGGCTGGAGCCTGGGCTTTGGGAACGCACAAGCTGAAGTCAGCTGATGGGGGTCACCCGTGAGTGTTCAACTGCAGTGTAGACATACTGAGTCTTGTTTGCTATGGGCCAGCTCACGGAGATGCATGGGCACATGAAGGGGAGAAATGTGCTCTGGGGCTAGTCACAATGCAATTCTTGTGCTTCTCTACGTGCAGACATGGCTCCTCCTATTCACTTCACTCAAAGTGGGCCTAGACTCCTCAGCATTGGATCGCAAAGCAAGCTAAACACAGTACCGGGGCATGGTGCACCAGCAGGTATATTTCTCCTTTGGCTGGTGAAATCTGGGAACAATTCTCCCAGAGTTCCCCTAAGAACAGTTCAGTTCCACACTTTCCAGTGCAGGCTTGCATACACTGGGTCTGATCCAATGTTTACTAGCAATGGAAGGATTCTCATTGGCTTTAGTGGACATAGGTCTGGGCCAGTACTGCACAGCTCAGTCGTATTGTATAGCCCCTTTGAAGCCATTGAGACTATTCACTAAATAAGCACTATGCTCAGTGCTGGCAAGACTGAGCCCATGGATAGAAGTCTCCAAGACAGCCATCTCTGTTACTGCTGTCTAGAGCTGGATGGGAATTTTCCACCCAAAAGAGAACACTTGACAAAAAAGGAAGGAGAATTGTAAAAATGTTTGCTAAAAGGGTTTTCCATTATCCAGCCAACTCTAGTGATGTCTTAGCCTGGGGAACATGGCTTTTATAGGTAACACCCACAGGTCTCAGCAACGCTGAGGGACATGGGCTTTCCTCAAAGTCTCTGCTTTTTTGAGGAGCTTGCGATACTACACTGAATAATGCCCTTTAGGTGGCAGGGCTGGTAAGGCTGCATGCTGCCTTTATGCTGTATGTCAGGAACAAGGCCTTCATGTTGGCTAAATCTAGATTTTTTTCTTTTCGTCAAACACCATTAACTCAAATAACTTTGACTGGACTAGGCTTCTAGGGATATGTAAACCAGAACTTTCCTTTT
The DNA here is from genome assembly GCF_003597395.2 of Chelonoidis abingdonii. Classification (NCBI taxonomy): domain Eukaryota; kingdom Metazoa; phylum Chordata; order Testudines; family Testudinidae; genus Chelonoidis; species Chelonoidis abingdonii. The sequence continues at coordinate 18,937,420 of NC_133777.1, forward strand.
TATTGCATGTTAAAGCTCTTAGCAGATGAGAACTCAGAATTTTCTTGGCTGACAAGATAGCATGAGAACTCTTTCAGGACTGAGTGTAACACTAAATAACCATCACATGGATCTGTTGATGCTCTTATAATCTCCATCAACAATTTGACTCTCTCCTGAGTAGTGAGTATTCTCTGTCAAGTTTTTCTGTAGTTGTCTAGCTAAATGAAAACCACATTCAGTCTTTTTTTTTTTTTTTTTTTTTAACAAAACAGAATTCCTCATTTTAGGGTTTTAAACTGCTGCCCCTCACCATAGTTTTTGTGTCCCCCCCCTCCCCCGGGGAGAGCATGAATGCAGTCCCCCACTACCACAAATTATGCAGTCAAGTTTCCCGCATTTGGGGAAATCGCAGGGGTCAGCACACCCGCAGTGCAATGGATGAGCCTCACCCTAGGAAAACCACCTTCGTGATCATGTTATCTTAGGCATCTTCCATATCAAATCAACAGCAGAGTTCCTAAATCTCTAAACCAACTGCTACTATTGTGTATTCCTTTGCAAATCTATAGTAGCTCTGTTGGAATCAATGGGGTGGAACTAAGGCCCCAATTTAGCAAAGGATTTAAGCACATGCTAAAGTCTAATTGTACTCAATTAGACTATTGAAACTGGGTCTGCCAGCAGAATTTGGCTCTGTAACTGCAAGACAGAAGAAACTCAGGAAAAGCATTGTGTATACTCGGTGTGTCACCTCAGTCTTTCCACAAGTAAATGCTGCAAATATACAGCAACAGTAACTTTTCATCCAAGTTAATGTGCATAGTCTTTTCAGAACAGAATTAACCCACTGTGAGATAATGATGGTACTGAAAGACTATACCCCTTGCTTGATTAATGCTATGTAGGGGTCAAATTTTCAGTATGATGCACAATGAATAATGTCCATTTTTAACACAAACTGAGGATTAACTCCACCTAGCCATCCTCAGAGCAGTGAAAGTGTTTCCCTAGCAGTGCAGGACCTCTGGCAGATGCAAACAAATTTTCAGAAACACCTAGATCCAGAATGTTTTAAACTCAAGGAATTCATGGAAGTATTGCTTCTGAAGATCAGTTCAGAAAACATCTCTTCACTGGCGACATCAAAATAAGATAAATATGTAATCTATGAACTAGTAAAGGTTGTTTCTTTTCAATGGACAATCTATTTTCATTGTAAGACTATACATTCTTCGGGCTTCTGTTAGCTTAAACCCTTCAGTAATGTATGGGGTACTTGGTACACAGGCTTTTGCGCTGTCATTAACAAAAGTGGGGTGGCACTCACTCCCTCGTATTGGGCTATAAATCCTTTGCTTTACAACAAGCAGAATGGCAGACGTCCAGTTAACAAGGAGAACACTCCCAAAGGCAGTTCTTTCCATTTATTTTACAGGGACCAGTGTTACTCTTTTGGAAGATGCTTGACTACATTGCAAGCATCTCACTCTAATAAAGTCATTTTCCTTCAATAAAAGAGTGCATTTGAGATGACATACTGAACAGAGAAAAAAGGCACATGAAAATCCCAAAATAGACACCGAATGGAACAGTCGTATACAATATGGTTCTACTTACAATACAAGAGGTGAACTTCCCGAGCTAAATAGCAGGTGGTGAAAGAGGAGATTAGAACAGTTGCAACAAAAGAGGCTTTAGCAGAGCACAATGAGTCTCCTGGTCTTAGACCTTTTTTCCTTCCAAAGGCAGCTCAACGCTCAGTGTGTTGATAGCAAACACACACCACTCACACCTTACTTTGATTAGTCATCCTTTACAGTCTACAAATAGGCATGCCACTTTTCTTGCGCATTAAAATCACAGCACAGACATCCAAACAGTCAGAGAGAGAGGAAACTTCTGTACATTTAGGGTATGTCTACACTGCAATTAAAGACCTGTGGCTGGCCTATGCCAGCTGACTTGGACCAAAGGGCTCAGGATAAGACGCTGTTTCATTATGGGGTAGATGTTTGGGCCCAGGCTGGAGCCTGGGGCTCTAGGACCCTGCATGGGGGGAGGTTCCCACAATTTGGGCTGCAGCCATTAAACAACCATTAACCCAAGCCCACAAACCCAAGTCAGCTGGCAGAAGCCAACCACTAGTTATAATTGCAGTGTAGATATATCCTTAGTGTTTACGAAACCCTGGCCTGTAACAGTGCCTCATAGTGCTGGCTGTTCTCACTGCATAGGCTACCAAGAGTCCTTTCCTTTTGTCTTTGTTCTCTTGGATGGTGGTGTGTACAGGCATAGTTCCCAAAAGTTCCTTATTTCAAGGGAAGTCGCTTCTTTGAGTTCTAAAGTTACTCATGGACATCAGTAATAGAGAACCATGAAACTAAGGCCAGGTTTGCACTACAGACCTATATTAGTATAACTATGTCATTCAAGGGTATGAAAAATCCACACCCCTGACTGACGCAGTTTTACCTATCTAACACCCCATGTAGACTGCTCTATGTTGACGAGAAAGCTTCTCCTGTCAACACAGCTATCGCCTTTTGTGGAGGGGGATTAACTACACTGACAGGAGAAGCTCTCCCATCAGCATGGAGCGTCTCCACTTAATTGCTACAGCAGCGCAGCTGCACGGGTGCAGCGTTTTAAGTGTAGACCTGTCCTAAGGATATAGAAAGCATTACTCTAAAATACAAAGTCTCTCAGCCTTTTATGACAGGTTTCAGAGGAGCAGCCATGTTAGTCTGTATCCGCAAAAAGAACAGGAGTACTTGTGGCACCTTAGAGACTAACATGTATTTGAGCATAAGCTTTCGTGGGCTACATCCCACTTCATCAGATGCATAGAACGGAACATATAGTAAGAAGATATACATACACATACAGAGAACATGAAAAGGTGGAAGTTGCCCTACCAACTCTAAGAGGCTAATTAATTAAGATGAGCTATTACCAGCAGGAGAAAAAAAAACTTTTGTAGTGATAATCAAGATGGCCCATTTCAAACAGTTGACAAAAAGGAATGAGGATACTTAAAATGGGGAAATAGATTCAATTTGTGTAATGACCCAGCCACTCTCAGTCTCTATTCAAGCCAAAGTTAATGGTATCTAGTTTGCATATTAATTCAAGTTCAGCAGTTTCTTGCTGGGCTCTGTTTCATGTTGTCCTCCACTTTAGGCTAAGAGTTATGCTCCCAGGCTCATTGCTTTCCCCTTGGGGTCACTGCATGCACATGTTATAAAGCCAAATTCCCATTACCATGACTGGAAGAATGCCATCAGGAGTGCTCCAGAAGCCCTTTTCTCCCTCTAAAGGATATAAACACCCATTAACAAACCCATCCCTCTTGCGGAATATGAGCATCTCTGGATCAGACATTCCAGTTCTAGGATCCACTGGTTCCTTTCTCTGATTCGCTGGCCGGAATCTCTCTCCTCCAAAAGACTTACTTGGGATTTGACCCGCCTGTCTCTCCTACCACTTCTGAAATAAATATTTCAAATGCTGAATACATAGAGCTATCAAGTTTTAAGCTGTTGGAAACCTAAACTCTGTCCAACAGTGACAGTTCATCCCAGCTTTTTATTTCATTTTCTCCTGAGAAACTCCCCCAGAGAAGTGTATACCTAATACTTCTTCAGTTATAAATCTTTATTCACAAGCAGCAAAGACTGTTGACTTATTATTGGAAAGTAGAGAGTACAAGGAAACTAAGGAAAACATAAGTTCGGTATATATGGATTGTTACCACAAAGATGCAAAATAAATAAAAAGCGTAAACATATCAACATTCTCAAAAGTAGGATCGATATCTGTCACCAGTGGAGGAAGCACGTGCTCCTCCACTAAACAAGCACCAGTGGAGGAAGCACGTGCTCAGGGGGCAGCACAGTCCAAGCAGCTTTTTGTTGCGCCAGTGCGCTTGGGGCGACAAAAATGGTACAGCTTGCCCTGCCTCTAAAGTGCAGAAATGAACAGCAGATATCCCTGGACTTTAAATTCTCATGCCAGCACTCCTGCTGGTGACAAAATGACCCATGAATTTTAATTGATCTTTCTAAAAGTCTGTTGTTCCTTTCAATTATTGATTGGCCTTCTTGATTCAGCATATACTCACATCTGTCCATGATACAGACTGGGCTGAAAGATACAGCTGATCTTTGCATCTAAATATTATTAGGTCAATTAGGTGGTTAGGACATTGAAGCCACTAAAGGTACTTTTCACAAGAGTTTGAGTGTGGTCTCCCATATCTCATCTGAATTCCATTAATCATGCTTTGGCTTCATAAATTCTCCGCTCTGTTTTAAATGGAAAAGGTCTGCTCCAATACTTTAGTAAATGCCCAAAAAACCCACTGTCAAGGTGGAAAGGCATACCAGTTAAAAAACTGACCTAGTGTAAAGGGGATGTAATAGCAGTTATAATATAATGGAAGAAAGGGGAAGCTGATAGTAATGAAAATAAATCAGAAGCTAGAAATTGTAGAAAATTGTAAAGTGAAGCAAAAAGACACAAGGAGAAATCTATGAATAGTAGAGCTAAAGTCAATAAGAAGGCCCATCTCAAAATCTTTAACATATTTATTCCCTCACAATACCTTTGTGGGCACTTCAGACCAGGATATCTGGTGCAAAGCACACCGAGAACAGTGAGCAATGGCATTCATGCAGTAGCTACACACATTTCACATGGTCTATATTTGTTTTTAACCTGTCCCTCCCTTTCTTTGTTGCCATGTTCTCCTGTTTCTCAGGTTCATACTGTAAGCTCTTCAGGGCAGGGACAATCTTTTTCTTCAGCTAACTGACAGCCAGGGTTTATTATGGAGGGAATGAACCCAGTGGGAAAACTGGGGAAGAAACTCACAATTATAAACTCAATTCCACAGAGTGCTTCTGCAGATGTGCACAGGCTGAAATTGTGAACAAACAGCATCACTTGCCCCATAACCTCAGCCGTACAAAACACAATGCCATCCACAGCCTCAGAAACAACTCTGACATTATAATCAAAGGGGCTGACAAAGGAGGTGCTGTAGTCATAATGAACAGGTTGGATTATGAACAGGAGGCTGCCAGGCAGCTCTTCAACACCACATTCTACAGGCCACTATCCTCTGATCCCACTGAGGGTTACCAAAAGAAACTACACCATCTGCTCAAGAAACTCTCTGCTATAGCACAGGAACAAATCTACATGGACACACCCCCAGAGCCCTGACCCGGGGTATTCTATCTGCTATCTAAGATCCATAAACCTGGAAATGCTGGACGTCCCATCATCTCAGGCATTGGCACTCTTACAGCAGGATTATCTGTCTATTTGAATTCTCTCCTCAGACCCTATGCTATCAGCATTCCTAGCTATCTTCGAGACACCACAGATTTCCTGAGGAAACTACAAAACATTGGTCATCTTCCTGAAAACACCATCCCGGCCATCATGGATGTAGAAGCTCTTTACACCAATATTCCCCATGAGGATGGACTACAAGCTGTCAGGAACAGTATCCCTGTGAGGCCATGGCGCACCCGGTGGCTTTGTGAGTTTGTCCTCACCCACAACCATTTCAGATTTGGGGACAATTTGTACCTTCAAGTCAGTGGCACTGCTATGGGTACCCACATGGCCCCACAGTATGCCAACATTTGTATGGCTGACTTAGAACAATGCTTCCTCAGCTCCCATCCCCTAGTACCCCTCCTCCACTTGTGCTACATTGATGACATCATCATATAGACCCACGGAAAGGAGACCCTTGAAGAATTCCACCTGGATTTCAACAATTTCCACTCCACCATCAACCTCAGCCTGGACCAGTCCACATAAGAGATCCACTTCCTGGACACTACAGTACAAATAAGTGATGGGCACATAAACACCACCCTATACCAGAAACCTACTGACGACTCTACTTACCTACATGCCTCCAGCTTCCATCCAGGACACATCACACAATCCATTGTCTACAGCTAATGGCTAAGATACAAGCAAATTTGCTCCAATCCCTTAGACTGAGATAAACACCTACAAGATCTATATCAAGCACTCTTAAAACTACAATACCCACCTGGGGAAGTGAGGAAACAGATTGGATGAGCGAGACGGGTACCCAGAAGTCACCTACTACAGGACAGGCCCAACAAGGAAAACAGACCACCACTGGCCATCACATACAGCCTCCAGCTAAAACCTCTCCAGCGCATTACCAACAATCTAAAACCTATCCTGGAAAACGATCCCTCACTCTCACAGATCTTCGGAGGCAGGCCAGTCCTCGCTTTCAGGCAGCCCCCCAACCTGAAGCAAATACTCACCAGCAACTACACACCACAGAAACATTAATCCAGGAACCAAGCCCTGTAACAAATTTGTTGCCTATTCTGTCCCCATATTTACTCTAGTGACACCATCAGAGGACCCAACCACATCAGCCACACCATCAGGGACTCATTCACCTGCACATCTACCAATGTTATATATGCCATCATGTGCCAGCAATGCCTCTCTGCCATGTACATTGGTTAAACCAGACAGTCTCTACATAAAGGATAAATGGACATAAATTGGACATCAGGAATGGTAGCATACAAAAGCCAGTACGAGAACACTTCAATCTTCCTGGACATTCTAGAAGAAATTTTAAAGTAGCCATACTTGAACAAAAAAACTTCAGAAACAGACTTCAAAGAGAAACTGCAGAACTAGAATTCATTTGCAAATGTAACACCATTAACTTGGGCTTGAACAGGGACTAGGAGTGGCTAGCTCACTACAAAAGCAGCTTTGCCTCTCCTGGAATTCACACCTCCTCATCCATTATTGGGAGTGGACTACATCTACTCTGATCCAATTGGCCTTGTCAACACTGGTTCTCCATTTGTGAGGCAACTCCCTTCTCTTCATGTGACAGTATATAATGCCAGCATCTGTAATTTTCACTCCATGCATCTGAAGAAGTGGGTTTTTTTTACCCACGAAAGCTTACGCCCAAATAAATCTGTTAGTCTTTAAGATGTCACCGGACTCCTTGTTGTTTTTGTGGACACAGACTAATACGGTTACCACCTGATACTTCACAATTATTGTATACAGAGTGGTTGTCTGGCACTAATGAATCAATACTCCATATCAGATTCACTGCTCTGGAATGAAGTGTTTCCCTCTCTCCCTTCCACAGATAGACCTGCCTTGCAGAAAAACCTGAGGCCAGGAGCCAAGAAGAAAATCTGAGGGCATATCTATACAGTGGGGTAATATGCAATACAGGGGAGTGATGTCTGAAGTGCACTAATATGTTGTGCATTAATTGGTCCGTGTAGACACTGCAAATGCACACTAAAATTTCCCTAATGCGCAACTATGTAGTACTGTTTCACTATTATGTTAAAATGCACTAACTCTTAGTGCATGCCAACAGGGTTTACATGGATCAATGAATATACAACATGTAAGTGAGCTTTAGAAATCACTCCCCTGGAGTGCATGTTATCCCACCATGTAGCCAAGCCCTTCAGTTCACCCTCTCATGGCACATGGGGATTCTAGGAAGATTAGGTAACTCAACCCTCCCATTTTTTCTAGTCTCAGGAGGTTCAGGTAGCTCTGATAAAGCTTTGAAGAAGTATCCATGATGTGTGTTGCTTGTCTAGTAAAGCTACGGACCTTTGGGCATGACTAACCGTAAGCTCAGAGCACAGCTGGGAAAAATACTTAACAAAATATCTACACACACTCATTCACATTTCTAAAACTACTTGGACTTTATTCATGCTCTTTGTGCTGGAACAATTAAGCAATGCATAAGCCTAGTGCTGCTCTCTGCCCTTTTCTGAACATTTACCAACATCTAATATTCCAAGCACCAGGTTGTACACAAAACTGAAACAAGTAGAAACAAAATGGAAAGTGAACACCATGAAGGCTGGGCTACACCTAAGAACAATTACAGAATTCCCACCAATGGAAGCTATCACCAGAGATGCCCCATCAGTAGCTACAATGCAACTCACTACTAGTATTCCATTTGTCTTAATGAACCCAAAATCTTGTCACAATGCATTGCAGCCATTTTCTCTGAGCACATTGACATTTCAAATGTATTGATTACAGTGGGCAAGCTAGGTTTGGGAAAAAATAGTTTAATTGATTTTATTACTTGCAGAAAAATAGAACAAATGGGCACTTTTGTGAGAGGATAAAAACAAAGTTATTGGTTGAATACGGCTGAATTAAGCACTGAAAGTTCAGCTTCTACAGAGTGCTGACAATGTGGGCTTGGATCAATGCAGAAACAATTTTCACTGTAAGAGCACTGGCTCTGGCTATTAATTACTAATTATACCAAGTTTGCCGATCAATTGCTTTAACTCTTTCCAAGGTGCAAACTGAGTTATGGTAGAACTTGTTAACAATGTCAGACTGAGAACAATGATATGGGTTGCATTAATACTCCTGGAATGCCTACTTAATGCTGTCTGCTACATTCAACCTTGATTCATTAAAGCCATTCTTTGAGCCCATACAAGCCTACTGACCTATACTGAATCGATTCTTATTTTAACCCCTGAATTTCCCCATAGTTCTTTAATCAGACACATGCATTAGGGGTGAACTTCCCTTGGTGCAGAGGTTAGCAAGAAGGCCTAAGCATCCATTAAGTCCCACATAGGCCTTGGGTTGGCCCTTTGCACAACAATGGATTTCACCCTAGGTGTCCCAACCTGTTTTTGTAAAAAAATACAGATGGGACAGAGCTGCTGAATTCATCTCCAGCAATGCAAGGCTCTCCAAGTCCTCTGGCATTCAGGTCCAAGGGTTCAGTTTGCCCCGTTTGAGAGATTTATTTTTTTTAACGACAGAAAATGGTTACAATCCCAGAGCAGTAATATGTAAAGACACAACATTGCAAATGAGTCCATATTCTAAAGCAGTGATTAAAATCAGTTCCTTGTCTATTTACCGGCCAAATCCTCTGTTCCCACTGCAACAGCTGTGGATGCCAAACATCTTAACTATTGCCTGACCTATTATCTAACTGCAGAAATAGTCCGCTCCAAGCCCAGGTTCAGGTACACTGATATGGCAGTTGTGGGAGAGTTTCACATCTACAGCCTATTAATAACAATCAGCTGATTCTTCAGTCCTTATTCAGTAAAAATTCCCACTTAAGTCAATGGGAGTCTCTTCAAAGGAAGCGTCCAGCCCTTTGCCAGTTTTTCATTATAGACATCAGAAAGGTAAGATCTGGAGAAGATCACTGCTCCACTCCACTAGCGGGCAGAGTCAGTGTAACGGATTCATGCATAACCCTCCTCTCGGCATTGGGTGGGAAATGGGGAGCCCAAGCCCACTGTGCTCTATCCCCAGCTGTTGGACTATTACCTGGTGGCATAGGTTAGAGCAGCCCCCAGGCTGACATTCCCCATTTCTGCTGTGCTGAATGGATCGCAGCAGCAGTAGCACAGAACTTCCCCAATTAACAGGAATGGGTAATTGTCTGCAGTGCAGATATTTCCTATTGACAAGCAAAGTAAGGTAAGGCACACATTTGCCCACAGAGCACATGAAGGACTTGAGAAATGGGTATGTACTGAAAAACCCAACTCAGATAAGTACCCATAAATGCTGCTGAAATATCCATAGCCAAATAGGTATAAACACTCCAACAGTTGAGTACCCAGTTAGCATCACCCATAATGATTGTCTGTGGTTGTATAACCCACACACCTTCTGGGTGTGGTGTTCTATCCCAGCGAGAGAGAGTCTGCGCGTGAGAGAAATGAGTCAGCTCTACAGGTTTAGTTAACAGACAGGTGGTTTTTAGCTCATGCAGTAGAGGCTCATGCACTAAGCTCCAGAGGTCCCAGATTTGATCCCACCCGCCAACGACTGGGGTCTGTCAGTGTTACTAAGCACTAACTCATTTGCATTCTATCCTCATGTTGTGGCATCAAGTAGAAACAAGAGAATGAAAAGTAGAGCAAAGCATGAGGAAGTGCGCTATGAGTCAACTGAGCTGGGAATAGGAAGAAGGGTAGGAGGAGACCACCTGTAGTTGTGTGTATATTAGAACATTCTTCTATGTGTTACTATATGAGATGAAAATACAATGTCACTCAATTGGTTTTTTCAAAATGTTGGATACCAGGAAGTAATTGATGAGCTTTCAATAATGTGCAAATTAGAACGTATAGGAAAATTGGCTACACACACTACAGTATATTGACACCATTGTCTACATCAACATTTCCTTGTGCTGTGGAGAGTCCACAACATCTCCATGTGCCACCACAACATTCCAAGCCAGTGTAAGTAACAGCCACGTGCTGTGCACTGCATTAGCAAAAGTAAACACATAGAATAATGCGGTCTTATGTTTGTATTTGTTGGTTATTCTGCATAGCTTTGGCTTGCTCTTACTGAACGCAAATGCCCATGAGAAGAAGCATCCTTCTACACTGAATATGCAAAGTCAGATCACTACCCCATAATTTCCCACGCGTGTGAAAATTTAAATTGATAAAAATAAAAAATAAATGCTTGATAACATTGATACTATGATCCACAGGCACTGACTTTTTCCTTCACATTACTGTTGTGCTTATCACTGTTGCTCTTGATCTTTTAACTGTGAATCCAGTGGCAAAGGAGAAGATGATAGCCTTGAAAAGCCAGTCATTTAACAGTAATGTTGTTTCCTTATATGGATTGCTAAGACTGATATGATGGCTGATCATGAAACACACTTTTGAGGCACAGTGGGCAGGGCAGCAACAAAGGAAGCAACATACTTGTCTTGTTTGTTTGTTTTTTAAATGAACATTTGCAGCACATATACCAGACATTTGCAAATGGGGAACACAACATTGTCTACTGTAACTTTTCCCTGCAGAAAATTTAACATCTTCTAGAATTCACTTAGGGCTGGAGTGTGCAGTGGGCACATTGCCTGTAAGGTAGCACAGAGAGATTGTGCCTCAGAAGGTAGTTAGCTCCAGGCACAGCTGGCACCACCCATATTCAGTACATCAGCCCCTCTCTGAAGTCAATGAACAGTTTAGGGGGAAGGAGACTGCACATGACCCAGCCTCCTGCCACCCCTATTTGAGTGATGTGCTCCTCAGAGGAAGCAAGGATTTAACAATCTCTGATCACAGGAACTGAAGCTGCGACCCCATCACAAAGATGAGCAAAAGCTTCCTGCATGCCTTCATCGCACTCATAGTGGTGTATCTCATTCTAGCCCTGAGAACTGCAATTCACCAAGCAGGAACAGGTTTTAAATGTTTTACTTCAACAACCAGAAGGACAATATCCCCTGCTAGTAGGTAACCCAACTATTCTATTGCCCGCAAAAATGTGCAAGTGATATTCTCTCTCTCTCTCTCTCTCTCTCTCTCTCTCACACACACACCCCATTTAAAAAAAAAAAGTAATTTAAGAAGCCATCATGAGAACAAATCAGAGTTTAGATAAACTTCTAGATTTTCAAAACAGTCTATTAATATCACTGCCAAACTTGGAAATAACAGCCCTCAACCAAATAAAGCAAACAATTCCCCGAATCAATGCAAATATTTTTCCACATTATAATATTTTGTTCAAATTCTTAATTGACTTAAACATTTCAGTTACAAAATTCACAGATATGACAGGCTCTAAGGTATGATCTCCAAATTCATTCAAGTCAACAGTGCTCAGGACTAGGTGATAGAACAGGTCAATGTACTAATGCGACCTCTGAAGGCTTGGGTTCAAATCCAGAAGAGAGTACACTTAATAAAAACGAGTCAGAGGGTTTATGAGCTTAACCCACAAAAAAATAAATACCCGGGTGCTGCAATCCAGTTTGTTGGTTCATTTGAACTATGCAAGTCTATAGCAAATAGTTTGATATGCCTGGGATTTTGATTATGCTGAACTAGAGTGTCAGTCACTAGGAATATGGGAAAGACCCATTAATTTAAAATGACTTTGAATCAGGCCCTATGTAATTAATTGATACTCTTCATTTTTGTTACTTTATGTTAATTAGGGTACTAGTAGCCATTTTCCCAAGTCAATAAATGTCACCATGTGACAAAATTTGCAGTCTCTAGCTAACAGATCCCTGGGAAAGCAGAGGTGTTATAGATCAGAACACTGATTGGCAGAGCTATGTAACAAAATCTTATGTCTGGAAATTGAACAGAATCTCAAAACAAAAAACCCACTTGCTGCCAATGAGCAACAAAGTTCTCCTTCCATTAATAGAGGCACAGACTTAAGAAAGCTGCTTCCATCCCAGCTTGTTTAAGGTACACTGGTAACGTTCATTCTATTCATAGTCAAACAGAATAATAGTACCTACCTACACTCTAGGGGACACAAGCTGGTGCTATTAGCCACTTATTTTTGTAAGTTCTCCATCTTCTTAAAAATGCAAATGCAAATAGTTTTACCAATCCACAGCATCAGTGACATGTTGTACATACAACGAGAAGTCCTTATGGCACCTTAGAGACCAAAAAATTTATTTGGGCATAAGCTTTCATGGACTATAACCCACTTCAGATGCATGAGTGCAAAAAACAGAAGACAGTATATATATCACAGCACATGAAAAGATAGGTGTTGCCTTATCAAGTGGGGGGGGGGTTAGTGCTATCAATTCAATCAAGGTGGAAGTGGCGTACTCTCAACAGTTAATAAGAAGGGGTGAATATCATAGAGGGAAAATTACTTTTTGCAGTCCTAATGAGGCCAATTTAATCAGGGTGAACTTCACTCATTCTTAAAATTGCAAATTAATTCCACTGAACACCATCAAATTAGGCCTGAATAAACACTAGGAGTGGCTGGGTCACTACAAAAGAAGTAATTTTCCCTCTGTTGATAGTCAACCCTTCTTGTCAACTGTTGAGAATAGGCTACTTCCACCTTGATTGAATTGGTCTCATTAGCTCTGAGCTGCTAACAGGTTCCTCCCTTGGTCCTAGCTCTGTCTGCACATGCTCAGAAAAAGGTAGCCAAACAGTTCCCTTAGCAGGCGTAACAGGAGTTTGAAAAGTACAGTACCCATACAAGCACACAGATACATTCCACCTCCTTGGTATAACTGGGCCAAATGTTGCAATATGAAATGTGTGCGCCCAACTCCTTTAACTAATGGGAGCCATACCTATGTTGAAGGACAGAATTTGTTCCATAGTGTTCAGGTTGTAAGTAGTCAAGGAAAGAATTCAAGTTTGACTGGACTTCAGGCTCAGTAGTTGCTAGACTCTCCTGCACAGATGGGCCCTTTAGTAATGCTCAGAGATGAAACAGAAATAGATGGGCCACAGTAGCGTCCCACAAGGTGAATATCAATCAGTGGAATAATTCTTTTAGTTCGGCTCCTTGGGGCAAGGGAATTTTTTTTTTTTTTTTAAATAGTACCCAGCAAAAGGGGCCCCAGATCATGATTCCAGCCTTTGAGTGCTATTGTAATATACATGTTTTTAAATAATAATCAGAATTATCACTCACATATTCTGACTGTAATTTGTTACTATGATTGTCTGGACATAAAGAGATGACAAACTGGATCTGACGATATATCTGCCTTAAACCAAATCTGTGTCTAAGGCTTTCTTTTAAGCATATTCAGCACATTTTCCCCAATGGATCTACACAGCAGGATGGATGAGTTAAATGCAGCATATTCTGCAAAAAAGACAGCCTGGTTCTCCTCTCACTTACGCATGAGTAAATCAGAAGTAATTGCACTGTAGTCGGTGGAATTACAGAGTGAAATCAGTGTGAGGGAAGAATCAAGCCCTGGCTATCCAAGAGACAGGACTGTTCACTAGCATGTTGATAGGCATTTTTAGCCGCATACCTGTGTGTGGTTTTGAAATACAGCCACAGGCATTTTTCTGTCAACATATGGAGGAAGAGCACCAGTCTTAATTCTGACAGACATTTTATGTATTGTATGCAGTGTAGCTGTAGCTGTGTCAGTCCCAGAATATTAGAGAGAGAAGGTGGGTGAGGTAATATCTTTTATTGGAACCAACTTCTGTTTTTGGTAGCGTCTATGTTGAAGTGCTACATTGGCATAGCTGCAGCCCTGCAGCTGTTGCATTTCAAGTGTAGACAAGCCTTAAGCTTAACTCTTTTGCCAACAGAAGTTGGTCCAGTAAGAGATATTACCTCACCACCTTTTCTCTCCAATATCCTGGGACCAATACGGCTGAAACAACGCTGCAAATAAAAAAGAAAGTAATTGAATTCCCAAAGATAGATGGTCACTATATACCACCATTTGTACTAGCATCAGAGTCTTGAAAGGTCTCCTACAAAATCATCCATATGTACTCTGATTAATCAATATCCCAAACTACAGTAGGTAGGATATAGAAAAATCTATGAGAGAAATGAAAAATAAGACTGCTCCCCCACGTATATTTTCTATGCCTGATTAAGAAAAAAGGAAAACAAGATTATAGCCACAGCCAATGGTTTCTGCCTAACATGATATTGATGCAAATTGATTACACAAGAACAAGGGTGCTCTTGTGATTAAAGCCACATAAGATCATGAGATCAGGGTTTGATTCCCCCACCACTGACTTCCATGTGTGAATTTGGTCAACTCACTTAATTTCTTCCTGCATTCCCACTTGTAAAATGGGGGCGGTAGTTTTTTCAAGGCAAGGACTGTCTCTTATTAGATATATGTACAGTGCCTAGCACAATGGGGCCCGCCATCTCAGCTGGGTGCTATAAGCGTGACTAGCAAACAAATAAATGATAATAAAAACACACCATGTATTACTGTATTTGAGACAAGGTTGCTAACTTTCTGTTGGAAGCAGTTATGTTCCCTTAGGACCAGAACCCCTTATGCGCATGAACAGCGCCATTGGACTACTTCTGAGAGTCACAGCTCACCAGCATAAGAAAGGGGTTCACACACTCTGGTATATGGGCACCTGAATGTCTCACCTGTACACTGGAGAACACATTTAGGATCAATCTTTAAAGATTATCCTCTAATAACGTTAAGATCAATGAAACCTTGAGTCAGTGGCGATAAGCCTTCTGCTTGTATAAAAGTAAAGTTGTCTGCATTCAGATTTACCTTGTACAGCTGATATTTTTTAAGAAAATGCCATTGTGTCCGTAAGTAGAGGGATAAGTGGAGAGTCTCTACCCCTTTAGCCTCTAACCCTTCTAACTCACCTCTCTCTAATCCCAACTCTTTTGTTCCATATTATCTTACGAGTTTGTTGTTCAACCAAAAGTCTAGCTACAAAAATGCCTAAATAGAGGGGTGGGGGGGAGATGGTACTTCGGGCCTGACTTTCAGAACGCTAGGCATCCCTGCTCAAAATTAAATCAATGGAAGCTGCTAGTAGGCAGCATCTCTGAAAACCAAGCCCCTAATGCTCCATAAAAACCAAAGTTCCATGGGGTGTCAAGCTCCGCAATAATTACCAATAAAAGCCTGGCAGCATGTCTCAAAGTGATATTGACATCTCTTATTAAATCCCTTCCCCTTGTGTCACTGATTTCTACCCCCTGATAGAACCAGATACCTAGCAGCTGTGTGGAACAGTTTACCAGTCAATACTGAAGCCAGAAAAATATATATAAAAGGTTGTTCAACTGTGGGGGGGTTCAGTCATTTACTCGGAAGAAAAACTAAGAAAA
The DNA here is from genome assembly GCF_003597395.2 of Chelonoidis abingdonii. NCBI lineage: Eukaryota > Metazoa > Chordata > Testudines > Testudinidae > Chelonoidis > Chelonoidis abingdonii. The sequence goes on from NC_133777.1 coordinate 18,953,086, forward strand.
TATTAGAATCATGCTACAGTCTTCTGATAAATGTAACATACACTTTTCCAAGCATAAATATTTTGGGCAGTCAAGAAAAAGAAAAGCAAATACCCTGTCAAAAACGTCAGCTTTCTCATGCTGATTTATTTCACGGAAACGTGACCAGAAACTCAAAATCCAAGATTGCTAGGTTGATAATTCCAAATCCTATCTACTAAATACTACAAATTGGGTACTTGCTTGGGCTTCAGAGATAAAAATGAGGGTTTAGACAAGGCAGATTAGCTTGGCCATCTAAAATCCTTCCTTTACATAAAATAAATTGTTTGATAAAAGATTAGGTTGTTTACCAAATAGTAAGTACTTGCCTTTAGCATTTTCTTTTCTGCTGAACATTGTGCCAGCCATTACCGAGCTTGATATGGTAGCAAATGAGTGTTGTAAGAGCGCCATCTAGATGCAGATATCACTGCAGGAGTACCCACTCAGTCACTTTTCTCATGAATGCACTGCAGTTCAGATGGGGTTCAAAGCCATTGGGTTGATTCATCATGGCTGTAACTCTACTGGAGTCAATAGGGGTTACATCAGGAATGAATCTGGCCCATTTTTAGAAAATATTTCCTCCTGCTTATATTTTCGTTGGTCTTTGCTTTCCACCCCTCTCCCCACACAGAGGAAACTACTATCCTGTTGATTACAAATGCCCACAGGGAAGTGCAAGGTCTATGTACCACATAGGAACTCACATGGTACATAGCCATTGTCCTTGCCCTCTGCACAGGCGTAAGTGTAAAGCTCATGAATACCTATCAAATGAGCAGGTGACAAATACATACTTGTGGCTTACAGAACTAAACACTGCCCGTATTTCGGAGACTGGAGGCCTCACTTCACTTCTCCATTTGGTTTCTGTCTTCACTGAACTTTCCCCACAACCACCTTTGCCTCCCCCCCCCAACCCCCGCGCCTCAATTATCCTGTCGCTGTCATTCTTCATCATTTTTTCTGAATAAAATGAATGAAAAACAGACTATTCCATTTCTGCATGTTAATCTCACATCACCACCCAAAATAGGTGAAATCCATCTTAGTTCAGAGACCCGGCATAAGGGCCCTGGCACCACTTATCACCCACAGTAAGCATTTACATCACCCTACCCACCCTGCATTGGGGGCGGGGAAACAAACACACTGAAACAGAAACAGTCGGACAAGCTCACTGGGGGGAAATTATGGCTAGCTCTTACACAGACATGAGTGAGGGAGCAAGGAAACACACACATACACACATCCCTTCTGCAGCCCACGTAGGGTATGTCAACACTGCACACTAAGCCCAGGCTTGTGGACTCTGTTTCCAAGCCCATGCTTGAACGTCCATACTGTATTGTGGACCTGGGTTTACAATGGCTGGTCCTGGGTCTCACAGCCAAACTAACACGTCCATACTCCACTATGCAGACCTTCTGACTTGGGTCTGTGGCTTGAGCTGCAGCCACACTGCAAAATGACAGGGCTTGGACCTGAATCACTGTGGGAGTGGGGGCATATCTACACTGCGCGCGAAGGCCACGTCTATATGTACAGGAGCTCTCCCGCAGTCATAGCGCTGTGCATACAAGCATTAGGTCACTCACAGGGGTGGTTTATTCACATTCTCGAGTGACATAGCCTATGTCATCATAACTTATGTCTATACTACAGCCTAAGCCTGAGCTCTGACTCAGGTTTGATCCCAAGCCCTGCTTCTGTCCACACACAAACCAGTCTGACTCAGATCAGCAAGTACACGGGTGTCAGAGCCTGTGTCCTGCCCTGACACAGGTCCAAGCCCTATCACTTTGCAGTGTGGACTCAAGTCAAGTTGAGGACCTGAGTCAGAAGTTTGGTGCCAGGATTTCATCCCTACTGTTTGGGATCGCTGGATCCTCCTACTGGATGAAAGCAAGTGTTCACATAATCACAAATATACTGCGGTATTTTGATTAGAAGTGTGAATACAGTTTGTTGGCAGCAGAGAATATCCTGCCATCACTGTAGGTCAAATGCTGGGAAGTGGTTACTATTTCCTCTTTAAATGAGAAGGATCCATATCCCAACATCTTTCTCTTGGGGAAAACAGTTCCCAGCTCTCAAGATAGGAAATTAATGTACATTCATTTACAAGAAAAAAATTCTCAAGTTGTATTGTTAATTTTTGTGGTAAAAACAAAAAAATTTTCATGATTTTAAAAATGTGAGATGTTTGTGATATTCAAGTTCACCATTTGTACCAAGACACTGTTTACTGGCAATGGATTTGTGAAAGCAAGAAGCAATCTGGTGTCGGGGGCGGGGGCTTTTTACCATTTTATAAAAATGGAAGAGGTTTAGGCCTTGATCCTACTAACTCATCTCCACATGGAGACCCATTAACTTCATTCAGTTCATCTCCACTCAGGTGCAGGGATCCTACTAACAACTTGCAGGATCCTTGCTTAAGGTGAAAAGACAATTTATCACCTGGGTTATGGAGTCGTGGGCTGCGAGGAGCTGAGGCCATGTTGGAATCTCTGGGCTGGGGAAGCTGCAAGAATACTGAACTGTCACAGGGAGCAAAGAGGCCAAGATGTTATTGGAGAGCCTGAGAGTGAATGTGACTATGCTGAAAGTTGAAAAGAGCAGGGAAGGTCCTTGCCTGAACCTGTAAAGGTTCAGATAAAATTAAATGAATAATGAAATTATGTTACCTTAAATCAGTGCAGCCTGATGCACAGATCTGATTGATGCAGTTTGATGAGTGGGGAGGGGAAGCTATGCAGATCATGACAAAAAGCCAACAAAGATCTTTTATCCTAATTTAACATAATGGAGGTTTGACTCTGGAGGATTAGGTGCAGTTTGTGATATTACAGTATGATGACACCTGCACCTAATATGTTAATGCTTAGAAAGAATTCTCAGAAAAATACCCATACTGCAAATGTACATTTCTCTGCCACGTTCCCTGGGTATTAATGGATATGGATTGACTTTGTGAAATCACTGCAGCAGCTAAGAATGATGTAGGAAGTGAAAAATCCCTGCACAATGCTTGGAAAATATGGATGTGCTGTGTTATTTTCTGTGTATTACACAGATACACAATATTCATCTCAGTCAGAGTTGCAGCCAGTAAAGCCTTTAAAACCCAGAAGTTCAGTGTGGACCTGATTAAAGCCCACTGAAATCAAAGGTTAAGATTCCCATAACCTCCAGTGGGGTTTGGGTCAGATTCTACGACCACAAAAGGCAGAGGAATGGATGTTGGGGATTTTATTAACTCTAGTGAATTTAAAAAATTTTTTTTTCCTGTTTATTATTCTGTCTGTCCTGCAGCTTCCTAGGCAGCAAAGTTATTGTTATTTATTGGTGTTAAATATTGATGATGTACTTGGCACTGCACAAAGAGGCAGACAGGCACACAGATGATTACAGATGTATCTTGTTTGCTCTGAAAGCCCATCAGCTGAGCATATGCTGGTTTATGTGACCCCTACATCCCATCATCCTATCACTCCAAATAGGAAACACCCCCCTTCCCAACTTGCCAGGAACCTGAAATGACTACACTGCTAGAGAAACAAAGTGGGTGAGGTAATCTCTTATTGGACCAACTGTTGGTGAGAGAGAGAAGCTTTCCAACCACACGGAGCACTTCTTTAGGTCCAGGAAAAGTACTCCCAAGTCACAGTTACATACAAGGTGGAACAGATTGTTCAGCATAAAGAGTTAGCACATAAGGGGCCATTCAGAGTCGAATGGCCTGTTAACACCTCTGCAGTCACAGAACAAAGTTCTGGGTTACAGACTGTTGTAACAAGCCATAAATCCAGAGTCTCTGTTCAGTTCATGATTTTTAGTGGCTAGCAGAGGTATGAGTTTAAGCTCCCAGGTTCATCTTTTTGAAGGGTTGTGCAAGTTTCCTTTGAGGATGAGGACTGATAAAGGGATCACACACACTTTTCCCAAGAAGCACATGGAAGGTGTTACTCTTGCATGGATGTCCATGATCCTCCCTGCACTGGACAAAGTACTCGATTTTTATGACCTGTTCCCCAATCCACTCTAAGTGCACATCCAAGATTTCACAAAAACATAATAAAAAGGCACATTAAAGAGTCCCTTCCCCAAGCCCAGCATTTAGGTGAACCATCTTTCCTATACTCATCAGGACTGAAAAAAAGACATGGGTCCTACAGCATGGCATGCAGATCAGGGCATAGGCTCTGCTGGACTAACAGGGACCCCTCTCCAGACAATGTACTTCCCCGCAATAGCCAGATGACCAAACCTTGGGGTTCAGAATGCTAGCACGTAAACCTGCTTGTTTTGTCATAGGGATTTTCCATTGGTCAGGCTAAGTTAACTTCCAGAAACTGCCCCAGTTTATTAAAAGCTTGTATCATAGAAAGGGTAACTTCAAAAGAAAAAGATTAATTTAAGGCCCAGTCCTTCTCTCAGTGATGTCAGTGGCAAATGGCTCGGATGTCAATGACATAGCAGGGTTACACTCTGAAAATGAGTTTCTTCAAGGCCAGTTCCACAAAATAGGCAGCATGGCTCACGCATAAATGGTACGTGGGGAGTTCGGACATTCACACTTGCCAGGACCATCTCCACATGGAAGCATATTGGATGCGTGGACAAAGGCAGTGAGATTAGTTTGGGACAGGAAATTCATGAACCAAAATTGGTATGTCAAAAATTAGGCCTAATTGGTTGACAAAATAACGAGGGGATGGGCTATTCCTCCCATCACTCCCTTGTGGGGTCCTTAAAAGAAAATACTTTGGCGGGGGGGAGGAGTAAATAAGGAGGAAGCAACCACAATGCAGAGTGACTGAAAGATAAAAGGGGAAGGAGCAAGCCCCACCACCACCCACCATCTCCTGGGATGCCAGGATCTAGCATGACATCGTTGTGGCTTCTTCGTCCTGATCTGAAAGATGTCCTGGACCGGAATGGGCCAGAGAGAGGTACCCATCACCATCAATACCAGCTCCAGCTAAATCCCAACCACCACCTGGGATGTGAGACTGTCTCTCCCTCCCTCTCCACCTCACTCCACAGAGTGACCTTTTCCTGCTCCACCTTCTGTCTTTGCTTTCCTTCTTTTGCCTCCTATTCAGTGGTGAGCTGGAGCCAATTCCCACTGGTTCGCAGGAACCGACTGTTAAATTTAGAAGCCATTTTAGAACCGGTTGTCCTGCCAGGGACAACCGGTTCAAAAAGGGCTTTTAAATTTAACAAAAGCTCCAGCAGCTCCCTGCCCTTCCCCTGGCCCAGCTCACCTCACTCCGCCTTTGCCTCCTCCCCTGAATGCTCCCCCAGCTTCTCCGCCCCCACCCCCCAGCTTCCTGCAAATCAGCTATTTGCGCAGGAAGCCTGGGAGGGCTCAGAAGGAAGCAGCGGCTTCCCACAGTTGAGCTGGGGCAGGGCGTGAGGAGGGCTCCAGGCACCGGAGGGCTACGGCCTGGCCCCCGACAGCGCAGCTCCAGCCCGGCCCCGATCTCAGCCAGCCGGGCGGCTGTATTTGTTTGCTGAATTTCAGCCTGAGTGACTGCACCGGTAAGTAGCAAAACATGCAACATCCACTCAGTGTGCTATAAAGACCCTCTTTGTGCTGATCCACTGAGGATGAGTTGCCACAACCCCCAGCCCCTAAGACTTGGCTCTTCGGCTTCTGCTGTAGCACCTCAAGGTTTTTAGTTCTAGAGGTCCCCAAATCAGTCCCTGGAGTGTCAGACAAGAGCGTGGCTGTCACACATGTGCTTACTTTTAAGCATGAGCTTAAGTGCTTTGCTGGAAAGGGATAGATGTAAGGGTGTATGTGAGTGCTTTGCTGAATTGGGGCCTCATTAAACCTAAACAGAGGAGAAAGAGACAAAGCAAAAGTAGCAACTGAAGAAGGGAAATAAGGACTGACGAAGAAGAGGAGAAAGAACAGGTAATCCATTGCTTCTGACAAGTGGTTGGTGGTGTCATGAAATGAAGACGATAATGCACAACAATCTAGTATCCTCTTGACTCTGTACTCGGATTACCAAAATATTCATCTGGTGTTCTGTCATAGATTTCCTTTTACATCCGGACAGCTGGTAGGGTTCATTTAAGTCTTAGCAGTGTCTCTGGATGATGGCCATGTCAGGGAAGTCTGTCCCACTACTTTAAAATTAGTTTGCTTTTGCACTATCAGTTTTGGTAGCACTCTCCGTTTTCTGCAAGGGGGAATGTGGCTTCAAAAAAATCAGTGGTCCCTAAAACTATTTTTGTATGTATTTGTTACTCTCTTTTCGGAAAGGAATTTGTTCTAACTTTTCTCACTTCTTAAAGGACTAATCCTGTTCCCACATACTTCATCGGAACAATCACGTCCCAATTTCTGTAATTAAAGTTCTAATTTCCCCATGTCGATTATTTTAAAGAGAGCTGTCATAAACAGATAGCTAAGAGTTAATGCCTCTTTCACCTGTAAAGGGTTAACAAACAAACAGTGACCTGTAACACCTGACCAGAGGACCAATCAGGAGACAAGATACTTTCAAATCTCGGTGGAGGGAAGTCTGTTTGTGCGTTCTCTTCTTTGTCTGTTGTATCTCTGGATCTGAGAGTGACCGGATGTACTACTACAGGCGCTAATTTTCTATTCAAGTAGTAAAGTGCAAGTAAAGGGTTTAGTCTTTTTTAATTGTCTTTTTTTGTTTGCAATGTGATTTTGGCTGAAGTATGTTAAATTGTATTTTCTGCTGGAGAGGCTTTTTCCAGTTTCTATTTAAAGCTGAAAGACCCGTATATTAGCGTCTTGATTTCAGTGATTATCTTTATTCTCCTTTCTTTTATTAAAGTTCTTTTTTAGACACCTGATTGATTTTTTTACCCATTGATTAATGCAAGTAGTTAGAAGTCTGGTACTCACGAGCGACTTGGTGGGTTGCCGGGGGGGGGAGGGTAAATTTTCTCTGTTTTAGATTCAACCACGAGCTTGACTTGTATTGCCTCTGGGTAAGGGGGAAGGCTAGGGGAGGGGTGGAGGTGGAGACCCCATTCGTTTTAGTAGATTCAAGGAGTTTGAAATCACTTGTCTCTCTTCAGCGATAAACGCGTCAAGAAGGAAATGCCATTGGGAGGGGGGGAAGAGAGGGGTAGAAAAAAAACTTTATTCATACTGTGTTGTGATTCTAGAGTTTTGAATCACGGTGGATCCTCCGTGTTATTCCTTTGTTGTGAGAACTCAAGGAATTTGGGGTCTTGGGTCCCAGGGGAGGTTTTGGGGAGACCAGAGTTATCAGGCACTCTAAGTCCTGATTGGTGGCAGCTTATCAGATCTAAGCTGGTAATTAAGCTTAGAGGAATTCATGCTGGTACCCCATTTTTTTGGACTCTAAGGTTCAAATTGGGGAATTATACAAGAGCAATCCGTCATTCTGATTTTTTTTTTTTTTTTAATAGGCTGCAGTATTATGCACCACAAAAATCACATTTTCTGAAGGAAGGAGGTAGAAGTCCATTCCTTCCTACTCTTTCTCTGCTTCATATTCTTGAGACACCTGTTTCCAGTATCAATGACTTTTTCATTGCAATTGTCAAAAACAAAAACAGCTCACTGGAGGAAGAACACAGTTAAATAATTTCCTCAGCAGTATGTTCAGCATTAATTTTGCATGATGTGTTCATTTTAGGGTTTGAAGGCAGCCTTTAGCTTAAAGCCACTTGCAGCTAAAAATGTAAATCTTGGGATTAGGTAATTACTTTAGATTTCTTTTCTAAAAGCATGAAATAGACGGTAAATAATCCAATACTGGGAGTTAATCTAATCACAGAAGGTTATTTCTTATCTAAAGAGGGTCCCAGTATCTATGCTTCACACTGAGATAATTCAAGCTACATTTCCTCTGCAGTTCCAAATAGATACAGTCATCTTCACTTCCTGTACTAAATAGTTGTGCTTGTGCTCGAAACCACGATGGCTGCATTTTAGTGGTAGGTGAAGTGAGCTCTATATGTAAACCATAAAACACTTAAGGATCTTTAAAAGGGTATAAAGGGAAACAAATATGAAGATACCTCCTTGCTTTTGGGGCCCTAAATTAAATTTGTAGGTTAACAACACAACCTATATGTAGAAATTAATGACTAAAGTGATATTATGTCAGATAAAATAGCCTCATCTCTTATTTTTACCACCTGTTACTGTAAGTTTCCAAAACAAAATTACTGTTGCTTTGGCCTCACCAGAATTCTTTACTCCTTGTAAAGGCATATTACTTAAAACCTCTCTTTTGACAAGCAATATACAATTCTGAAGCAGAGTTATAACCCAATAGATTACAGCAAATTGTGATCAAGTTTTGAATTGACCCATCCAAAAGCCTGTTTAACTAATGATACAGATTATTGTCTCTGTTTACTTAAGTTCACACCGCCCGCAAGCCTTGACGTGCTTTCATAACGATAAAATGCATTAAATGAATTAGTGTCCTGAGGGATTCTGGGCTGGAATGAAGGAAAGCCATGAAAGATAAATAAAGTCTCAACTAGCTTTATGATTTATTGATCCCTTCTTTGCTCATCTTGCAGTGTGGTAGAGCTCATCTGTGTATCTGGCAGATGGCCGTGTCAGCTTTGCTAGTAGATATTACCATCCCATAAAGGTGTTTGTGACAATAAGTGTCATTTCAATCTGACGCTGGCCTCAGCACTTTAGTTTTATTATGCACACAAGATCTGCCAGCGGCAGAAACTGATGTACATATCCAGGGACTGTGCTTGACTGTCACCAACATTTTACTCAATTTTCTCGCAAAGAAGTTTCTCTTCCAGCCATCTTTAAATGGTTTAAATTACTCTCGACACATCATTTTTTGTCCATTGTTACCAAAAATAGAATTTCCATAGTCCTTCAGGGGACAAAGAATCAATGTTAACTATCTTTGTGTCCACTGTACCAATCTGAATTTACGAAGTACTGTACAAACCACAGCAGACTGGAAACGTTATTTGAAGGATGTCCTGGAAAGATATTCCTCACCTCAGCGGAAAGTTTCAGTACTAACTATTCAACAGTGGGAATTTTTGGTGTCATTCACAAAAGCACTCAGTACCGACTCAGCTATATTCCCACTGAAGTCAGTGAGAATTTTACCACTCAATGGGAGCAGACATGCCAGTTCTGAATGATTCTGAAAATCTGATCCCTTGTATGAGGGCTGGCTTTAGAGCAAATTGAACATAAGAAAGCATGCAGCACCACACAGTTTTAAACCTCGCCTCAGCTAATAAGCATTGATACACGTTTCACTAGAAAAACAGATCAATCCATATTCTTTGCTGTATTCAGCCTCTAGGCTGTGCACAGCCTCAGGGGAGAATGACACAGGGCCTATCAGGAAGAGAGTTACCATTCCCTGGTTCTGAAAGCAGTTTTGCATTGAACCAGGCAGTTTAGAGCAGTCTTAGGGCTGCTCTAAACTCTGCCAGATGGAAATGGTCCCCAAAGGAACATCCACCAACATAGCACATTCCAGCTATGCCTTCTCCAGGCCCTTATACCATATGGATTTATATATTTTTCTTTTTAGAAAACCTAACATGCATTGACATGCATTCCAGTTTTCTTAGCAGTGTATGACTGACTAAACAAAATACAGAGGAGTGTAGGCAGGGCTTTGGAAGCTCACTACGAATTGCTTGCGTCCTTTATTTGTAGTGCCAATGCAATAAAAAGTGATTCTGAAGTACTCTGACATTTAAAGTGTTTCCATTCAATTGTATCATTCCAAACGGAACTCTCATGCCAGATGTTTTTGGATTGGTTGAGAGTTTTTACTATCCACTTCTTACATTAGCTACCAACATGTTCAGTTTATGTCAAAAAGAATATTTATTAGGGTGTGGTCACTGCCTTTTCTGCAAACACAGGACTTTTGCCAAGGCATTGTCTTCTTCATAGGGCACCGCACCACACACACCAATCTATTGTATATATAAGCACTTGCAACCATTACTATCCGTCTTTCTCTAGCAACCACCCAGTAGAGGAATACACTAAAGAGACAACGATGGAGTCATTTGTGCAACCATCATCATCATCATCTTACAAAACTACACTTGGGATCTGCAGTCATCTTCCCCCACCCCCACCCCCGCTAACAAAACTCGAAGGTTAACGAAAGCCCATTGCTTTCTGTTAACACAAGATAGGCAGCATTATTAGTATTGCAAAGATCAGTAGCTGACTAACACAGCCCTTTTTGTTCTGATGAATCTCAAAATGCAAACTGGAAATTATGGGCCCAATTCCTTAGCTATGTTCTGCCTGCTTTACACAGCTAAGGGGAGGCAAAACAGGTGGACAGCCAAATTAGTCAGCAATCTGGGAATTCCTCAATGTAAGAAGGTTTCAGAACGGCAGCCTTGTTAGTCTGTATCAGCAAAAAGAATGAGGAGTAGTCGTGGCACCTTAGAGACTAACAAATTTATTTGAGCATAAGCTTTTGCGGGCTAAAATCCACTTCACTGGATGTGTGCAGTGGAAAATACAGTAGACAGACAGACAAACCAACTGACCCAGACCAGTTGGGAACAGCAGAGTAGTAGAAAGCAAATATACTAGCCACTAGATAAGCAGTTTTCTGATCCCTGAGTGACCAGAGCAGGGGCTGCTCCAGGCTAATGAGAACACCTGACTCCAATTAACCTGCTAAGAGTCAGGTGAGGCTGTTAAGCACCTGGCTTTAATTAAGGCCCCTCTGGTGCTATAAAAGGGGTCACTCCAGTCAGGTCAAAGAGAGCCAGGGGAGAGAAAGTACAGCTGAAGGGCTGGTTAATGAAGATCAGGGCCAGCTCTAGGCACCAGCGCTCCAAGCATGTGCTTGGGGTGGCACTTTCCAAGGGGCTAGCATGCCGACGCCTTTTTTTTTTTTTTGCGCTTGGGGTAAAAACAGGAGCCAGCCCTGAGTGGAGATGAGCTGCAGTGGTGGGGGCCGGAAGGGCCTCAAGGAAGCAACCAGGTGGGGGGGGCAGATGAGCCGCTCTTCCCCCTCCCAGCTCACCTCTGCCTCCTCCCCAATGCTTATTTTTCCCCTACTGTTACTTCAACCTTCATGTCAACTGTTTGGAAATGGGCCATCCTGGTTATCACTACAAAAGGTTTTTCTCCTGCTGATAATGATTCACCTTAACCGATCACTCTTGTTATAGTGTGTATGGCACACCACATTTTTTCATATGTGTGTGTGTGTTGTGTGCGCGCTGTGTGTGTGCCACAATATAATATGTATATAAATGTATGTTGTATATATACATATAAATAATACACATACATCTTCCTACTGTATTTTCCACTGCATGCATCTGATGAAGTTAGTTTTAGCCCACAAAAGCTTATGCTCAAATAAATTTGTTAGTCTCTATGGTGCCCACAGTACTCCTCATTCTTCTTGCCATGTAAGAACCATCCTCGAGTGATGAAACACCACTAGAGCAGTTCTACGTCATCCTCACTGCAGTCCCAGCAAAGGGAGTGTGGCCAGGAAAGGGGAATAGTTTGGAAAGCCTTCTCCCAGCCTCTGAACTGGCCCTTTTGGGCTACTGGCAGCAGGTGTTAGAGTGGCCAAAGGCTACTTGAATATACAGCATAGGCCAGATCAGTCCCTGTGTGGCACAAGACTCTAGGGATAACAGGTAATCTAAAGTCACTTTTTGTTCTACCTTCAGCATAGCTCAGCCAGACCCAGAAATTGGGGCCTCTTGTGTATATAAGGTTGCAAAGAAGCAACTGAAAGCAAAATTAGGCCCTTTGATCAGGGCCAGCCCTAGGTTTTGCCGCCCAAAGCAAAAAAATTTGCTGCCCCTCATCTCAGCCCTGGCTTCTCCCCTACCGCCCCTGCTACCAGTGCCCCCACACACAACCTTCTGCCGCCCCGCCCTGGGCTCTCCTCCTCCCCACCTGCACCTCATCCGCCACACAGCCTGGTCCCTGGTAACTCGCTCCCAGGCAGGTCATTCACAGGAATTTTGGATGTGTACAGAACACAGACAGGATGTTCCCATATGGTTACAGAACTGCAGTAAGTGAACAATTTTCAGCTTGTGTGAGTAGAGGCTATCTGGATGCATAGTATAAGACTGTCCTCCATAAATGAGGAAAAGTTGAGGTGCCTTTATTTTCTTTTGTTCCACTCTTTCTATGGGGAATTTGCCAATGCAATATCACTGTCTCCTTTTAAAAAAAAAAAGGCAATGGCTGTTGAAAATAGCAATTTCAGTCCTACTAATCACTGGGAAGCATTTTCTTGCTCAATTTTTATCCTACTTTTTCTACAGTAAGTTACAGTGGATCAGTATATTTGATTTGGGGAAAGGAAGTAACAGCTGCCCAAACTGAGCTTCAGCACTCCTGAATTTGAGGTGTTCAAATCTGGAAGGCAGGTGCTGGTGTGTGGGGGAGGGAAGGGTGTGGCTCCGCGGGGGAGCACGGCTGCATGTATGCAGCAGCGTGTCGGAGCGCACAGAGCCAGACACACTGGTTTGAGTGGCACGGTAGGGGGCTAGGGGTTGGAGAAGGGGTACAGGGTTCGGGGGGGGCAGTCAAGGGGACAGGGAGCGGGGGCGTGGATGGGATGGAGGTTTTGGCGGGCAGTCAGGGCAGGGAGAATGGGGGATCAGTGGGTCACGGATTCGGAAGGGCAGTCAGGGGACAGGCAGTGGTTGGATAGCAATGGAATCCCAGAGGTTTGTCAGGACACAGGTAGGGGTGGGGTCCTGGGGACAAGTTGGGGGGTTTTAGAAGGGGCAGTTGGGACAAGGAGAAGGGAGGCTTAGATAGGGGTGGGGGTCCCAAGAAACAGGGTCCCAAGAGGGGGCAATCAGGGGAACAGACCAGCAGCACTTAGATAGGGGTGGGGTCCTGGGGGCAGTTAAGGGCAGGGGTCCTGGGAGGGGTGTTCAGGGGAACAGGGAGCGGGGGGGAGTTGGATGGGTTGGGGTCCTGGGGGGCAGCCGGAAAGCAGTGGATGGTGGCAGGGTGGGACTTCCCCCCCTGGAATGTCCTGGTTTTGAATGTTAAAATTGGTCTCCCTACCAGTCACAGCACTCCCAGCATGCGCTGCAGGAGATCCGCCTCCCTTCCTTTCCAGTTGGTAGTGGCCAAGAGAATGCTGGGAAATGTGGTTCTTTCCCTGCTCCAGGGCTGGCTCTATAGGCAGGGAGCTAACCAAGGAACTACGGCTCCCAGAGCCCCCTGTTGGTTCTCAGTTCCCATGCTGCCCCAGGCAGCTGCTTGCTTTGCTGGTGCCTAGAGCCACCCCTGCCTTTGATTATTAAAATCTACATGTTCCTACAATGATATAAACCCAAGTTCCTTCATGTGTAGGGAAAGCGTTTGCTAAAGATGATGAGTTAGTTATCTTGTTTCTTTACCCTATAGTGGTTTGATGCTATATATTTGATAAGAGCTTCACCACAGAAGATAAAATCACTGAGGCTATAAAGCATTCAGCTGCCATCCTGTTATTGTGTGTGTCCTAACTTTTCCTTAAAAATCTCAAACAGGAGGAAATTCAGGTCAGACGTTTTGTCTAGAGAAGGCCTATGCTTTCAAAAGCGAATCTGTTTTATTACTCAGAGGACTGGAGGTTTTAGACAGTCTTTGCCAGTTCAATGCATTTACTGAAATAGCATTGTAATGTTTAAACAACTTGCCCTTTTACAAGTTGCATTTTAACTTATTCTGTGTATTTTTACAGACATGGTTATTTTAACCATTCATTTATTTTTTCCAACCCAACTTAAAATACTTTCTGAACCTTTAGCATGTTCACGATAAGTAGTATGAGTCACCTAGTATGAGTCACTTGTTCAAAGAACATAGTAAAAAAAAAAAAAAAAAAAGAGGATAAGGAACAAAATGGCACAGGCAAAAATCGCAAATATTTTTGTCCTAATTAATTGTGTATGACCTCCCATAATCTACAATATGAAGGCATGCACTTACTTGCACTGATGATTTTTTCCACAAATGTCCCCAGTTTACCATGTCCAGTTGCAAATGACTTTGGCAAGTAGGGGATTAAATATTTCATGCCTATATATCTTGGGAAGGCCGTCATAGGAAGTATTTCACTTTCCTACTTTTTAGGGATTCACCTTGGTTCATTTAGAACTGGTCCTGATGCTTTATCATATTTTCTATCACATACACTTACCCCTAGAAGCTCCACTGGAAAGTCAATGCCTAAACAGACCATCACCACAAGGAATAACAACTATTCATTAGAAATGTTAAAGCACTTTAGCACCTGCTCTGCTCAAGAGGGGTCAGTAGTAACAAGTTTCCTGACTAAATCCAAACTAAATGCTGGTACAGGAGTCAGAGTTGCACATCTGTTTCTTAGACATTCCTCTACTGTAAAAGATCTTTGTAGTCTCGCACAGCAGATATCACACTAAGCCTAGATTGAGTGATATGGCAACAATATCTAGTTAATTGAAAAGCCCTTTTAAAATAAAAAAATCACATATGGTATTAAAAAAAAAGGTTAACATCCACCGCAAGAACCCAGGACTGACTGACATTTCATATAGGAAGTTGATTCATGCTTGTGTTAAACCTGGGCAAGGTCCAGCTGAATCAGTCAGCTAAAATTATTGCACTGCCAGTTTAATATTTTGCCATCTGCTAACTGAAAGCTCTGCTGCCTGCTGGGTCTCGTATAGACTTTTATTTATTATATTACACATGGCAACATCTGCCAAAGGATTCAGCTTGACTCAGCTTCCTAATTAAACAAACAAACATAACGACTTCAATACATGACGACTAGTTCTAACTATTATTTATAAAATGCAGGGTGGATATTAAAAAAAAGTCATCTACTCTCGGTGATTAAAAAGTCTACATGGAGTTTACCAGGAGGGTTACAACAACTTTGATTAAACTCCTCAAATATCCCATTTTGCAGTCACAAAACTGCAGAAAACAAGCAGCTACAAGTATTTTTGCCTTTATTTTTAAGCTGTTTATTTTGTATTGATTATGAACAACAGAAAAGGCAAGTGTTTCAAAGAGCTTTCAGCTCTTTCCCCTTTCGAACACCTCTCCTGTCACTCACGTTACACCCCTATATATAACGTTCAAACGTTTTCTAAAGTAAGGGGTAGGGGGGAGAAACAGACTTCCTCTTGTACTGTAACTAGGACAGAAAAGTAGCACTTGATGAAAAGCGGGGCACTTGATCAGAACAGTATTGCATGGTTCATCCAGCACACAAGAAGCCATAAATGCCTCATCTGAGAAAATTCTTAATGTCTTAGTCTAAAGAAAAGGGAAGCCTCTGGCAAAAAAATAGTATTAGTTACAATAATGCAGTGAGACAACGCCTTTTCAACTTGTTTGACAGAGGCTACCAAATAAATATTAGATCGTGACTTCCAAGCCACAACCTGGAACATTGATCAACAGCAGAAAGGGAAAAGGATGGCTAAAGTGTGTGATGATAGTAAAGGCGGCAAAACCTATTTGGGTTTTTTTAAATGTAGATAAGTCACCTGCCATAAAACTACTTTAGAAGGATAACTGGGTGAAATCCTGGCCTCACTGAAGGAAACAGAAACTCTCACTGACTTGACTACATCCAGGATTTCACCCACTGTGTTATCATGTAAAGTAACAATACCAACCAAATTAACATTGCAATGTCTCATAACATATACCACATCTATAGGACTTGATCCAACTCCCACTGAAATCAATGGGAGTCTTTGCATTCAATGGCAGCTGGATTATTGGCACTTAGTATCTGTCTTATATTCAGACAGGAGAGAATTCACAAAAAAAAATACTGTATAAGGAAGAAATACATTAGGAACAATCTGCTCAAGTCACTTTAAATTGAAGCTGAGCTGGCTGACTTAAAAGAAGATAATCTGGCGTAGTTTTTCTTGAATCAAGTAAACACACGGCCTGATTTAAAAAAAAATGAAGCGACTAATTATTGGTAAGTCTTTGAGACTCTCGTTTTCAAAACCTGCCATTTGAGGAGACAAGCTTTAGCTTTAACATGAGATCACAGTAAACAATGCCATCTCTTTAGGACTAGCTAAGGAAGTGTAAGGTACTACTAGTGGTCTGAAAATGATAAAATCATTCTACCAGCATAAAAGGAAGATTCCCTTCAGTATCAGTGAGAGACCTGTGGTGAAATACTGACCCCAATACAGTCAATGGGAAAGAGTTTTGCCACCGTCTTCAATGAAGTCAGGATTCTACCACTGAGATTTTTGGAGCCAGCAGTCCTACAACTATTGCTCCATGTATGTATATGAAGAAGCCGGAACAACAATGAGGTCTCTATACACGCAAGCCATTCATATACTGCAATAGCTAGAATCCATAGATACCCATGAGACAATTCCTTCCCTGTGTCAGTCCTGGGGCAGTGCAGTTATCCACTGACTCTTATATGCAGTGGACTGTAAACACCCAATATAGTCATCGGTTTCACTCAGGCACAAGGGCCAACTTGAAGACATTTAGATCCCTTTCATTTTTAAATAAGCCAACCGATATAATATAGCACAGTATGTAAGATTATCCGCTAGTCAAAAAGCCCCTGCTAGTGGACTACTTACAACTGGGTATGTTTATAGCCTCAAGCTTTGAGAAATGATGACAACTCTGTATTAACATATGCCTTTTAATTTAGCAGGGCAGGAGTCCTAATACCCTCAGGTTAATTAGACTCCCATCTCTGTGGATACAAAAATATAAGTTTCCTGTACAATTGCTGTTTATCACATCACAAATAAGGTAAGCCCATAGTAAGCCACGCTTTTCTTCAGGATCCAGAGCATCTATAAAAGTAATGCTTGTACAATCCTTTGCGTTTCAAAGCCTGAAATGGTGGCAGCTTTACATGTTCAGTTTAAGCGAGATACACTACAGGATGTTTGATCTAAACTGCTTTTAATTAATTTTGGAGCGTAACATTTGGATATGTTCAAGCTCAAAGAAATAATGAATCCTTTCCTATTTCACTGATGCTGCACAATGAATTATTTATGACTGAATCACAAGACGACAAAAATACCAAACAATATGCACTCCATATTATCCTTCCTCTCTAGTTTAAATATTAAGTCTATCGTTGCTTATTTGAAAAGCTCGCATAAAAGGAGATGACGGGGGGATTTGGTGCAGCACAAAAGGACAAATACATGTGTTATTTTTCTAAGTGTAACTCTTCTGCAACATGCCATTGCGATCAAAAAGCCGTAGGTCCTTCTTAAAACCACCCATCACCAGCCCAACCTCCCACTGAGAATTTCTGGAATAACTAAATACCATCCTTGGGCACACTTAATAGGCAATACTTCCCCATTCAAAAGTTCAAGACTGTATTAGGGGAAAAAGTAACACATCAACAATATACCTAAAGGAATGATCAGTAAAACACACTCCTCCCTGATAACTTTTGCAGTAGTCCTAACTCGGTTCCCGCCCCCACCAGTGACATCATCCAATAGGTAAAATGTCTCTTTACTAGGTCATTTCCCCCTCCACTAAATACCAACTCTCTGGTTTGGTGTCGATGGGCAGTGTAGCTCTAGAGACACAAGTGCACTTAGGCTGGCCTGTCTCCAGTCCTGTGGGAAGTGCTGCCTAGTCTTGTCCTAAGCCAGCTATAGTGATTCCAATTTTATTTAGTGGCTGAGTAGAAGGGGCCTCACTGGAGTTCACTTACCTCTGCTAACATCCTCTATGGCGTCAGTGAAGAGCCCTTTTGGTATTGCACCTAGCTGAAGAGCTGCCTGTGTATTCTCGCTGTGATGGAGTCATCTGTGCATTGTCTCCAATCAAAGAGCCACCTCTGCAGTGACTCTTACAGCAAAGTCCTCAGCCTGAGTCATCTCTCCTCATGAAGTGCTCTGCTCTCAACATGGCAGGATCCTCAGGGTAGGAGAACCAATAGCATACAGGACCCTTGAGCAGAGTCCCCACCACAAGGAGCATTTTTCTCTCAGGCCACATCTGAACTGCAGCTGGGAACATGCTTCCCAGCTTTGCTCAAGCTAGTATGCTAAAACTTGCAGCATAGCCGGTGCTGCACAGGCAGCAGCTTAGCCTAGTGCAAATCCTTCCAAACCCTCTAGGTATGTTTTGGGGCAGGTGGCCTGAACCACCAACTGTACTGCCCCTGGTTACCCTGCTATTTTCAGCATGCTAGGTTGAGCAGATTAGCACATTGTCTACCCAAGCTGGGAAGCATGCTCCCATCTCAGTGTAGATGTACCCTCAGTTCAGTTCTCTTACCCAGTCAATTTTGAGTTTGTGTACAGATACGGTGGCTCCTAAAAAGAGTCACTGGAGGAATTCTAGGTAAATAACTTATGCAAATGAAGCTCTCTGTAGCTATGCTTCCCCCTATTCGCTAATAGATGAAGGAGCCTGAAGCGCCTTCTCCTCTGGAACTTCTATCCATTTGGAGTTTGGGTAAATAGCTTATATTGATGAAGTAAACTGTTCTTCCCCATATTCACCAACAGATGCATAGAAACTCCTTATCCTAGAGTAGTGGTTTTCAACCTGGGAGTCCGCAGACCCCTGGGAATCCACAGTCTAATGTCTAAAAGATCCGCAAAAGGTGGTTGTTACTATAGAACAGTGGTTTTCAACCTGTGGTCTGCAGACCCTTGGGGGTTCACAGACTATGTCTTAGATTTCCAAAAGGGTCCGCACCACCATGCAAAATTTTGTAGGGGTCCGCAAATGAAAAAAGGTTGAAAGCCACTGCCCTAGACTAGAGCGTCAGTCCACCTAGTTTACACAAGTAATGAAGACTGTACTTAGTGATCAGCCAGCTCTATAATTTCTTATGTGTACAAACAGCAAATGAGGATTATCTTCTTGATGATTAAATTACAACAAATAAATACACAGATCTGAAGCAGCTGATTTGAGTAATGTTCATGCTCTTGTGACCATCTCATGTGGGGAGCCATCTCAGAGGTCAGTGGAAAGCTGTCAAAAGCTACACACTTCACAACACAGGAGGTAGAAAAGGGAACTTTTTCCTTCCACTTCACCTCTTCTCCCCACCTATATAATTTCCTTGCATTTTCCAGAATTTAAGTCTAAATATGTCATGTAGTATGTAGCCTTCTCTTAGGGTGATGTTCCGCATACTGCATTCCAAAATATTAAATCCAACCCTAATGACCCCCTTTTCGTAAACTCCTTATACATTTTACACACACATGCAGGAAATGTCAAATACGTGAGAGGACTTCACTGGAACTCTGACAATTTATAGCAGCTGAGAATCTGCCCTGAGATCGTCTCAGAATATTTCCTTCTAAGTCTTGTCTCAGGTGCTATACCGTCCATGCCACCTACATATGTGACTGTCCTGCAGAGGGAGCCCTAACCAGGAGGGGAAATTATCTTGAGTTCCATTGAGTTCTTGCCAATCAGACACACTCTTACTGCGAGGTATTACCACTGTTAGGTGACATGAGCTGTACAACAGTATTTGTCAAACTGACAGGTTTCTGCTTTTTTTTTTTTTTTTTTTTATAAATAGTTGCTCTTTCAGTGCATATTCCCTGACTAGCTCCTGCAATCATCCAGTTTAGCTGATCTGAGTCCCGATCTTTATGCGAGATCACAGGATTTCACACTGACACAGCAAATCCTCCTTTATGCTATATAATTCGTTGTGGTCAAGTCAGTTCTCAAGTTGATCCAGAGCATGTCCCAGATGTTTCCTAATGCTATTAAAATTCATTTCTGTTCAAGATCATTGCTAGGGAATGCCTTGACGACAGATTAGCCTCTATTTGCCGAGACATATACCAAAAGGGACAAGCACAATTGACCCTAATTATCTCCTACACAAAGTGTTAGAGCTAAAGAGTAGGTCTAAGACTGTACATTTCCCTGATGTGGAGCCTGGCATTTCAGCTTGTTCACTCAGCAATACCAGTGGGTGTCTCTGTAGGAGCAGTAGCAATGGAGGAAGAGAATTAAAAACCAAGATTTCAAATTAAAATACACATAGTATCTAAAGGATGAGCTCGTACTATAACCAGAATTTATCAGCTATCCTAACGGCATAGTCTTAATGTCTCAACTAGATTCCTAAGTAATTCTGGTCTCCAGATCTTTTCAGTAGCCATCATGTCTGTCTATAGTTATCTCCTTTTCCTTGATTTGTCTTTCAAATCTTTCTGATGCTCAAATGCTTCTTTCAAAATCATTATCTAGTGCAGTGGTGAGAATACATTAGTGGCATCATTAACACCCGATAACCAACAATCATATCTTAGCATGGGAATACTTGGTAGCAAGCCAGCATTTCATATGGATGGCTCCAGTTTATAGTGATACAATTCAGCATGAAATCTCATAAGGGCATGTAAATATTTATTATTATTGTTATCCATAAACCACATCCAAATTTTCCACTAAGACTGCCAAATCTTTGTTACTTCCAAAATTGGGCTGTGCTTATCCTGCGCCACCCAACTATCTGGAACTGAATGCCGACAGGCCCTAATCCAAGCGGTTGCAGGCTTGTCAGCAAACTATAGAAAGAGTCAAATCAAGTTGATTTTTTGGCACAGCCAGATCTGCTCAGATGTGACTCAATCTTCTTATGGAACAGTCCTATAGACTTTAACAGAAAATAATAATCTTTATTGCTGGGTAGCAGGGATAATATTTGCTATCATAATGTCTATAGGATGCTGGTGAAAGGATATCATTCTCAATTTAATTCTATAGGTTGTGTGTGTAATTTCTACAAAATCCTTTTAAATGTGTATAGAACTTTATTAAATCTATGTGGAACTCTGCTGACTAGAGCATTATTAAATTTAATTAGACTTTTTCGTTAGAGGTAGTGATTGAGAAAAAAAGCCCTCATTCAGTATTACCACTAATCCTGATTCCCTTTTAGTTCAAAACAGTAGGGTTTCCATTGTATCCACACTTACAGCCCACAAGTCCTAAGTGGCTTATAGATTTGAGAGAGTAAATGCATCCTCTTCCCGTAGCACTCTAGATTTTAACCAGGAAATTTTTCCCTAAAAGGTACTTCACTTGGGTTTTCCCCTCCATGTAAAACACCAACCAGCCTTGACTCTATTTAGCTTGAGAGAGATGGAAGGGGAAAACCTAATACCACAATCATATTGAAAACAAATAAGGGCACTCTTATGAAGGTATACAGAATGTGGATCCTGTGAGATAAGTGAGACTTCATCCTAATTAAAATACAAATTGGAAAGAAGACTGAAGATCTCAGAGAAATGGCCAATTCACTATTAATGGAGAATCTAGATAAACATTGCATGATTTCCCTGGACCCTCTGAGAGATAAACAATGCAATTAAATGGGAACATTTACTTGCACTTTTGATGGTATTACCTGAGGGATGGCAGATGCCAGATAGTTCAGTGTTTATTAGAGGCAAGTAGCAAGTTTGGCAATTGGAATTGGCTCATTCCCGTCTCTCATTTTTGTAATTTTATAACACCATATGGCCACTACAGATTTCTCCGGCTATCTTTTGGGTTACGTTCAGCTGTTTCATAGAATATTTAAAGTGAAGTTAAACATATTGAAGATATAATGACGAGTACTGAAGATACATTACCAGGGATTGTTAAAAAACCTCACCAATATAGAAGTGCAGACTACTGTTTCAGACATTTATAACTAGCTAATATTTGTTAATCTCTTGCTTGGTACCTCTGCTTTTCAGATTCTGACCAAATAGACAGGTCTCGCAGTATAGCCAGAACCCCAGACTGCCTCGGGTAAAACTACCAAGAGAACAGTCTCCAAAAACATGTTCCCCTCATAGACGACAGTCTTCCTCCCAACTCAGAGTTCAACCCTATACTGGAAACAGCAGCCATCCACCAGACCACAACCACTGTGATGAGACACAGGGAGTGGGGCGATTTGTCCCAGATGATTTATGGCTTTTGTCAAGGTTTTTTCCCCCCACTTTGAACTTTAGGGTACAAAAAGTGGGGACCTGCATGAACCCTTTTAAGCTTAATTACTTGCTTAAATCTGGTACGCTGGCCACCAGCCAAGAATTAGTTGTCTGGCCAACTTGTCCCCAAAAACCTTCCTGGGACAGACCTCAAAACCCCTTGGATCTTAAACACAAGGGAGGAAATTTAGACACCATCCTCCCTCCACTTTGTCCTCCACCCAATCCCTTGGTGAGATAGTTTCGATTCAATCCTTGCGGTATTTTCTAAACAAGGAAAAAATCATCAGGCTATTTTGTCTTAATAAGAAAAAGCTATTTAATTAAGAAGAAAAGAACAGGTAAAATTATCCCATGATAAATCGAAATGGATAAAATAATACTTTACAGGGTTAACTGTCACAGGAATTTATATATCCAGAGGGACTCGTCTGCCGCACGCCTAGATTCAGCAAAAAAACACATTATACATCGAAAACAGAAGTTAGAAAAATTTCCTTCCGGCAAAAAGACACATTTACAAGTGTAATGAAAATCAAATCATAAGGAACTGATCACGCCTTGGCCCTGCGCTTATTACTTACAATTTTGCAAAACATGAGAAGAACCTGATTCAGAAAGATCTGGGAAAAGACTGGGTTTACGATCTCGTTGTCCCTCTAGCCCAAAGATTGAACAACGCCAACCACAAAAGCCACAAACAAGACTTCCCTCCACCAAGATTTGAAAGTATCTTGTCCCCTTATTGGTCCTCTGGTCAGGTATCAGCCAGGTTTACTGAGCTTCTTAACCCTTTACAGGTAAAAGAGACATTAACCCTTAACCATCTGTTTATGACAGCTTTATAGAGCATTCTCAACATCTTTAGCTGGACTCAAAAGTGAACTGTAGGCCAGAGCAGAGTATGGAGTACTGATGATATGTATTCAACAGAGTGCGCCTTACTCAAATCAAAAGCCACTGAATTTTGATAATGCTGTTTGTCCAGCCTGCCCCACAACAGTGGAGGTATTGAAACATCATACAGAAAACACTCATGGTATTTCTAGTCTTGGAGTCCTTGGTTTATAGATTTTAAGGCCAGAGGGGCCTCACAATCATCTAGTTTGACCTTCTGCACAACACTGACCACAGAATTTCACCCAGTTCTCTCCAAACCGAACCTTTTGAAGTTCAGCCATCATTCATTTTAAGACAGATTGGCCTCTGATTCCATAACCCCAATGGCAATTCAGACCTCATGAGCTGCCATGGCTACTTCGCCCTAATAGACTAAGAGAGCCACTGCAGTTAGATGGCAATACTGTTGCTGAAATATTTCTATAACCTGGGTTTTACATTTAAGATGTAGGGGGAACGTTTTGGGCTTGGATGAAAGTCCAGTATTCTTCTAGCTAAATCATCTCTTCCTTTTTTGCAGCTTTCCATATTGGTTTTATGAGACTGAATTTTTTTTCTTCACTATACTTGCAAAAATTTCTACAATCCACTTGTCTCCTCAAATCCTATCTCTCTTCCCTCAAACCCACCACCACCACACTTCTTCACCGTAAACCAAACAAGCAGGCTGGGATTAACAGGGCCCCACCTGTGTGGATTCTTAAACAAGTGACACCAGGGACCGTAAAACTCTTTCCAGTGAATTAAATTGGACAAAGTATTGTTTTAAAAAAGTTTGATCTAAACGGATCTTGGTTATACCCACCCTTCCGAGTTCCCCGTAATAAATGAGAACTACATATATGTAATGGAGTTCTGATACTTGTGGCCACAGTAGAGTCAGAAGACCTAAACAGTGATGCCAACGAGTTAGCAAGTAGCTTAGGGCTTGACTCTTAAATTCCAAGTGCCTTCCAATTCCCACTGAATTCACAGAGTTGAAGGCATTTGGTATTTCATATGATCAAGCCCTGCATTGGCCTGATGATCAGCAAAGTATTTTTGCTACAAGCACATGGCATAATGGTTAGTGCAGTGCTTCAATTTATTCAGTAAATATCTTAATTACCTATTAATTTGTCTCTGAGATCTGTGGGAGGGTAAAGCATTCAGAGTTCATGCTTCTCCAAAGCGCCAAGCAAAGTAACTCAAGATGGTATTTACATTCTACTGTTCTTTCAGATTTGCAGACTTAAACATCAACAAGTTCAAGCCTGAACGCTGTGGCATGCCAATGAGGCTGGGCCTCATTAATTTTTAATCAACCTTTATCCACCCTAGTTTTTTAAATGAACTGTTACTAATGACTAGTCATATGTCAGTCTAATGAATGAGATGCAGACGTGCATTAAAATACCCAAATTAGCTTTTTTGGAATTTTGTTACATTTCTATGGCACACAGCCCCAGGTAATTATAGTTCAGCACTACTTCCCCATTTATTTATTTGAAGTCTATTTATTTATTTGAAGTCTTTAGGCAGGGCATCCCAATTTAGCTCATGTCAGCTGTTTTAGAAGCACTTTTCTTACTAACAAAGAGATAAATACATACAGACTGTGTAAAATGGATGCTAGAACATCAATTAACCTCACATAGGATATACAAGAATAGAAACCATAACAATGAAAAACAGAAAAATATGAGTGAACTCAAATCTTTAAGCATCCGATCATATCTCAGGGTTTCCTTGAACAAGGAAGGCTGAGCCTATGGCTCAAGATAGTAAAGAGATCTAATTTCTGTGGATAATTGAGCGCTAAGATCCAAAGTGGCCCCATGATCTTAATCACAGATCATTAGATTATAACAAACTGAACTAAATTTAAAAGTCATGTGATTGAGTGTCAAAACTGTGACACCCTAAAGGGGCCTGATTTTCAGAGTTACCCAAAAATACTAGTCCCCTTTGAAAATATAGGGCATTATTAAAAAAAGTTAATGGATAGCCTATCCAGGATTTCAAAGCTTATTCTTCCATCACTACTTAAGCAAAATTCCTATGACCTCCAATCAGAATTCTGTACATAGGACAAATATGTGGAGTGCATGGAGCTAGGCAACCAAGTTAACTGTCTCAGATACCACAGGAAGATAGCACCACCCACCAGTGTAGATCAATCTTCCTTCAGCAATCTATAGTAGAAATACATTATCAGATCCCAGTACTATTGCTGGGACCCCACCGACCGTCCCTTCATACAAGGGTATTTAGAACAAAGGAGTTGGCCCCTTATCGTACGCAACGTTAGGAGCCTCAATCCATCTACACCTGCTTTAGGCAATGTTCTCCCCTAATCTTGCTTCTGGTTTGTCCAGACCCCTACTGAGTGACTGCAGTGGACATTTGCCAAGCTGTGACAAGGTAAACCCTTTCCAACTTAACATGTTTACTTTCCTTTCAGCAACCAAGGGACCTGGTAAAAATATCCATCTACTTTAGGTTAATCTGGCAGAGAGGGAAACATTCTGTCCAGATATATAGCAGGATTGCCTAGAACAAGTCCCACAAACCAGGCTATTCTAATCCCAAGGAGATGGTTGGGAAGAGAGATTGCTACTAGACATAGAATGGTGCCCAAGGAAGGGCAGACAGCCATCCCCCAGGGGCATGGGAGCTAGTTCACTCCCTCTGAAGCATCTGGCACTGGCCACTGTCAGAAGACAGGATACAGGACTAGATGGACCATTTGTCTGACCCCATATGGCCATTCTTGTGTTATGTTCTAATGGCCTTCTGGTGCACCCTTCAATCCAGCCAATTAGCAAGGGAGACTCCCTTGGCATGCCACCCCCATGCCCAAACTTACCAGGAGGCTGAGTGCTTATGAGGAGAGGGAAAAGGTGAGATAAACACTCCAGGATTTTCTTTTCCCTTGTGGCCTCCACCTCCGACGCTGCAGTGGGTGAGTGGGACAATTTGCATTGAATTCCAATAATATTCCCCTTTGGGGATCAATTATGCCTTCAGGTGTATTGTGCACTGACATCCATAGGAGCCCCAGGCTCACATCCCCAGACAGAAATGAGGAAGATGCACAGTTCTGTAATCAGCCTCCTGTAGACAGATTACAGGAAAGGCAGAAAAAATGCTTAAGTACGGAGGATACTTATTGGATTCTTTCAGGCAGGAGCCTTATTTAACAAAATGTAACACAGAATCTTATTTCAGGCCCCCACTAAATGACTTCTAGGCTGACAGGCCCAGAGAATTAAATAATTTCTATAATATAACTACATTAAAGGGACTGTACTGGCAGCAGCAATGCAAGCTTCTCCATACCAGCCTGACCAAGGACCTAGAGGGACATCACTACAGTCTGAAAAGATAGTCATGGACTGAGTAAGGTCAAAGGTCTGGACTAAGACTTCACATTAGTCTCTAATGTGGATGTCCCATTCATTAGACTGACATATGACTAGCCATTAGTAACCATCTGTTTCAAAAACTACGGTGGATAAAGGGTAATTAAAAATGAATGAGGCCCAGCCTCACTGCCGTGCCACAGCGTTCAGGCTTGAACTTCTGAATCTGCAACAGTAAGATGTAAATACCATCTTGAGTTATTTTGCTGGATGCTTTGAAGGAACATGAACTTTGAAAGTGATGGTGGTTTTCATATTATATGCTCTTGTCAACTGACAACTAGCTTACCAAAGTGCCAGCGGATGGTAATCTGAATTAGATTCAAATTGCTGACCTCAAGGTAAAGGTATTGTATGTCATTCTGAGTCCATTCCCCCATCTCTCTCTGGTATGCTATAACAAAAGTTAAAAGTATAAAGAAGAGATGGGCCAAGAAGGGAGAAACGTGTGGTATAGCCCCGGCCTATGACACTTAAGCGTGATAAATGTGTCACAAATTTCACAGCTTTACAAAGAAAGATTCTTAGAATTACAATTACAGATTACGATTGGAATCCACACTCTGCCATTGCAGATTATGGACCAAGTCTTCAGCTGGCATAAATGGGCAGAGTCCCATTTACTTCAATTCATCTACGTTAACGTACACCAACTGAGAATCTGGCTATATGTGTGTGGAACAAGTAAAACTAGAAGCTACTGTGCGCAATAGCCATTGCTGCTCATAGCATAGTTCCTAAATGATTGCCATTCTGTTTTGTAACACCAAAGAAGTCTGCGATAAATAACCTCAAGTGCCACAAAAAAGGAGAGATTTATGAAAGGAAGAATGACTTACCGGGCATGACTAGAACTACCTGAAAAATGAGTAAAGCTTTCTATTGCCCCAGAGAATTTATTGTTTTCCTTTTTAGAGTTATTTTAACTGTTTTTCTGGGGGGCCCTTAGCAAACTGTTTCTATCAATGCTGCAGCCTAACTTAAAATGCCACATCAGTCTTCAGAGAATATTCCTCTCCTTTCCCCTCACTCTGCACACACAGGTAAGTAACTAGCAAATCTAGTAGTCTCCAGATGGAGATGGGTTAAATGACTTGCTCAGAGTCAACTCCCAGTTGGACCAAGAGTCAACTCCCACTGGACCAAGTATCTTTTAATTGCTAACCAGAGTTGAAAGTTTTGTTTATGAATTACTGATGAGGAAAAACTACAGGCGGGCTTGCAGGAAAATAAACTGCATTTATAAATATTGCAGCAGCCACCATCAATTATATAGCAAGTCCCTATTTCTGAAGTCAAATTTTAAACCAAAATATATTCATAGACACCACATAAATGCCTAACCTCTCCAAAATGTAATGAGTTCTCTTTTCTTTGGACCCATTCAGCCACCATTGACAACCATGGGCAGATCCTCAGCTGGTGTAAACTAGTGCAGCTCCACTCATTTAAATGGAGCTGTACTGATTTACACTGCCTGAAGACTGGGACCTATGCCTGCAATGTTGCGAAAGCAAAGCAGAAACGTACGGCACAATATGACTAAAAATGACTTTCAGGTCTAGAGGCGCATTCTTAAACTGACAGTGTAAAGCAGTAATACGTAAACCAACCTATAAATCCTATACACATAAAACAAAGTTGGGAATGTGCAAAGAACCCTCTGTTGTAAGAAAGGTCTATTTCCTGTATTCCTATCTCTGTGCTGTTCGTGAACATAAAAGTTTAAAGGAGGATTTGGCCAATGTAAGAAATCGATATTGATAAAGTATTTTCTGTTTCTCCTGAACCTCAAGCTGCAGATAAATAGAGCAAATTAATCTCTATAAATATTGAGGAAAGGGAACAATAATGCCAAGTCAATTTTGTTTTCGATTATTAGTTTCTTCTTAGAAAACAGAGTTTAAAGTTTAGCAGATATAGTTTGAGGGAGACAAATACAGACAAACTGAAAATTGGTGCTGCTGTTTTGCTCATTCCATCACAGGCCAGAGTGAACACTGATCTGAATTACGTTGATTTAACCCAATAAAGAGTTAATTATTATTTATATGACCTTAGAGCCTAGAAGCTCCAGCTGCAACTGAGGCCCCATGGTGCTAGGCAATGTACAAACAGATTGTGAGAGACAGTCCCTGCCTCAAAGATTTTACAATCTAAATAGAGAAATTAGACAATGGGTGAAGAAAAGGAAGGGAAGCTGCAGTACAGAGAAATTAAGTGACTTGTCCAAGGTCATACAGGATGTCTGTGGCGGAATCAGGAATTGAACGTAGATCTCATAAGTGCCCAGACCAGTACCTTAACTAAAACAAACTACTCTTCCCATCTTTTACCAGGTCCTTCATTGCTGCTTATATGATATTATAGTCATCTGATATATTAAACAAATGAGGTGCTTCCTAGAACATGGCACTGTATTAAAAATTATTCTGCAAAGACTTTAGCACACATTGTATGCATGGAAGGTAGTCCTATTAACTATAATGACACCACTCAGTGTGTCCAGTTAAGCATGTGTGTAAGTCTTTGCAGAACTGGGGCCTTGGGTGTTATTCTGCAACCCTCACTCAGGTGAGGCACTTACTAATAGGAGTTTTGACTGAGTGAAGACTGCAGGGTTGGGCTTAGCGTGGCCACAACTAAAATTTCTTTCAGTTTAGATTAGAGCTAATACCTGGTTAAGCAAGTGTGAAAACTCAGGACACTTTTTTCAGGCAGAGGGTGGGGTACAGTTGGCATATATAAGACAAAGCCCCTAATATCAGGATGGTCCCAATAATATCAGGATGTCTGGTCACCCTACATCTGGTCATGGAGTTCAGATCTGGATTGGCAGCAGATTTTCCTCAAAGTCTGGGGATGTCTGGCCCCATCCAAAGCCCATTGAAAGACTTCTGTTCATTTCAGTGGACTTTGGATCAGACTGTAGTGCAGGGTGAATACTACAAACGTTAGGATAAAGGAACAATTTTCATCTCAAGAGCTATGGAATATCAGGAACATTTTTATGTTCACTTTCCTTATGCATTTGTGGTATGTTGCTACTGAATTTATTCTTCCCAGTAACCATTCCATGCTATTAATAATACTGAGTTCTGTGACAGTACTGAGAATTTATGGAAGTAATTCTAAATGCACAACTCATAGTATCAGATAGGACACTGCCAGAGAGGATAAAAATACTCTCTTTTTTGGTGTCTGCTGGGGACTTCACAAAAATTTTGCTGCAAAACTGGGCTTTGAGAATTTAGCAAATATTTATTTGAATTTCTTCACTGTTCACAAGTTTAACTTTTTTTGAAAATATTTTCGTAAAATATCCTTTTTAGTTAAAGCTGGAAACAGAGCATGGATGAAATTATTCACTCCATATTTCCAGAGCAACTTCTACAAGACCTCCTGGATAATACCTGTGTCTGGGTTAGATGGTATCATAGAACAGCAAGGTTGGAAGGGACCTCAAGAGGTCATCTAGTCCAATCCCTTGCTCAAAGCAGGGCCAATCCCCAGACAGATTTTTATCCTAGTTCCCTAAATGGCCCCCTCAAGGATTGAACTGACAACTCTGGGTTTAGCAGGCCAATGCTCAAACCACTGAGCTATCCCTCCCCACCCCCACCACTCTAGAGGTGGTGGTCAAAATCATGGAGAAGCATCCATTTAACAGAACTGAGCTGGGACAGAGGGTTGGAGAATTAGCAGAGGTGAAGCCTGCAGAGAAGAAAAGGGAGGAAAGTGGAGGAACTCCTTCAGGGAGATGGGAAATTACCTTTTACCAACATGGAAGACAGGGACGCACAAGAACTGACTGCCCTTGTATGGACTGTGGGATGGTTGAATTTTGTGGCTGAACTGGGAGCTTGGGGAAGGGACAGAGAAAATGCCAACCATCTCAGTGAAGATGAGGTGGAGATAGGAGAGTGGCTAAGTGGACACTGCATCTGGGTGTTCACTGTCTAGGAGAGATGTGGTGAAGCCACACTGGATCCTGTCAAGGGAAGGTTGAGTCTGGAGTGTATCCGTGGTGAGAGAAAACTCTGCCCAGTGGCTGAGATCACTCTCTGGGCCTCCAGGGTTTTCAACTGAAAAAGAGGTTGGTGTGGATCGGTTGCCCCATCCAATGGAGCCCCTTACCCTTTAATAAAAAAGTAGGCATCTGGTACAGAGCAGAAGGGAAGTGAGCTGTCAGTGAAGTCAGACAAAGGGAATGAAGTAGGGGACCACAGAACCCTATACAACAGGATGCATGGCAGGGGTGAAAGAGGGGACTGAACATTCCTGAGGAGAATGTGGAGAAAAAGAAAGAACTGGCCGAGCAGGCATCAGAGGAAAAGGGAAGCCCAAAACTATTGGAGAAGGATGGTGTTACGTGCCTGAGTGCTCTGCAAGGACGAGGCCCACACACACAGTGAGTTATTTGGCTTTAATGAAGGTAAAGTGACACATCCGCAACGGGGACCCCGGGCGTTGCTGTCACTTAGGCGGGGAACCC
Organism: Chelonoidis abingdonii; assembly: GCF_003597395.2. Lineage (NCBI taxonomy): Eukaryota > Metazoa > Chordata > Testudines > Testudinidae > Chelonoidis > Chelonoidis abingdonii. The sequence continues at coordinate 18,983,896 of NC_133777.1, forward strand.
AGCACCGAAGCTCAGCTCGGCCTGGGTCGGAGTCCAAAGGCAGACTGGTAGCACACAGCTATATATACACAATACAAAAGCAACTCATACATATGCAAAAAGGGACTTCCCACAGGCTATGTCCGCCCTTTGGCCTAAGGCCCTACAAACTGGTTTCAACCAGTTAAAAGCAAGTTATAACTGGCATGCTGTGTCCTACAATGACCGGCCACTTAGCAAGCAGGGGCTCTTCACAAGGCCGCCGAGAAAGCAGAGACACCCTAGCTAGGCCGTGACACAGTCTTCCGTAGTCCCCTACAGATGGGCTGTCCACAGAATGTTCACTACTAGGGCCCTCAGAGGAGGAACCCTGAGCTGTGTTGGTAGAACCAGCAGAATGAGAGCAAAGGGCAAAAAAGCTGAAAAGAGACTGCATGCCCTGCCCCAAAAGAATGAGGGCAAGGGGGAGGAGACTAGATCCCTGAATTGCCCCTGGTGTGAAGACCAGTGATCTGAAACAGAATTACAGGCACATCCCTCACCCACAAAGTGTGACTTCTATGGGTGGAGGTAGGATAACCACACTAGGACAAGCACAGGAAAAAGGTACCTGGTGCCACCTCTAAAAGGCAGGTGCCAGGGAAAAGGAACCTCGGCATTCGACGAGGGAGGGAGGTGCGTGGCAGAATGCTGGGAGTTAATGAGTGACTCAGTATGCTGATCATTTAGACACCAATCAGTTCCCCTGGAAAAGGCAGATTGGTGATGCAGCTAATTAGCTGATCAGGCTGGGAGGACCAATAATCAATTAGCCATCAGCTGAGGGATACAAAAGTAGAGACAGGAAGGAAGTGAGAAGGAGAGACTTGGGCTAGCTGAGCCCAGTATGCTCTGAGATCTCAAGAAAGGGAGACCACTGTTCTCCCTCAGCCCCATGGGAAAGGGAAAGCAGCACTGTAAATACTTTGCTGCACAAAGTATTGGTGTTGGTGACAGGAATATAAATAAAATTTGCCACTTACTGGACAGAGTGAGAAGTTTCTGGGACATCAGAGGATGGGAATGGAGCAAGGGTAACAACCACATTTTTACATATAACCTCTCTAAATTCCTAGAGACTTAAGTTTGTCTTGGCAAACTTGAAAACCTTTCATAAAACTCTGGATTTACTTCCTGAAATGCAAAATGCAATAAAACATGTTAGATAAGGGCTGGATTGTGCCATTTATTAGTTATAGCCCTGAGAAGGGGGAGGTACAGAGATGCAACACTTCCATAGGGGACAAATGAAAAAATATTTCAATTAATATTATCAACAAATTGTAGCACATAGGAATTGGACAGTATCCCTTTAAATAGTTTGAGAGTCCTGCAGTAAGTCTGTCTCTTCTGTTGCAGAAGCCATCAGAAACTAACAAAGCAGCAGTGACTATATGTAGCTATGCCTTGTATGTTGCTAATAAACATGGTTCTTTGGAACCCAACTGTGTCCATGTGATTTCCTTATTTTCTTAATGTTGTGTGAAGAGCAAAGACAACACAATCTATCTGCCTCTTCTGGAATAATCCTATGTAATTTAATACTGATGAAATCAATAGGGTTCAATAGAAATGAAATAGGTTTCTATACTCTAAAAATCTACTGAATTTAATAAGTGAATAAGATCCATTTTATAGTATTTTAAAGCAACCTACAGAATTGAATTAGGAATTCTGATTTTGTTACAGAATTCTGTAGGTTGGTTCAAAAATTACATAGAATGAGAATTATTCATCATCAAATTCTGCTGGATTTTTCCAGACACCATTACTATTTAGACTCATCTCTTCATTGCACGTCCAAGGAGTCTGTCCCTTTGGCATCTAAGCTCAAGGTTTTGGAAGCTGCATTCAAACAGTTAGGCTGATGGAGCTGTATGCAATAGAATACCATGCAGTATTTGTTTTGTTAGCCTGAAAGATGCATACTACATCCTCAGGGTAAAACCAAGACTAACTGGTATTCCTATTTATTGATGAGCTATGACTGCCATCTGTTCACAGGTCTCTTGAAGGTTTACCCAGCGGGGCTTCTGACTCACCTTTCTTGATAGTATTAACTCCCCAAATGTAAACCATAAATTTGCTTAACAGGTTGCAGATGCCATATTTGGATTCACTGACTCTTCCTCAAGTTACCAGGAACCCAGGCGGTACTTTTTATTTCTGCAACAAACAATGAATTTTCATCATTTTGAAAGTCTGATAGCAACTGCTCCAGGCATGCAGGCAGGTGCATGTTCCGCAAGCAGCCATCATAAAGCTCTGACAGCTTCTTCTCAGCTGCTGTCATCCTAGTAAGTAATTTCCAAAAAGGTATTAGAATATTCATAGCTGGTTCCGAACAGATTAGGCGTAGGCAGTAAATCATATGAGATTAACTTGGCAAAACATTTTTATCCTTTCATGTGCAGCTGTTCAAATTTCTGAAGCAATGGAGATTGTTTCATTATAATCTAATATCTAGGTGCTGTACCTCTGCCACATATGAAGGCAGAAAGGACTGAAGGAAGACAGCCAACTGCATTGTTAGCTTTATCACGTAAACTAAACACAAACTCCTTTCATTAGAACACATGTTGTGAGGGCTTGATGCAACTTCCCCAGAGTCAGTGGGAATCTTTCCATTCACCTCAGTGAGAGCAGGAGCAGATGGCTTGAATGATGAGGAAGAAGCCAGTGAATCAGAGAGCTGGTTTTCGTAGCGGTGGTGAGCAGGGGCGGCTCCAGGCACCAGCACGCCAAGCGCATGCTTGGGACGGCAAGCCATGGGGGGCACTCTGCCGGTCGCTGCGAGGGCAGCAGGCAGGTTGCCTTTGGCGGCATGCCTGTGGAGGGTCCACTGGTCTCGTGGCTGCGGCGGACCTCCCGCAGGCGTGCCGCCGAATCTGCAGGACTGGGGGACCTCCCACAGGCAAGCCGCCAAAGGCAGCCTGCCTGCCGTGCTTGGGGCAGCAAAATACCTAGAACCGCCCCTGGTGGTGAGGGTGTGCACGTGCGTACAAACATGTTCAAACTGTGCTATTTTTTTAATATGACAAAACACACAATACAAAACAGGAAAAAGAAAAACCTGCAGCACAATACCAGGGAACTTCTCCTGGTACAATGGTGGTACTCTGCAGCAATAGAAACTGCCCCTCTATGCCCAGCCTGGATTATTCGTATACCTGTATTTGCAAGATCAGATGCCAATACATTTTAAAGGTTCAACATTCTTGGTTGCAGGTTTTCTAATCCATGCTGTGGACATTTTAGGAGAATATCTGGCAAGGAATTTAGGCTCTAAACTTTAAAAAGAAACTTGAAAAAAAGAATCTCAAGTTTCTTTTTCTTACTCAGTGAAAAAAATATTAAATTTTAAAAATATACCCTGGAATGATCTATCACTTCACATTGGATTGTGTTTATGCTGCGATATGACATACACTACACAGAAAATGATGTAATCTGATGCACTAAAGAAAACATGAAGGCTATTTGAAAGTTCACCATTTCTTTAAGCTTCCCATTGCACCTGAATCAAAGTATGTGTTATTCTCAGGTAAAATATATAACAGACAAAATATGACTGAGATTACCAACACACATACCACCAAACCAACAAATTTACTACAGCTGCTCAGATAATGGACTTTGATAAGGCTGCCAGCTATTGGATGGAATTTACAACACTGACTATACGTTGTAATACAAAACACACTCATTTGAGCAGCGTGACAGTGTGAAATTCCTATAGAAGCCAAAAATCTATCTACATGACCATTTACAAAGGTAATGGTTGTTCTCACGCTTAATTATGTGAAAAGACTAGTAAAGGGATGTTAAGGCCAGGCAAGGCCAGATTACTAGAATTATACCTATCTGAAGAACATTTAATCTAGAAGGAGGAACATTATATACTTGCTGATAACACAATTTCCTCACACTTGTTACATGTCATATTTTCAGTATAGCCATCTAACGTCTCCCCCATGGGTTTATTTTATTTTATATTTGTGCTTTAGAGTATTTTCATGTTAGAAAGCTTGTCACATGTATGCTAGATTAAAGAAGGAAAGAGAAGTGTACTATGGTTTATTTCAAGATGCTCACTTATACATTTCTTTATGGTAATTTCTATATGAGCAATTTGGGGCAGGGACTGATTAATCCACATTTTCTGATGTGCCATGTACATTTATGGTATATTTAATATATGTTAGAGCCTGATCCAAAATCCACTAAAGCCAAAGAGCGATCTTTCCATTAACTTCAATGTGCTTTGGATCAGCTCCTAAATGCTTAACAGTACTAATGATCACCAAGAAGTTTCCAAAACTAGAAAAAATATCACACCCAAATCACAACCCTCCGTCCTCTCCTTCCACTTCCTGCCCTCCTGCATAAATAAATAAAATGACGAACTAAAAAATTTTGTTCTCAACAGAATCAAACCCTTTAGAGTAGCACTTTAAATGCTCAGATGATTTGGAATTAGCTGGATTCTTGGAATGGAAGTACACATTCCAAATGCAAGTGGCATTTTTGTTTCCACTGAAATGGAATAGTCTCTGTTTAAAAGTATCTGCTGCTCTGCAAGGTGACTCAATAGTGGGACTGTAGGGCTCTGATTTACTGCATTGCAATGATTTTCAAAATAAATATGCTCAGTTTACAAGGGGGAGAAAGTTGTTTTTCTAACTGCCAACCCAGAAAGCCCCTCTAGGATTAGAAAGGCAAAGTGGATTCTTTCCTGCTTAAGCTGCAGTATCAGGTCTATTGGCCAATTCACACCCTCAGTTACACCTGCACAACCCCACAGTCTCCACATTGTGTCCTCAGTGTCACCTGTGGAACCATTTGCCATTTTCACCATTGAATACATGGTTCTGGAATTACCTTTTCAATTTAGACAGAACAGCTCTCTGGCCACTCTAGGAGCCAGATCCAAAACAAGGATCTGATCCAAAGGCCACCAAAGTCAAAGTCAATGAGAGTGTCTTCCCATTGACGTCATTGCTTCTGGGTCAGGCCCTAGGCACCGTTGGCATAACATAGAACACAAATATAAAAACCCCATTCCATTCTAACTAAACTGCAGCAATTCCATGCCAGGTGACTCCCCAAGCAAGCACCTTAACAGCTAACAGATCCTCCCTGCTCCAACAATTAACTACCCTCACAACTCTCCCTCACCCAACTTTCAAACGCTTAGCGAGAGGAGATGAACCTCGTAGTCAGTGGGACTCCTGGCATACATGAAGGTTTGTGGAATTGGGTCCTTAATAAGTGGCTTTCCTTATCAGCGCCATTTCAATAAGATTGAATGAATAAATGAGTTGGATGTTCAATCTTTTTTAGCAAGGCTATTCAATTTATTCATGAAAAAAGAAGTGCTTCCACTAGTTTCCACGACAACAACCCTAGGAATTCTGTCTTCATATAAATGAGTTATTGCTTTTTGTGCTTCCATAATCCAGGCAGTGAAGAAATTATCATATGGTCCCAGAGAAGACAATCCAATCTTCCTGTCCTCCCAACACCCCTACAGACAGTAAATTCGTAGACATAACTGCTAGAAGTATAAACGAGTTGAAATGAGAGCCTTAGTCGGAAGAATATTAAGTTAGAGATATCTAATTTCAGAACAATTTCAATTAAAGGAGCTTCTTTTGGTGCCTGTGTTTGTGTGTATGCTAATAGAAAAAACTGGGTTATACTTATGGTATGTCTTCTTCTCTGGTACAGTAGCTATAAATGAACTTGTACATATTTTTCCATCACTCTTGATTATTTCTCCACTTCACTAGTCCCATTTACAATTTCTTAGCTTAAGTACCAACAGTCTGTGTTCAGCACGGTACAAAACAAACAGTCCCTGCTCCCAAGAGATTACAATCTAAACAAGACAAACATCGTGAAGCAAAGAGAAGGGAATCAGGATATCATCATCATTGCTGACTCACTTCTTGGGGTGATTATGGAAGCGTGAGTCTTGGAATTAAGTGAGGATGGGGACTTGCTATGTCAGAAAAGGGACAGTATTCCATGAATAGATAGTAGCTTGATTTTCCTACTCTGCTATTATTTATTCTGTTTGTAAATACTTAGGAGGTGCTCAGTGAGCATGGACAAGCACAGAGAGAACAATTTATTGTAGAATAGGAACAGTGAAAGTGCTCTGTCTCATGGATTCCAGAAATAGGGTAATTTCCCCTCCACCCCCATGATGTTCAACAACATGTCAAGAGTCTGCCATGTGGATTCTGATCTCTGAAGAAATCAGATACTAAGTTTCACACAACTCAGTTGGAGCTACTATAAGGTGGGCGCATAACTGGTTGGACAACCATTCCCACAGCATAGTTATCAGTAGTTCACTGTCAAGCTAGAAGGGCATATCAAGTAGGTTCCTGCAGGGATTAGTTCTGGGTCTGGTTCTGTTCAATATTTTCATCAGTGATTTAGATAATGGCATAGAGAGTACACTTATAAAGTTTGCAGACGGTACCAAGCTGGGAGGGGTTGCAGGTGCTTTGGAGGACAGGATTAAAATTCAAAGTGATCTGGACAAACTGGAGAACTGGTCTGAAGTAAACAGGATGCAATTCAATAAGGCCAAATGCACTTAGGGAAATACAATGTGTTGCACACAGACAAAATGAGAAATGACTGCCTAGGTAGGAGTATTGCAGAAAGGGATCTGGGGGTTCTAGTGGATCACTGTTGCAAAAAAAACACACCAATCATTCTGGGATGTATTAGCAGGAGTGGTGCGAGTGAGTGAAGACCAATGCAAAGAGTTAATTTAGCTTCTCCACAACAGCCTTGTCTTCCCTGAATGTCATCTTCTTTTAGCACCTCGACTATTCAGCGGCCCCACTGATTTTTTGGCAGCTTCCTGCTTCTGATGTACTTAAAAATATTTTGCTGTTAGTTTTTGTATCTTTTGCTAGTTGTTCTTAAAGTTCTTTCTTGGCCTGCCTAATTATACTTTTACACTTGACTTCCCAAAGTTTGTGCTCCTTTCTATGTTTCTCAGTAGGATTTGACTTCAGATATTTAAAGGATGCCTTTTTGCCCTTAACCACCTCTTACTCCGTTTAGCCATCATAGGTTTGGAGGGGCGAGGGGCTTCTTCCTGTTTTTTGGGTGGGGGATGTTTAGTTTGAGCCCCTCTTATGGTGTTTTTAAACAGTTTCTATGTAGCTTGCACATTTCATCTTTGTGGCTGTTCCTTTTAAATTTCCATTTAACTAGCATCCTCATTTTTGTCAATTTCCCCTTCTGGAAGTTAAACACTGCTGTTGTGGGTTTCTCTGGTATTTTCTTCCCTATAAGATGTTTAAATTTAATTACATTATGGTTGCTGTTACTAAGTGGTTCAGCTATAGCCACCTCTGAGACCAGATCCTGTGCTCCACTTAGGACTAAATCAAGACTTGGTTCTCCCCTTGTGGGCTCCAGGACCAGCTTCTCCAAGAAGCAGTCATTAATGGTATCTAGAAATTCTCTTCATCCCATCCTGAGGTAACATGTACCTAGTCAAGATGGGTATAGTTGAAATCTCCATTACTGGGTTTTCTGTTTTTGTAGCCTCTCTAATCTCCAAGAGCATTTCACAATCAATCACTGTCACCATCCTGGTCAGCAGGTTGGTAGTATAGTCCTACTGCAATACTTCTATTATACAAGTGTGGAATTTCTATCTGTAGAGTCTCTATGGTACAGTTTGACTAAGATGTCTATTCTATTTGACTATATGCTTTCTTTCACATATAGTGCCAGTCCCCTACCAGAACAACCTACTGTCTCATTCGTATATCATAGACTCATAGGTCAGAAGGGACCAATATGATCATCTAGTCTGACCTCCTGCACAAAGCAGGCCACAGAACCCTACCCATTCACTTCGATAACAAACCCCTAACC
>NC_133777.1:18992937-19160765 GCF_003597395.2 Chelonoidis abingdonii
TGAGGAACTCCACTAGTAACCTCCTTCCAGCCTGTCAGTTCACCCTTCAGTACGACCCATTGGAGTCTCCCCTTTAACCAGTTCCTTATTCACCTTACAATTTTCATATTGATCCCCATCTTTTCCAATTTAACTAATAATTCCCCATGTACCCTGGTATTACCATGTCCTATGGATTATCATTGTTCCACCAAGTATCTGTGATTCCTATTATATCAATGTCCTCATATAATACCAGGCACTCAACTTCACCCAATTAGTATTTAGACTTCTAGCATTTGTATACAAGCACTTATAAATTTGTCAATATTTAGTTGTCTGTCTGTATAGATATATATATATATTCATATTCATACACACACAAATTTGTGGGAAATTTTTAAAACTGAGAAGGGCTCAAGTCACAAAACTGAGTCAAAATTGTCCAAGAGTCAAGATGTCCAGATCTGGAGTTTGGGGCTCATCTGATTTAAAACACAGTAAAATCAGTGACTAGATGTTTTGGGCAACTAAAGAAGGAATAGAGCTCTTCTCCCTTCAGTCACCACATCTAATCCAGTCCACTTTCATTTGGGACCACATCCAAAGCCCAGTGAAATCAATGGGAACACTCTCATTGACTTCAGTGGGCACTGGATGAGGTCCCTAGTATGTGAAAGTTACCACCATCTGGAGGCTGTGTAGAGACCTATGTGCAATGAGTTAGTTTAGGAGTACACACATAAAAATTTAAAAGACTCCATTTTGCCATCACATCGGACACTCCAAAGACGGAATGAACGTACAGGGCTCTGTTTTGTTGTGTGGATATTAGCACCAGTGCAAAGTGGGTGTAAACATCATCTGCTCAGAATGGCAGTAGTTTACACCCACACAAGCTGTAGAACAGACAATGAGGCCTAGAGACTCCAACCCTCACAGGTGGGTTCTCACCCTGTCTTGCTGAGGCATGTTGGCGGGTCAGTGTGGGCAACTGTCACTGAGCATGCTGCTGTGTCAGTTCTGTCAAAGAGGATAGTAGTCTCCAGGACTTGCAATCTTCCATAGTGTCACTGGCAGCAGAGTCACATCAAGATAAATACTGGTGGTTGGGGAGTCAGGGCGGGGTCACCCATATACAAAAGAAAGAAACTTTAAAATACAAAGAGGAAAAAACACTCATCTGTGCTGAAGACTCCTACTGTGTTCTGTGTGCAGAACATGCAACAGAGCTCCATAATGCAGATCAGAGAAGAGAAATTCACCGTATGTTTTTAATTTATTTGATCTGAAAGTGTCTATTTGACATCTGAAGGTTTTAAATTTCAAGGGCATCCCAACAAAAGAAGAGGCCAAATTTGGCTCTGTTTTACACTGGAGTGAATGCAGACTAACTCCAGTGAAGACAAGGAAGTTACTCTGGATTTGCACTGGTTAAACCAAAAGCAGAATCTGGCCTCTAAGTTTCAGGGAATGTATCCTTAAATTTAACATAACTGATTTATTTCTAGGAGATTTATGACTCAGCCTAGTCAGTCTCCCTGCTTATTGGCTGGTACGTACTTAAACATAGTCTCCAATACAATGATGGCACATATTAGTCAGTTCCATCTATTATATGCAAAAGCCCCATATATTTCAGTGCATTGCGATCATGTAGAAAAATATAAGATTTCCTTACCAGAGCATAATAGATCAATTTGTAATTACAAACTTCCAGTATTGCCCGCCACAGCATTGTTTAAAAACATAGTTATAATGTAAAAGTAAGGTCTTGAGTTAATTTATTGTTCCAAATCTGTCTTCCTAATTAAACGTTAAATTGTGAGCACATCTTAGAACACCACTTGAGTAAGCTAAGAGCACAGCAGATTATACTGTAGTTAATCTTTAAAACAACTGCAAAACAACCAGAAATTGTCAGTTTTGCATAATAACTACATAATTACTCTTCCCTGTCTAGACTGAATCATAACGGAAAAAATGAGGTTCAAAGGAAAAAATCTGGATCATTTATATAATTGGACCATAAGATGCAACATGTAGTTCATTGCAGACAAACATACAATAATTAGTAATCAGGGGTAAGATTCAAGCTAGTGGATATTTGCTAAATAGAACAAGGCAACATTCAGTATGCTGAAGAGGAAAGGATTTGGCAATTACTGTAGGAAAGTAGTTGAAACCAAGAGCACATAAACAAGTTCCTATGGTAGGCTGTATTGGCGGAGGCGATTCTGTTGGCACATGTAGACCTTCAACCAAATTCATCCTAGGTGTAACTCCATTGACTTCAATTTGGTGCCTCCCGTACAGGGCCTGATCCAAAGTCCACTGACGTTGGTGTACTGTCTCCCATGGATCTGCAGTGCGCAATACTGGGCAGCATAGCACAGAAAGGGTGTGATTGCCTCAGAGGTGGCAGTGTGAGGCTAAATAAATAAATACTAAACAGATGGTATGAGAACCTCACTTTGCAGTAATCATTTTGAGGGCACAGACTAATATTTGGGAAGGGAAAGTCCACATCTGTGTTGACAGGCTGCTCTGGAATTTGTAAGAGACATCCTTATGCAGTCACTGTCATGTTTTTTCCCCCCACTAAGATTCCTTGACCATGAAGTTCCTAAAGAAGGGATGGTTGGGAATGTATATTTCCTTTCCCTGATGAGCTGTAAATGCATTTTGGATTCTTTTTCTTTCCTTGCGTGCACTAGGGACTTACAGCCTAAAGGAATAACTGAATGGTTAATGTGCTTGGCTCACCAGAGAGAGGCAGCAAGACTCCTTGCACTTTAAGTGTGTGTTATTGGCTTAAGTCTCTCCACAGTACTGCTTTGAGGTGGGATGGGGACTCACTCACCCTCACAGCCAGCAGTGCTGTGGACTGGGGATGGAAACTCATCCCACCATCTGGGTTCCACTGGAAGTTACCTTTTCTGGGTTCCAGTAGAGAGAAGGGGGGGCAGGGAAATCTATGAGAAAATAAAAAACAGCCCCAAAAATGCAGTGACCCTCCATTCCTTCAGGGAACAGCTGACCAGCCACAGTCCAGCCAGTGTCCTCAGGCAAACCACCAGAAAGTACCAACAGGTAATCGTTTGGAGTCTAGCCCATCTCCTTTTCAGAGGCCTTGGACAGTCTGTAGTAGTGTGAGTAGGCTTCTCCAATGGAGCTCAGGCTTTAGCGATTTTCCCACCTCCCAGGACTACACTGGGCTTCTCCCTTCCTGCTTCTTCCCCCAACTAAAGGATGCCTTGCAGCTCTGGTGGGGGTGGAGTTTGAGCCCACAGCAACTACTTAATCCTTTCGGGTTTGGTGCTGGGTATCCTGGGATGCAACATACAGAAAAAGGAGACCAGTGTAGCACTTACAGACCATAGTGATATCCACCCTAAACTGCACCTACAGCCAAAGAACTTCAAAGAGGATAGGCTAGACTGTGCCTTTAGGCACAGCCACTGTGCAAGGTGGATGCGTAAGCTGGGAGGCATTGTGCCTTCCAGTAACCTAAGAGGCATATTTCTCTCCCAGCTTCCTCATTGCTTCTGAGATTCAGTAAATTACTGCTGGTATAAGCCTGCCGTAAATTGCTACTCCCTGTGCTGGCTCTGTTACTCTGACCAGCAAGCAGGGAGATGGAGCCAGGATTTCACCTATTCCCCACCCATCTTCTCCAGGGAGGAAATAAGCAGTAAGTAGTCTTGTTTATTCCTGTGCTCTCAGACCCCAGGTTCATGTCAGGGTGTAATGAGTCGGGAGTTCGTACCACCTCTGATTCCTTGGCACACTGAGAGTCACAATCTAGCTTTAAAAAGTGACCAATACAGTAGGAGAGCGCTAGGAAGGACAACAAGTAGGTAGCATAAACTGAATGAGAAACTTGGAGTTAACAGGGAAATTGGGCAGAATTATTTCATGTAAACGGCACTAAGTTATTGTTGGAGATCATTGAAGCAAGGAGTATAAATTTGTTTAAGAAAAAACAAGATTTGATTCTGGACTGAACAGAAAGGTGGAGAAGATGCAGATAAAATGGGAAGAAAAACCAAGAGGCAGACATTTATAGTAGGGATGAACCATCTTTTCTTGTCCCTCAATTTCTTTAATTTATAATCTGCCTCATTCCCACTGTTATATTTCAGAGGAAGAAAGTGTTTCATGTTCAGTGGCTAACTGCACTGCAGTTCGCTGAGGTTCACTATGCAATTTCAAGTCTTACTCAGGTTCCTCCATGAATGATCATGGAAAGGAAAATACCTTTAATATAATTTACCCAGGCTGATTCTTTTTAATCCTTCTTGCTGTCTGCTATCTCTGCAAAATGTTTAAGATGATTCATTACATGTTTGACATTTACATTTTATTGGAAAGAATGCAGACTGCATCTTTATCATTTGTTCCTAAAATATTTCCTTCATTTTTCCACAACACATTTTTTGGGGACGATAGTTGCATCCCCATCAATTTTTTGAATGCTGCCTTTTCAATTTCTAATATTTTTGTGCTGCTTCTCTTTGCACATACTGTGGTTTCATGAATATTTCAAATCCAATAGTATTATGATCACTCAACTTTATAAGCTCACCAGCTACTATCTTATTTATCATACGGGACCTGCTTCATTTCCTGGGACTAAGTCCAAAATATTCTTTGAGGTTTTTTTGGTTGCTTATATAAATTGTAAAAGAAAAATAATCTTACCCTACCACTGGCAGGCACATGCATCCTTCCTCAGGCATTAAACAATTTCTATTCCAGTCAAACTCTAGGTAATTGAAATCCTCTGTGATTAGTGCTCTATGCTTTTCATAAGTCTCCACAAGCGCATAAACATTCCCTGATTTTTATACTCATCTTCTCATGGATAACGTGTCTAAGATCTTTCTCTTAACCATTTCTAGCCTGTATTTTAGCCCAGATACTTGAGCAGATCCGACACATTCTCCACCATTTTCTTTACACATAGAATGACCCTGTCCCCACTCTGTATTTTCAGCATCTTTCTTGTCCATAGCCTTATAACCCCACAGACTAGTCACGTTGCTAAGAGTCTACAAAATTTCACTCACGTAACATTTCTTGTTAAATACTCAGAGGCAACTGGTGAGCGCATGATTTCATCCGTACCACACTAGCCTGAGTGTACTGAGAGCAAAATGTGATCTGCAGCTCACAGAGATTTTCACTTTTAGTGAACTGGGTCAAACCATTCCCAAAAGCACGAGGAGCTGAAAAAAGAGCCAGAAGGCAGGTAATCCCATTGTGCTAGTATAACTTTAGAAGCAAATCTTGTAGCCCTAACTCACAAATGGCTGGATAGTCAATCCCTATCCCTTCTGCTAACTCGCACAAAATAGTCCACCCAAAGTCAGGGGGTTACTTGTGAGAGTGCGGGTTGTACAATGTAGCCCACCAACAGCCCTGAATCCCACTGACATCACTGGAACTACAGTATTCAGGTGATTAAGGGACTACTTACTTCAGCAGCAAGGATTATGGCAATTTGTCCTACAGCTGTAAGTCACATTGAGGGCCCCCTCCAGATCCACAGAGTCCCACAACCAGTCTAGGACTCAAGCCCTTGCACAGTATCTGGCTCTGTGGCAAATTGATGAGCAGTACGTGGGTGATGGAAGGTGAAAAGCTGGATGGGCTGCACAGATTCTCTGGCTGCTGAGCTGAAGCAGCCCTGCAGCTACTTCACAGGTTTGGATTAAGGATACCTTTTCCCCCAGAGCCCAGCCCAGCTACTCAGGCTGGCCAGTAGATTACTTCATTAGGGGTTAGATCCATAATGTCTTCCTTCTTTTAGCACACTGCTGCATACTGTAGGGCAGGAGCAGGTTTTTCAAGTGACAGAGTCTGGATGGCAAAGCTTTCATATTCATCTGCATCAGAAGTAGTCTCTGTTGATAGCCACTGGCAAGACCCTTAAGTAGAATTATTCAATTAGCGGTGTCCCCCATCCATTTGTCCAAACTCGCTAGGGGTCTACGCTGCACAGCACTGAATCTCAGCTTTGACCCAGTTCTTGCAAGTGACCGGATGCAAAGACTGCCCCTTGTACAATATGCAGAGAGCAATTTCAGCTGTGACAAAGCAGCAGCAGGTGTGCTAAGCTTGTCTTAAGGGAAGTTATTTTTACTATACAACTGATTCTTGCAAGATTTGCAGAAGATCATACAGCTTCTTATGAGATTAAAATGTAGCCTTATCACCTCTGCCTGTGACCTTGTCCGATCTCTTTGGCTGGGAGAGCCCTGGTCGCTGGTGCTGCAGGAAGCAGTGTGGGTATTTCAGTAGCTGGCGCTATTCTTTGAGTTAGTCTTGAACTATTGACCCAGCATTTGACTACGGAGCGTTGCATTGATCGAGGTTCCATCTTACCGAGGAGATGGAGAAAAAGGGTTATGGAAGATCTCATGACACTACTAGAGCAGGGGAGCTATGCTAACCTACTGCCTGCCTGATGCCCTACTGTCTGGCTTCAGCTGGTTCATGTTCCCCTTTTCCTGTTCTGAATGAGAACTCATTATCCAAGTTGCTGCCCTCTGCACCTGCTCTTCCACTGGGAAATATAATTGCCAAGCTCTCTTAGCTACATTGAAATCACAGAAAAATCCACAGCTGCAGGGCTGTCTGCAAAAAGGACATATATCCTTAAAACACAAACGCAAGCTAACAAGCTGTGTGCCTGTCATCATCCGCACACCAGGCCTGTATCTTGCATCCCTCTCCCTCATCCATATTCTGTGGTTTAAGTTTTGGTTCTTGTTTGTTTTTACATCACAAGCTCTTTGGGGCTAGGATTTGTGCTCCTCTTTGGACCTGTACAGCACCCAGCAGATGTGAGGTAATATAAGTCAAAACAACCCAGACATCCACTTGACATTAGCACATTCCTCACACCTAAAGTTTTTCCTGTAGTTTCAGAGGCAAAGCTATTTTTCCTCCTTTCCTAGATAAAAATAACTGTTACACAGCATTACTTCTGTAGAGTGGTTTCTGCATGCCAGCGTTTCAGTGCTGGGCAAGTCATCACTACATATTATCTGTAAAGTGCTTTCCAATCCTTCATGATGAAAGGTGCTTAATTATAAGTTATTAAATATAATGGGTCGTTTGTATCATGTGGTTTAAATATAGACATCTTTGTGCTTTTTTTTAAAAAAAAATCCATCCTTTAGGTTATACCAAAAAAGGTAAATTAAAAATTGTATTTGAGAGAAGGGAATACTGGACACAAGATCTGAAAAGTGCTGTAACGTGGCCGTTTTTCTGCACTGGCAATTGTCTGTACTTGAAATAGGAAGCCTATTACAGTTCTGAGAACTCACCCTTTCCTGAAAGGTTTTGGGCATCAAGAGTGCATTGTCTCTTTTAAACAGTTGGGGTGAAGGGGCACATTTCAGACTGTCAGCTGAGCTTACTGAGTCCACCAGGAGCCCCTGCTTTCCTCTGATCCACCCCATGAGCTCTATGTGTGGCACCCTCTCATCCCCCTCTGTTAGGTGACCTCTCCATCCCTCCTAGCTTCCCCCACTCTCCACCCTGCAAAGCAGTGGCTTTGTGTACCCCCATGTCAGCATCCCTTAATCTCCCCTCATCATTGATTTTGTGGGTCCCCCCTATTCTCTCCCCTCACAGCAGTCTGTACCCCCCATTCCCATCTCCCCCACTCATGGTAGGGGCTCTATATGCCCTCATGCCCTTCATTCCCTCCCATGCTAGTATACCCCAGTCTCCCCTCACTGGGGAACTGTCTGTGTTACAGCAGCCAGTCCATGGCCCCCAGAAGCCTAGAGCACTGCCCAAAATCTATGCAAATATTACATGCAGCAACCCCACCACCAGTATGTCCTAACCAGGGCTTGAGAACAGGCCCTCAGAAGACAGCCTGTGGCAGTCTCCCTCACTTTCTGCTCTAGGAGAATATCATTCTTTGATTTAAAGATTAACTATTTAAAGAAAGAAAAATAGTGAAAACTTTTCTACTCCAGAATCTTGAAAATTAAGAAAAACTGTTTAAAAAACACACCTGTTAATTTAGGATGTTACAGTATTGGTCATGTGAGGTCTTTATTGTGTTTTACAACAAGTTTAAGGACAGAAGACTTGTCTCATAAGGTCAAACTCACCCCATACAGAAGAGCCAGTACAAGGATTATGCACAGTTTAATCTCATCTAAACTCTCAAAATAAGGTTTACGTTGGACTAAAATGGTGCATACGTTTTAGACTGGCTCTTTTCACAGGGGCTAACGTAATAAAAGCAACTGGGGCTGCGATGAGCAGGACCGGCTCAAGTCACCAGCATTCCAAGCTGGTGCTTGGGGCGGCATTCTGCAAGGGGCGGCAGTCCCTGTTGTTTTGCCCCCAAGCAGCGCGCCGAATTGCCACCGCGGACAGCGGGGGCAGCCTGTATCCCCTTAGGGCGGCACTCGCATTTCCACGGCGGCAGCAATTAGAAGCTGCCGACGAATTGCTGCAGCGGAAACGCACCTGCCGCCCCAAGGGCGCACAGACTGCGCCGTCCCCCGCCTGCGGCGGCAATTCGGCGTGCTGCTTGGGGCAGCAAGAACTGTAGAGCCAGCCCTGGCAGTGAGGTATTTGGTGTCTTAACGCCAACTGAAGCAAGACATTGCCCTAGAGTGTAACTTTCATGCACTACATCATCCAGTAACAAACTCTCAAGTAAACAAACAATTATTCTGTGCACTTACTCCTAGTTCAAATGTCTACACTATGCACAGTATGTCTTCCTGTTAATTGGTAAGGACTTTGTTAAGTGACAAAACTGTCCACCCACTTTCCTTAATTAAGAAAAGTCCAATTACCACCCAAAAATGTAAATTATAAGCCCGTAAATATCATCCATCAGTCTTCAGGATTCAGTACCATTGGCATTTAATTTTTAAAAGCCATCTGCACAAGGAAGGATTCATTAAAAATCCTTTGTCAGCTTATGTACTAGTTTGCAGGGCAGTCACTTGCCAGTAAGTAGAAGCAGCATCTTGCACAAGAAAGGACTGTGCCTACATGTTGAGTAAGAATGCTTTCCTTACGTGGGCTGGATGTTTTCTATCTGGAGGTTTGTTCCCCTTTAATTCCATTTGCTTTACAAGACAATCAAGTTCACATTCTAGCTCACCATTTTTCCATCTCCTGTGTCTGCCTCAGGAGTCCTTGATGTCCAAAGCTCACTTGACCCAGCTAGTCTTGTACTGCCTATGGAAGGTCAGACAGGTTTGCAGTGATGAAGTAGACGTGGAACAAGAGGATATAGGCCAGCAGCCAATAGTTTATCTAGAAGGCCTGTGTTCAATTCCTTCTAGACTAGACACTGTGGAGAGTTATGAGGATTACAGTGTTTCCTCACATGCATGAGCAGAAACAAGGGGCCATATCTGTGTACTGGGAACTGTGCTTTTAAAGGGCTGAACTCTCCTGGGCATAGTGCTGTGAAGCACCTGCTCTTCTGACCACCACAATATCCAGCCCTAGTGCAACAGCAACATTTTCTTACAGGGTTCACTCCTACAGACCCTTACACATGGAAGTCTGTTACTCATGCAAGCAGTCCCATTGACTTCAATGGAACAACCCATGTCAGTGATTAGCGGCCACCCAACAGAAACAAGCATGCACCTTCATTGTGCATGCAGTGGAATCCACGTGGCACTCTAGGAACCTCCCCCTGACCTCTCCATTGCTACCAAGCAGGGGCTAGTCATGCACCTTGCTGAGCTGAGTAGAAGGACTGCCCTTTCTCACCTGTGCAGCAGCCCAGCAGTGCAGGCTAGCTGGGGAGAGAATACACCATTCGAAGACAACCTCAGAGGCTCCTGCCGCAGTGCGCAGCCCTAGGGCGAGTAGGTGTATTAATTACATGTTGGAGCCCTTTTCATAGGAAACACAGAGTAGGGACCCAAAAGAGGTGCTATTACATTTAGGGTGGGTTGCACCATGAACTGGGTGGTCTTACAGTTTAGTGGGTCACTAACTACAATCTGAGCCAATCCAAAGCTCACTGAAGTCAATGAGAATCTTCCCATTGACTTCACTGGGCTACAGATCAGGTTATGCGTGTGCCACTTTTCTATTTCCTTTTTAAACCTGTTGCCTAACTTTGTCAATGAATCCATCCATGCCACCCCCAGTGGCAGCTCTCTTGAGAGTGAATGGGAATGCACGCTATGTAGCAGCGTGAGTAATCAATGGCTGCCCAGCACAGCCAACATCATTTATTTCCCTCCCCGCCAGACAGCAACTGCTCCTTCTGCTGAAAGTAAGATTCTCTAATAGCAATCCTGCCACAGCTGTAATTATAACAACTCCAGCTTGATGCTGGATTAATGTATAGCAGTGGAAGAACATTTTTGAACCTTTTACTGATGATGATATAAACAATGAATCAGGAGAGAGGATTGAAAATGCTTTGGACATTGGTCCTGCTAGATTTAAAAATATATATATATAAAACATAAGAATAGAATGAAATGTGACTTGCAAAAGGGAGACATTGGTTTATGATGCCCCTCTTCCCCCACCTCATTGCTTCTTTAAGATTAAAGGAGCCTTGAAAAAAAATGTTAATTTTTATAAAGAGGCCTCTGTTTTTATACCTGAGAAATTCAAGCCTTGTTTACCCAGCCTTTCTGAGAAAACTATATGAATAACTGGACTGAGAATTAGTATAGGATGAAGATTGTTATACCATAAAAAACTAGCAGGATCTTAAAGGGACAAGACATTTGTCACATTTATTGTTATACCATATAAAATAAAAGATAACAGCAAACAATGTTGTTTGGTTACTTATTCCTATGATATATATATATATATTATATATATCCATTCACACAATCATTATCCAAGTTCTGTGTAGATATTATAGTTACCAGCCTAAGTTGCTTGTGACAGAATACTGGCCAGGTACTCTGTACACAAGAGTGGAACCGAGTCTGGTCAGAGTGCACCTGTGCTCCTGAGGCTGCAGCAGAACCAAGACTCAAAGTCCTCAGTCTTCAGAGTCCCAGCTTTATAGGGATTTTCCCTATGTATTCATGCGAGTTGCTTCATTGCTGTTGTTAAATCAATCAGCAGGTGGCTGGCCCTGTTAGCAGCAGAATGTTACCGAAGTCTCTCATCTCACCCTTCTTTTTTTACAGGCTTTGTAGTTTGGATTCAAAGTCTATAGTCTGCTGTGTCACGCTGCCTCTGGGTTTGGTTTGATCACCCATCAATTTGCAGGCGTGACTTCAGCCTAACCTGGCCTTTGGGCTTCCTTCTGTTGTTCTTTGTCCTTTTCTTTTAGGGTGGATGCTTTTTACTTTGTTTGGGCTGTTGTCTAGGTCTTCAGCTGGTTGGTAGGTGGAACCTTATCTCATCAGGACAGGCTGGGGCTGGAGGTTGATTCCATCATCCATACATGCCTCATTCACACATCTAAACTAACTAATAAGATTACAGCAGGGTTTGCAAAAATGAAGGTTGGAGGAAGCTTTTACAAACTGGAGTGAGTGTTTTAAAATGGGGTTTGAATTACAATATGGCAAACAGTGAACAGAAGTTACAATGTAGGCAAGCGTAGCGAATGGTGAACAGAAGTTACATTAATAAAGTGAACAATTAAAAACAATTTCATTTATCAGTTCTACAAGATATCCACAAGTACAAAGGAAATGACATCTGAGCAGTTGAGAGAAGGAGGGAGTTTTAGACAATATACTCAAAACAGAATTTCAAATCAAGTTTATGAATATAGCATTTAGGCCATAGCTCACAATCAAATACCCATTTTAAAGTCAGCACAGCTTGGTAAAATAAATACAGATCTTTACAATACAAAAAATAGAAACAAAATTAAATCTTCTCCCAAGATAAATTTAACTTTTACAATCACAACCCATAAAAAAAAAAATATGAAAAATATACCAACAAGGCTATGAATATATTATTTCATTGAGGTCATAAGGATCCTCTCTTTCACATAAATTTTCCTTGTTTTTACAGCCAACCAGGCAAACAGGGCAACGGCCCATATAATTGAAACACTGTCACTGCATAGCAAATATCCTAGTGTGGGAGCTGGTGCAGTAAAAGGCATCTAAGCTAAGAACCGGGTTAACCATTTGTTTTTCAGGTGACACAACAAGTTGAAAGAACGTAAATAACATGCCAAATCTTCAACCAGGCCAGTCTTGCATGGACAAAACAATGATATTTATCTACGCCACATACTTCCCTTCCAGATAGGCCAACTGCATAGCTTGAAAACCAAGAGCCATGAAAACCCTTCTTCATACATTGTTTAAAAAAAAAAATCCAGATATATTTCTCAAAACTACAGATAATCTTTTGATGAAGACAAGACGATTTATCTGTCGCATGGCCAACTGCCTATCTAGCTATTTGCAAATATCTTTGGCTGGAAGCTTAATTAAGGAATTTATATTTTTGCCTACCATCCTAGCCAGATCAAGTTCTAAGAAGCCTAATGAAGAGAATAAAGGACTTTCAAGAGTCAGGGAAACTAAGATTTGTGCTTTGTTAAATTGTTCCTCCAGACAATCTCAGAAGGTGCTATAAATTCATACACTGAATACATAGCCAATAATTGATACAAAGGCAATAGGCTTTCATTGAAATAGCACATTCCCTCATGTTTGCTTTAATCAGCTGGGCAGTAGTTTGGGAGTCTGAGGATCCTCCTTAAAATTTTGTTTTGCACACTCTAAAGTCTTTCCAGCCTCAGATTTCCACATCATAATATTTGATCACAGACTTTAGCCCTGAAAACTCTGAAAGCTGATGCAATTAAATAAACCCTTAGGACATGAGTGAAACAGAGCACCACTTACAAAGATTTTTCCTCCCCTTTACCTCCTCTATATGTTTATCCCACTGGCCATTATTTGTAAAACAAATACCCAAATAGGTGAA
Organism: Chelonoidis abingdonii; assembly: GCF_003597395.2. Lineage (NCBI taxonomy): Eukaryota > Metazoa > Chordata > Testudines > Testudinidae > Chelonoidis > Chelonoidis abingdonii. Next base: position 19,005,865 of record NC_133777.1, read on the forward strand.
AAACCTAACCTGCTCAGTATAGTAGACATGGAGTCTTTCACTGATGCAGCTTTTGTCTGAGGCCAAAGTAAATTGATTTAGTTTCCTGACAATGCATAGACACACACCCCTGTTGGCAAAAAGAGCCAAAATCCTTTAACATACACTTCAACCCAAAGAAGTCTGGGACAACAGAACCATGTCCAGACAGACACCATTCCAATTTCGGGTAGTGGGTGGGGTGAGGAGTGAGAATACTTCACTTCTTCTAAAACTGCCACAATGTTACTATTATAAAAGCTAAAAAATGAAAAAGGGCTAATAGCCCTGACAGACATTTGTAATGGAAATAGGGTCCATTATTTCACCCCCACACCCTATTTTAACCCTACTCACAGTCTGGCTATGGAGGTCTCTCAAAAGATATAACCTAGAATCTATGCTAGTCCTCGCAAGTTTCTCCCAGAGATATCCTGACAAGGAAAGCAAATGCCGATTTCAAATCCACAAAGGCTGCATAAAATCCTCCCTCCATCCCCCCGCCTTGAGACCAATATTTATCAATCAAATGACAATGGACAAAACAATTAAGAATAGCGGAGTAGCCCTTACTGAATCAGTCTGGTTCCTTGGCAAATAAAATTACTCTCCAATCAATCAGACCTCTAAATCTCCCCAGAAGATATCTAGTACGGATTTTAAAAACCACATCTAGGGGGTTAACTGGTCAACAATTTCCAGGATCATTTCTGTCACCTTTATATAAAACGGAACTATAATACCAATGGACCAACTAACGGGAAAAATCCCTGTACTATTTGTAATAGTCAGTTCCGGTAGTCAAAGAGCCCAGCATTCAATATTGTCCTTATAAACGTTCACTGGGATAAAATCCTCTCCAGGAGCTTTGTTATGGTGGTGTTGGTTTATCAAAATTCCAGCTTTCCTGGTGCAGCCTGAAGGCCATTCTGAAACTTGTGAGGTCTAATGAGACAGACAATACTGAGAGCGTGATAGATGAAGTGCCATTATAAAACGCAAATCTCTCTCTAGCATTTTGGAGGATTAGAGCTTTGATATTTATATTAATATCATAGCCAATTGCCACCAACATCCAAAATAGAGATGGATTTTTCTCTATGGCAATGAGTTCAAATTCCTTCCAAAGAACTGCTTGATGATGATCCAACTTTTTCTTTAGAAAGGAAAACAAAAAATTGCTTAAGATAATGGTTCCTCTGATTAAGAAACTAATGTCTAACAGCCCTTGCCATAAACTGAAATGGTTTCTTTTAAAAAGGCAAAAAATATCCTTTAAGTGGTCAGATAATCCAGTAATTTTTAACAATTTTAATAAATGTGGCCTCGGATCATTAAGGTCCAGAAGTCGGTTCTTCAGACCCTACAAATCACTGGATGGAAGTGTCTGATTTTCAACTCAACCAATTGATTCCACTTGAATTTACAGCTTCAAAACCAAGGGTACAGTCTTCCGGAACCCTTTCAGGAGGTGGTAGCTGAAGGGCTGAATTTTACCTAGAGAGGTATCTGTTCACTGTCTGATTCAAAGATCACTATAACCCTAAAGAAACAAGCTCAGCTTAAAAAGTGGAACTTCTACACACTAACTCATGCTGCCTCCTCTAGAAGATGAGCATGTGAAATGACCCTCCCCCCAGATCAGTGGCTCCTCTACCATTCACAACCACCAGACAAATACAATTTAAAATTTAGAAAATGTACAGCCCAGGATCTCTCACTGTGACCTTAGACTTTTTAGGAGGAAACGAAGGTAACATCCCATTTACTGAATGAGAGGAAAAATTTTAAAAAGCGTCTTTATCCCCAGAACCCAGCTGGGTATTAAAATCTTCCAAAAGAACCAATATTGCTGATGAAAACTTTCCTGTAAGGAAGTCAATGAGCGATTCAAGCTCTGCCCATGAAGACTTCTTATAAAAAGGACACCGCAAAGGAAATAAACACTCAGGAATAGAATAGATGAATCTGAGACAACAGTACTATACAACCGAAAATAAGATTGCCATTTGCCAGGTGTTCATTTACTAGTTATAACATTCAATGGTAGAGATTAGAAGGAACAGACCACTTGTTCTTCTCTTTGCATGCTCAGCATGTCTTTTTTTTTTTAAATAAAGATCAAAGCCTAGAAATAAAAAGATATATCCTTAAAAAGACAAGTTTCTTAGAGGAAAACTAAAAACAAACAAACATATTCCTAAAATCCAAATTCTGGGATTTATTTTTAAGACCTAGAGTATTCCACAAAAGGGTTGCGATAGGAGTTTTACTGGAATCCCAATCAGGTCCACCTAGTAAATCCTCTACTCTTTCTAGGTTCTCAACTGGGAAATTGTCATGAAAAACTGCACCACTAGTGTTATGATCAGAACATGCACACAGTCAGATTTAAAAAAAATACTCCTGCTCGAAGGTTGCAACGTAACACTACTTTGTTTCTTACAATTCAGAACCCTGACACAGAAGAACAGACACACAAAGCATGCTGGTCCCTAACAGACAGCCAGAGAGAGCGAGAGAGAGAGCGCAAGTGCTCATCTTACTTCTTCCTCCCAGCCGATTTGTCTCAAAATTGTTTTCAGCTTTGTCAAATTGGCCCTTTTAAAGCAACAAGTATACGTCACTGGTCTGGACTTGATCACCAATAATGCTGTTATTCTCTCATGTCACACTGAGGTTAGAAAGCAGCTCCAGGAGTTTTCACATGTTGCTTCATCCTCTCAAAACTAAACAAAGGTCTGTAAGATAGACTGCTGAATTATAGAGATGTCTGGAGAAATTTAGAGAAAGCTGATGAAGCACAGAAAGCTTAATGAAAATCAGTGAGATAAGATGGTTTATGATCTTCAATGTAGGAAATGAGCTCATCTCATGGAAACTGTAAGCGAGCTTTGCCCAATCTAAAAAGTCACATCTTTTCAGAGGGATATTCTCGTTTCGTAGGCAGATCTCTTGAGTGTGGATTTTCTCTGGGCTAATGATCTATCACAGAATGAAAGTTAGGTCTGCATCTTACAATAATTGCTCTTACCATAAACAGTCCCATCTGTGGACAGTACATAAGAAGTGCTAAATAAGCAATGGGCCAAATTCATCCCCAGTATGATTTGGGTGAAGTCAGAAGAGTCACAAGAACTAATTTATGTGTTGGCCTTTCAGGTAAATATTGGACTAATCTAGAGAGAGTATTTTATGGCCTAAGTGACAAACATCGTTACAGAACCAAAATTAAAGATATTTATTTTCCTGTGACTGAGGAAGTAGGGTTCTTAAGACACTTTGACTTGCCTCAATGGCAGTGTGAGAAATGAGGCAAGTTCTCTAGGAACATAAATGCCATACCAGATTAAATCAGTGGTTTCTTTCCTCTGATCCCAATATCTTGCTCTGCTATGGCTCTCCTTTTGAAAGGCTAGGCTACGTACCATATAGTGCTAACTGGAAAATTGTACTAGTAGGTTAGGATACTTTGACACCACAAGGAAAAGAGGATCAGAAATACCTGAGACACTGACTATATGGCATAAATTTTCTCTGTGTTGAGATATCTTTTTGAAATTCTCCCTCTGGCAATGAAGCAGGATTCATAATGGTCACATAATATAAATTAATCCTCCACAGTACCGGGAATAGCTACTAAAAATGCTTTAAAATGACCAAAATGACCCCAAAAAGGCACCTGGAAGGTGTAATAACCATAAAGTAAAAATGGTTTATTGGCAGTATTGTGGCCTTTGGACATCAACCATTAGATCATAAATGTCCAATGAAATCCAGAAGTTGTTAACAAGGTTATAACTGCTGTGGCAGTTCTAGCTGACTAGGTAACCACTAATACCCAACAAAGTAACAAACAAATGAGCAGCCACTGACTGATGGGGAGCCACTATGCCAGCACAGTTGCCAGCTATTGTCTTCTTCCAGTGCAGGGCAGAGAATTAGTGAGACTGCCAACTGCAGAAAGAAGGACTTCCTCTTCATTTTTTCATGAAACAATGCAACACGTTTTAGTTTTAAGCAGATGGATGGAAGAGGAAGATTTAGCCAGATGGAATGAAGATCCATATAAAAAGAAATACAGTATGTGCGGCAGAAGTAGCACATAAATATTCCTATTTAAACTAGAAAGTTTAAGTCATTGCCTTGCTTGAAACTTTTTAGACACATTTAGAGCTCAACAGCTTGATCTGTTAAAAGTGTAATATAGGACTGGTCTACACTAACACTGTAAGTCCATCTAAGTTATGCTAGTTCAGTTATGTAAGTTACATAAATGAAGTGGACATAAGTTAGGTCAATTTACAGTGGTGTCTACATCAATTGCAGTGGCGCCAAGTTAGCCAGTAGAGTAGATATGTGAATGTGCCTGACCTTGACCTGATGTAAATTGGTGTAGCTCTGTTGACTTCAATGGAGCGACTAGGATTTGCATGAGCGCAGGCTCTAGCCTATTTTGTGCATCCATACACCATGGTCATCAGAACTGAGGTCCTGAGACTGCTCCCACTGAAGTCAATAGCAAAACTTCCATTGACAACATTGGGAGCAAGAGCAGACCTTCAAATTATAGCCTCCCATATAAAAGGATGAAGGGGCATCCTTACCACCATTGTCTTGACTCTTCCGCTCCCTGTACTTCAGATCTACCTGTATTTTCTCCCATATCCAAATATCTTGAATATCATCCATGTAAGCCCTCCAAATACAAATATCACATGAACCCTCAACACAGATATTTGTCCAGCCCTACCGGACACTTTCAACAGCACAAAATGAAAATTTGTTTTTTCCTAAGGAGGAATCCTTTAAAGCTGTGTATGTGGAACTCTGAAATTACAAGCACAGGCAACCACCACCTACAGTATCTCTGACAAATGTAATGCGCATTTGCCTCTCTTATATGCTTTGAAAGTGTGAAATCTGTCTCTCCTGCCAGACTGTTTGTGTGACAATGGAAACTGGCAACTCCTTTGGGTAACATTCAGACTGAGTGAAAAGTATCACCGCTAGCCAACATCAGGTTTTGACCTTCAGCTTTGCCTCTCCTCTAACTTGGTATGATACCAGGAAGTGGAAAGCATTGTTGTGTTTGCAAAAGCTATTTTGCTTATGCTAGAGACAGGTGCGGCTTTTTTCCTCACAGTGATAAGAGCACCATGATAGTTTTGTCCAGTTTCCTTTAGGGTATGACTTTGTACATTTGGTGTAGTAAACTAAGCCAAGGCTGTAAGAGAGGAATATGTGGAAATAAAAGAAAATGGTATCACATCACCTGCTCGTAGCATTCAATATTTACCCTTAGAATCAATCCACAAAGCATGCAATACGCAAGTCCCACATTTATAGTTCTGTTAAAAATGTACTGTAGAATTGAAATTCTACAGGATTTAGAATAGGAGCTGCCATTGCACAATATTTAATAATGCATTTGCTCTTCAAAGCATAATTGAAATTGGATCTTATAAAGACTATAAAGGAAAATTATCTTATTGTAGAGCTGGTAAAAAAAAATATCAAAACTGTTGCTGGTTTGAGATTTGAGTTTTTTTTAAAAACAGAAAATTTGGTTTTCAGTTAAGTATCAGCTTTCAACACAAACTGTCAAAAAACTGAATGCCCCAAAACCAAAATATTTTGGCCAAAAACAGATTTCAACTCTGAAATGCTGCCACGGGGTCTCAGTGTTTTATTTTGGATGTCTCATGCTCCCATTCTCTTCAATGGACTGGACTGCTCGTCAGACTTCATCTCTGATAACGTACCACGGACACGCAACTGTCACAGACCATGACCTCCTCTGATCAAGAAGGGAGATCATGGTGCATTGTGGGAGATGTAATCTAACCAGGGAGCCTAGCCTAGTCTAGCCTAGCAAGGAAAAAAAGGACCATGTGACACCTGAATTATAACTTTAATGAGGCACCACGACAGCATTGTGTAAAAAAAAAAAAAAAAAAAAATCAAGCTATTTCAATTTTTTTCCACTGAAAATTCAATTTTTCCAAAAGGGAAAATACCCCCTTTTCAACAAGATCTAGGTTTGTTACTCTCAGTCTACTTCCACATAATAACTTCTGCTCTGAACAGATCTAATAGGAAAACTGTGTTCCATGAGATACTGTTGCCTGAACTGAAATAAGAAGCTGCCATATAATGTTTTGAGGGCCAAATTTTCAAACATCCCCATTGAAATTATTCCTAAAAAAAACAACAAAAAAAAAAACACAGATCACAGCACTCATTTTGTGTTTGCAAATGCAAGCAGGCACACATGCAAATCGTGCAATTATTTAAAGGCCCATATTATTTAGAGGCCTGATCAAAACATATTTAGATGATACTAACTTCATAACAATTCCTTATACTGAAAATTTAGAAGAATGTCTGATCGCATACTGGATGGACAATGTTTATATGCAGTAGATGTTGGAATAGATTTGATGATGGAGCTGCTGTTAAACTGTTAGATGTTTCCGACTAATCACAAGTGGTGGCTCAAATCATCTTCAAAAGAAGGATCTCAGAGAAGTATTTAAATTACTGCAATAATAAATTCAGGTACTGAAACAATGAACGTGGAGTTAACTAATTATTAGAGCTTCTCTAAGTGTTGGCTTCTCCCTCTTCCTTCACTTCTCTTGCTGTACATTGCAGGAATATGCCCACAAAGCTGGACCAAATAATTTTGGTTACAACAGTGAAACAGGATGCTACACATTTCCCATACAGTATTATTTTTGCCATTTCATCTCAGGGCATGGGAAATACTGGATTTCAGACAGGATTCTGGTACCTAAACTCTATGAATCTGCTTTATTAATGGCACATAAGTTTCCTCCCAGACTATTCTACGCAGACCTCTTGATCAGTAATTCGCTTGGCAGGGTCTTATACATAAAGCAGCTGGCAGGTGCAATTTTTATTACCCTAAGCAGAGCTTCTAACGTGATTGATCACAACCCGTTATGGTACTGCATTGGGAGGAATTAGAACTGCTCTGAATCCTTGACTGATTAGGTTGGCATTTCCCTTTATGCCAGAAATAGAGATCGGAGGTGACTTTTTTATAGCAAAAAAGGAGCAAATCTGGGATTGGATCAAGCCAGTATTTCCCCACCCCCCCAACTAACAAGCTTTCTTAACAAAAACAAAGAAAACTAACCTGTACCGAGTATAAAACATTACATTGGCTGAGAGAGAGAGAGAGAGGATTCCTTGCAGGTAGTTCTTTAAAATTAATATTGGCTTTTATTTTTTAATAAGTAACTAAACAGCCCACAATGCAGTTGCCTAGTTTAAAGTTATCAAATAATCAAGAAATATATTGGACTGAATGCAAATCTGGAGTAAACCCATTGAGAACAGAAGAATGGCCATACTGCGTCAGACCAATGGTCCACTTAGCCCAGTATCAGAGAGAATGAATAGAACAGGTAATTGAGTGATCCATCCCCTGTCGCTCACTCGCAGCTTCTGGCAGTTGGAAGCTGAGGAGACAGAGCATGGGGTTGCATCCCTGACCACCCTGGCTAATAGTCTATTCTCCAGGAACTTACCCAATTCTTTTAATCCAGTTATAGTTTTGTCCTTCACAACATCCACTGGCAACAAATTCCATTAAAGATATTTTATAATATTATGAACATAACTGTTTCATCGGAAAGAGAAAGCAAAAGGCCCTATGCTGCATTATGGACTAAAGCCCAGCTGGATTTCCTTCAGTAAAAGATAATTGTTTTTCTATTTACAGAAGCAAAAATATTTAACTAGTAAATTTACTTCTTGTAGGTGAAATGCACTCCTGTAGGCATAGGTGCTAGAACTAGGGATGCTACCGCACCCCCTGGCTTGAACTGGTTTCATTTACATACAAGGTTTACAGTTTTGTTCAGTAGCTCTCCGCACTCCCACTATAAAAATTGTTCTAGTATCTCTGCATGTAGAGGGTCTATGTTCCACTTAGGTCCATGGAACAGGTCACAAATGGCAGATAGCCCCAAACTAAAGGCCAGAATAAAGCCTGACTTTCACCCATAATGCAACTCTGTAGATTTAAAACCCCACCACACTGATTTTGTTTGTTTAAAATTTCTACAAAACAAAAATTCCCTCAGAGGGAATTGAATCTTGCCCTAAATTTAAGACCACACAGTTATCCTTATGGTATCAGGATCCTGTCTGAAATCCAGTCCTTCAAATGTCCTGAGATGTAATGGGCAAAAAGGATACTGTACAGGAAATGTTCTTCTTATGGAAGGGGGGAAGATTTTAAAATGGAAGTGCTAGCACCACCTTAGTTAGAATGACACAAATGTCTTCGCTAGGATATGTGTTGTCTCAGCATAAAGGTTACCTCAAGGTTAATATATTGATTGTTAACCTGAGAGCATTGCATTATATACTCCCTGCAATTATAAATGTGGATATTTTGTAACTTGGCTGGTTTGGTTATTTAGAATTGCTAAGTGTCTGTCTGTCGAAAACAGCAGGGTTTAAAGTGCTCACCAGCATCTCTCCTCTGAATCAATCATTTACATTTGTAAAGCTCCCTTAACACATGCATCCCTGAACACCCTCTAATGAAAATAAATAGAATAAAATTGTATTGACAGCTAAAAGCAAGGACTAGAAAACATGTTTTAAGTAAGAAAAAACAATTATATTAATGTTAGAAAATTACTAAGAACTGCCAAGAACTGTGTGGATTTTCCAGTTAATAGAACAGCTTTAAAACTAATCCATACAATTTTGAAGCTTTTGTACCCTAAAGCATTGCTCTCTCCTCGTAAGCTGAGGGAGATCCACAGAAGACCAGAGGAAGGGAGTCAGAAAGGCTATTCACAGGTTGCTAAATCAGTAGCTGTGAAGATTGGAAAGGAACAATAACCATTTTTCCTGCCTCAGATCATTTTATGTGCAATATGCAGTAGATTTTAGCCTCAGTAATGATAGCTGAGAAGGCATCAATGCTATGGCCTTCAACTCATTTATTGTGGATAACTATGTACCAAAGATTAAAACGATGGAAGAGAAATCTTATTGGAAGACATTACTGTTCTTCACGAAACCATAAGTATAATAATTGCCTCTTTGGATGTCTGGTTTTAAAGTAAGTGGTCGCCATTAAAAAGGCAGCATTTGCCACAGTTGAGTTGAGGCCACATTTCCCCACCCATATGTACAAAAGGAAATAAGTGTAGTAATTGCACTGGCCTCCACTGGCAAACATTGGTCTTTTTAAATAGAGAGACTTCTGTAGATGAGAAACCATGAGATCTCACACAAAAGAGAAAGAGTTTCTACATGTGAGGGAAGCAAAATAAAAGCACTTCCATCTGCAAGACTGTGCACAGGGAAAAGAGGAAGCTCGCTGGAACTTGGTACCATAGTCTTGAAAGAGAAGATAAGGCCAAATGATCTCATTTCTCTTCAACAGAAGAATATCATTGCCACACTATACTCTGCTGGTAGCTAGTGACTTTTTAAGCACAGAAGAATTTCTGCTGTTACTATAAGACAAGGGTTCTCAGACTTTTGTATTGGTGACCCATTTCATACAGCAAGCCTCTGAGTGCGACCCCTCCTTATACATTAAAAACACTTTTATATATTTAACACTATTATAAATGCTGGAGGCCAAGCAAGGTTTAGGGTGGAGGCTGACAGCCTGTGACCCCCAGTTTGAGAACTGCTGCTGTAAGAGATCATGCTGGTTTAGCAGTGGAGTTCAGAACAGCATGTGATTGATTTGAAGAAGAAACTGGAAAGTACAGTGATCATAGATGGAATAGTCATGGCCAGCTTGAAGAAATAGATGGATTGGAGAAGTATTCGATCCTGACCCAGTGATCACCCTTAAGTGAAGCTCTCGTCCAGTCCAAGCTCCCACTGGATCTGATGAAAGGTTTGCCGCTGTAGCAAGATTACAGCATCAGATAATGTTCTCCCTTGTACATACCTCATGTTGTGGTTAGTAGATACTTGTATGCCTTTGTATAATGGTACCCCCTTTATTTCTATGCTGAAAACTAACTTCTGTTTTTAAGCCCTTAATGTTTATTTCAACCACTGGATTTGATTTCTTCCACGGAAGAATCAAATCAAAGGGAAGTATTCAAAATCAACACCTTTCCCACAGACTTTTAGTTTTCTTAGTATTCTGCAAAGTCATACTCTCCTCATACATATCCTCTCTTCATACAAATCCCTCCTAGCAGGCCCACTTCTGCCATGTAGCCTACAAGAGACCAGTCAGCTGACTGTATGATGGTTGTAGTGTAACTGGGAAAGGTCTTTATACTTTTCCTTTAAAAAAACCAACCAACTGAAGTCGGAAATTGAAGTCAGCAAAATTCAAACTAGAAATAAAATGCAAATTTTAACTACAAGGGTAACTAACCATTGGACACACACTCTTAAGTGATGTGCTAAGTTCTTCATGATGAAGACTGAGGAACTTTCCAAGAGATGCATTCTAGTTAAACTACAAGACACGGGAATTATTGAGTGATATTTAAGACCTATGTCAAACTGGAGAATCATAACGGTCTCTTCAAGCCTTAAAAATAAAAATAAAATGTAATGTGGTTTTCATAGTTCATTATTCACATTTTAACACAAATTGACCAGTCACCTTACTGGTTTGGTTTACCTCTTTTCCCTAAACTTAGAGTGTTATGGAACAGGGACTAGTCATTCTTTTGAGCCTGTTCAATGCCTACTATGCTATGGGTGCTACAAGAAACTACTACTGATGGTTGATTTCTCTTTCATGGTTTTAAAAACTTGGTGCAATCTCTGAGCAGTAGGAAAGATTAAATGGCAGAGACATGTACAAGCAATTCCATACTTTACTTCTTCCTCATCTTAAGATCCAGGCTCAGAGCAATTTTGTAGCCTAAGATAAATGATCACTAAAAAAAGCCAGGGGGAGGGAGGGTGTTTTTAAATTCAGCTCTGAGAGGGAAGTGGAGCAATGGGATAAGATTTCTGCAATTGCACAAGGGCAAATAACTAAAAACTTGTCAGATTTTTAATTTTAAAAAGACAGATTTCTAGCAGTGGATATTGGACAAGCATCTGGTTAATCTGTCAGCCACCCCCATAGTTCCTGCAGAGACCAAAAATAAACATGTATCATCAGCATACAACAGGATATTGAAGGACATGATTGCAAACACCATCACCCTGAGGCAGATAGAGTTCCTTATGGAACCCCATGGGCAACATCCACAGGAGTGAATGGGAAATTCTTCAATGCTCACCAAGTAGCCTTATAAAAATAAATCCTTTAACGTGCAACTATTTTTTGTGAAATCTATTGCCTACATGTTGTGAGGTGTTGTCTGATCCTCATGTAAATGATACATTATGTCACAACTCAGCAAGCTATTGCTTGTATAAGTTAACTACAGTTAATAAATGCCAGCAAGACACATACTAGACGGATCTCCAGATTGGCATTGCGAAAGCATGTTGCTCTGCACATTAATAGGTAATCATTGAGGCAATTATCTTCTTCCCAGGGCCTAAAATTAGAAGCAAATGCTACCAAATGTTTTCAGGCAGGGCTGTTGTTCTGTCTCCTCTGTCTTCCCTTCTTTTAGTGAGATTTAAAAAAGTTCTCTCACACCCTCACAGCAGATATCCCGAAGGGATTCTGAGAGCGCAAGAAATACAGAACAGACTAATGAGAAGGTGATATCCAATGTACTGAAGCAGGTTCTCTGGAGTCTTGTCTCTTTTGATTGACAGCCAGTGAAAAGTATTCCACAGGCAGATTTATCTTCAAATCAGAATTGTCTGCTCAAGCAGAAATGGGGTTGGTTTGGGTCATTATGTGAATCTGGCCATGTCTGTTTCCCTTATTAGCTATTTGCTGTACCTAAGTTCAGACACCTGTCTGTAGGTAGCATCTGCCCCATTAGGACAAATAGTTGTTTACTTTATGTCATTATCTCACATAGTCAAGGTAGTTATGGGGCCAGCAACGTTTCAATACACAACTCACTTTTCAGTGACATATGCTGCATTTTGGCCATTTCCAGTCCCCTTGGGTTGAAACTAAACAAACAGCCATCCTGAATGCAATTTGTTCTTACGAATACTGACCCTCCCCTAGCTCCAAATGAAGGCAGTGGCAAAACTCCAGTGGGTTGAGTTCATTGTTACATATTGGTTTAGCCACTTTGAAGAGTTCTATTTTTGTGGTTTCTAGCTTCTCTCATTGAATTTATCTAAATAATTTACTTTTTTGAAATAGCTCGTGATTCCCATGAGCAGGAGAATTAGCAGTTAATGAAAATGGGTAGATTTCAAAGAACACTTGATACAAAATGGCTCAGATTCAGGCTCAGAAAACAAAATTAAAAATCAGTTCACTTGCATAGTAGCTCTTGTTTCCCATTTTCCCTGGCAGAGGAAGACATTTACCTATTCTGTATACAGCCCTACTCCAGATCTCTTATAAGAGACAGAATTATCATGGCCTGTCAGTGAGCTAGAAAAGGTGTGGAAGAGACTAAAACCTGAGCAGAACAGGCAGACTCCTAAACTTTGTTTGCTTGTTCTTTGCCGACATCTCTTATTTGTACTGGAGTATCGTTTAGTGGCCTAAACTGAGACGGAGGCCCCACTAGGCTAGGCACAGAACACTGTGTGCAGATGTGGTCGCCCCATCTCAAAAAAGATGGGAGTATTGGAATTGGAAAAGGTTCAGAAAAGGGCAACAAAAATGATTAGGGGTATGAAACTGCTTCTGCATGAGGAGAGATTAATAAGACTGGGACTTTTCAGCTTGGAGAAGAGAGACGACCAAGGGAGGGGAAGATATGATTGAGGTCTATAAAATCATGACTTGTGTGGAGAAAGTAAATACGGAAGTACTATTTACTCCTCATAAAACAAGAACTGGGGGAGGGGTCACCAAATGAAATTAAATAGGCACCAGATTTAAAAACAAACAAAAGGAAGTATTTCTTCACATAATGCACAGTCAACCTGTGCAACTCTTTGCCAGAGGATGTTGTGAGAGCCCAAGACTATAACAGGGTTCAAAAAAGAGCTAAATAACTTCATGGAGGATAGGTCCATCAATGGCTGTTAGCCAGGATGGACAGGAATGGTGTCCCTAATCTCTGTTTGCCAGAAACTGGGAGTGAGAGATAGGGAATGGATCACTTGATTATCTGTTCATATCCTCTGGGGCATCTGGCATTGGCCACTGTTGGAAGACAGGATACTGGCCTAGGTGGACCTTTGGTCTGACCCAGTATGGCCGTTCTTATGTTATGTGCACTGTACATACACAGAGTAAAAGGTAATCCCTTCCTCAAAGAGTCTGCAATCTAAATAGACAAGCAGGAAGCACAGAGTGGTACGCAATGCTCCTGTGGTCATAGCAAGTCAGTGGCAGAGTCTGGAATAGAACTCCAGGCTTCTGAAGGCCCAATGAAATGTATTATCCACATGGCTATATTGCCCTGAACTGCCTCTGTAAACTGCACCCCTGCACCTATGCAAGTCCCAGTGCTATCAGGGCATGAAGCTGATTGTTTGTCGTGGCAAAAAAAGGAATAATTGATACAGGCCCAGACTGGGCTTTGTGTTGATAACTAGAGGTTGTATAGTGGGGACAGGAGGAACCACCGGTACCATGGCCAGGCAATGGGCCTAGTATGTTCATTTCTAGATACCACATTATTGCAAGTATGTTAGAGAGACAAGGTGGGTGAGGGAATATATCTTTTACTGGACCTGAAGAAGAGCTCTGTGCAAGCTCACAAGCTAGTAATTTCTTCAGCAGAGCCAAGAACAAGGTCATGGAGTGTTAAGGGTAGTTTCCTCTTCAGAACCATTTCACTGTCAAGGATAGGCACTGATTCAGTGGGTACTCTGGGGCTCAAGCACCTAAGGAAAAACAAGAGACTGGGGGTTCAGCACCCACCAGCCACAGCTGTCCAGCAGCACCAAAAATCAGGTGTTTGCTAGCTCAGGGAGAGGCTTGTGGGGAGGGAGAAGAGCAGTGAGCGGGGAACTTAGCGGGAGGGCTTGCAGCAGGGGCGGGAAGAGGCAGAGTGAGGGAAGGGCCTCAGGATGGCGCACCCCTGGGGAAAAAATAAAATTAAAATCAGCATCTGTGCTGTCAAGTTACAAATATCTTATTGAACCCATTTCTGACACCAAACAGAAGTGGGTCCAATAAAAGATATTACCTCACCCACCTTCTCTCTCTAATACTGTATCAGGGACCAACATGGCTATGCCACCACTGCATGGAAGTACGTTGACAGATGGATGTGAATGCAGAAAAACACAGCAATTATTAAAGGGCTAAAGAGGTTACTTTAAATGCAAAGACTGAAAAAGCTATAACTGTATATGGTAGTTTGGCCAAACAGCATCTAAATTGGAGGGGAACATGGCTACATGTATCTGGAGGATGATGTGTATCCTAGGTCATGAGAGGAATTATTTAGAGGGATACACGAACGATACATAGATACCAAGGTGATGGGCACTTTAGGAAAGTACAGGTTAGGTAGGGGTATAACTAGGAATAGTAGGGTGAAACTAAGAAAAGAGGAATTTACCCTGAATAGCCGGAAGACCTCCAGACAGTGAGATTCATTAGGGTTTTCAAAAGAAAAATGGTAAAAGCCTCATCACTTGGGAGTTTTATAATTAGGTTGGAGAAAACAAAATCAGACCTACAGCATAGACCAATGACTAAAAACTTCTGGAAAGGCATCTTCCCTAACTCCCCCTTCCCGAGGCCATCAGCCCCATAATCGTGACATTCTGAGGTTTGTTTTCAGCTTAATCAAGATGAGCACTGTGGGCCTGATTCTGATCACACTTATAGTTAAAAGCAACAATATAACCTATAAACGTACATTGGTGTACAATCAGACCTTTGGTTGTCAGTATCGCTGTGTCATCCCACACCATCTCTTTCAATACGATGTTTCTCCATTTTTCTGTCCCTCAATCATACACCTATTAAAGGTCAGAGTTTGAGCTACAGTAAAAAAAAAAAAAAAAAAATCACTAATCCAGTATATAAAATGTTCAATTAAAATTAAACCAATGAAAATGCTAAGAGCTAGAATCAAATTAATTAGCCACTTCTCCCATTTCAAATCTGCATTTAAATATGTAAACAGTACAGCACTCAAAGATTTATCTGATATAAAAAGAGAACATCAGCAATTTTCTACTAGAGGGACAGATGTTGAAGTCGGTCTTGTGATTTTCACAGATGTTCCCCTTCCAGCATCTTTAAAACCGGATTTCCAGGTAAATGCTGAAATCCCAAATTTCTTATATATTTCTTATATATTTCTTATACAGATGGCAGAAAAGATTCAAACCATTAGCACATTTCATGGTACCTGCACTGACAATCATACCTGAAAGGGAGAGAATTTATGTGCGTATATATGAATTTATGAAAACAGAAAATTCCACAGTTCTATAGAGTCAAGTGTACTTTGTTTATAATCTTGCCCCATTTTCTGATGTTGTTAAAACAGAAATTAAGCTGGTGTCTGCACTCCTTGCTGACTGACTGTTCTGTTTATTATTATTATAATATTATTTGTATAACAGTGATGCCTCCGGGTCCTACCTGAGATCAGAGGCCCCTTGTACTAAGCACTGTATGAACAGGTAGCAAGAGAGAGTCCCTGCCCCAAACCCCTTACAGTCTAAATAGATGAGAATGGAAATAAAAGCATAGAGTAGGGAAAAGACTGGCACAAGGTGACAACAGGTCTCGGAATAAAACACACGTCTCCTAAATCCCAGTGTAGTGACCTATCCACCAGACCATGTTGACTCTGAAACCCCTAATAATGGGGTTTTTATACCAAGTCCATTGTCATGATACCTGACACCTAAACTATGTTCTAGACAAACAAACCAGAAGAGTGATCGTGTTTCAGTTTCTGACTCCTGTTAACTGGAATTTTTGCTCAAAAATAAATTTAATTGGATTGAAAATCACTAGGTGAGTGTTAAAATAATGGTACTGTATTACCTAAGGTGGTGGTATTAATATTTTAAAGCACTCGTCTTGCCTAGCACAGAAAACAGTCCCTTGCTCAAAGATCTTACCAAGTCAGAGAAAACAATGCTGCCAGTGTGTAATAAATAAAACAATAGAACAACTTTGTGGGAATGGAAAGGTTTCTACTCCTCAAAGGGGCCAAAAACCAGGGAGAAAAGGTAACAAAACCAGAAAATGAAAGTTAGCTTAAAAACAGAGAAAAGAAAAAAAAAAAGGGGGGGGGGGGGGGGGGAGTGAGTAGTTACTTCCAGAGTTTCATCTGTAATGACAAGAAGTCTGAAACAGAGGTGGGAATAGTAGCAGCATCATATTCTCCTACCACAAATCTGTTTTATTTTCAGGCTGTCTGTCATTCCATCTATTCTTCCTGGAGTCTATAACCCTTCTAGCTCCACAAAAGGCCGCCCAGAAAAGCCAAGAGTAACAGCTGGGGGCTTTGAGTGAAGTGCTAGTATCCCCAGTGCTAATAACTTGGGGCCCTTTTCTCCTCTGACTTGCAGTGGTGTAAGCAAGAGTAAGTCAATGTCAAACATTTAAGTTAATGTCATGCTCCGTATTGACGAATGTTCTAACATTGGTTTAAGTGAAGGGGGAAAACTATTCAAAGAGAAATATTGTTCCCTCCCCCTCCCTTGCTCTGACCTCACCCAAAAATCCAACTTTTTCAGGGGAAATTCCTTTCCAAGGGCCGAATCCTGCTCTGCACAGGTCTGCTGTTCAGGGAGACGCTGGTGATGCAGAGACAGTGCATGAGAATTCTGTATACTCTGCACGCCATGGAGCAACGGTCTTCTCTGCAGCAGCAACAAGGGGGAGATTGGGAGCAGAATGGGTAAACTCACCTCTGCCATTATGCCTAGAGGGCATTTGACAATGGCTAGACAGTTGGAAAGCTGTGACTGTGGCTTATTACAACAATCAATCGTCTGATACTTTGTACACGCACTCCTCCTCCCCATCTGTCTGTTGCATTCATTCATTTTATACTTAGATTGTACACTCTTTGGGCCAAGAATGGTCTTTTTGCCATAGGAGTGAACAGTGCTTAGTACAATGGTGACCCTATCCTTGACCGGGGTCTCTATTATTCATATTACTGTAGCACGTCAATAATAAGCTTGGCAAATCCATCCACAACAAACAAAAATCCCCCCATAATTGGGAAGAACAGATGCTGTGGCCACTACCGTACCCTATGTGGAATAGTTTAGCAGTGTTGCCAACCTCAAGCATTCAAAAATCATGACTCAGGCCTCCAAAATCATGAGATTAAAAAAAAAAAAAAAAAAAAAAAAATGTAATGTGGGCTCTTTATTTTCCTTCTGGTTTCTGAGTCTGTAGGACATATGAGGGTCACAATTTCTAACTTTTCTCTGAAACCAAGAGGGATAGAAAATTAATTCCTTAGTGAAAGCAGAAATTTTCATAAATCAACAACCAACATGACTCCAGGAGCTAGAGCTTTAATAAAAACACCAACTATCATGAGATTTGTGATACAAATTACAAGAGTGGGCAACACTGCTATTGTTAGGCAAGACAGGCTCCCCACAGTCCAGACCCTACCTGTTAAAATGAAGGATGACTTTTTGGCATAGAAGGGAATGTTCCATCGTGCCCCTCCCCCAATCTTTCAGTCGCCCTCACAGAGGTTTGCTGATGAAGACCTGTATATACTTCTACTCTGTGCAGGCCTCTTCTGGTATCAGTGCCTGCACCCTCTCCCCTCCATCTTCCATAATGTGCTAATCCCTCTAGAAAGAATCATTTCAACTAATCAACCTAATGGCAGCTGAAATACATGAATTCTATTGTTCAAACCTAGGTACACAAGGTCCTCCCTTGCCCTTTAGATCTGGAGCTCCAAGGTTGGGATTTTCAAAAAGCACAGAATATGAGGAGTTAGACTGATTTTCAGAGGTATTAGGGTGCATAAATCCCCTCAGCTCCTTTTAAAGCCCCAACCTAGGCTCCTCAGATATTGGTCAATCTGAAAAATAATGAAAGTCTGGAAGTGCAAACGATTATTCTCTGGAGTTTTACAGAAATAATTCAGTGGTAATCAGGGAAGACTGAAACTGGAGCTTGTGGAATATTTTCCTTCCTACTAGGCAGATGAATCTATGATTTGTATTCTCTGATTTTAAAATGAGATTCTCCTGCATCTTCAGTGGATTTGATTGATACTGCACATGAGGCTACTCGGTAAAATGATACAGTGTAGATCAAAGCATGAAAGATAATTTTCACTGAAATATATGTAGCTGAGGATGAGTTATGAGTCTTTGTTTCACAGTTTATGGAACACAATTTTATTTAAAGCCTAAATCTGTCATTTCAGCATTGTTTATCAAAATGCATCCAATACCCTATTACCCCAGAAGAACAGTGTCAAGTCAAAAAGGTAGAAAATCAAGCTTGTACAAAAACATTTCAAATAACTAAGTATGAAATAAACTCAGAGAATAGCTTGTGATTTGCATAAATATTATCCACAAACAATGTGTTTGATACAAACCAAAAGTCATTCATCTGCAAGTTAAATACATAGAATGGCAAAAGGTGCTATAAAATTTATAGTAGAAAGACTGCTTGCTGTATACCTAAAGATCTCATGAATTGTGTTCACCTGCTCATATCTCTGTATTTGGTAACTGTTTTATTCATGAGTGAGCTGAAAGAATCAAACAGTAAGCATCATTTCTTCATGACCTTGTTGGTTCTGCTGAACTGTTGGGAGTAGATTTCTCCTCAACCCTTTTACTGTCAAAGCTACTATCTCCAAACAACGAAAAATCACTTTTTTCCATTAAACAAACACAAGGTTAGTTGTTGATGGACCACACTTACAAATAGCGATGCCACTTACTCTGTTCCTTTTCAAGTCCTCAGCTGGTGTAAATTGGCATAGCCCTGTTGATTTCCATGGGTTTTGTTTTCATAGTTCATGCAAATTTACACTAGCTATGGTTCTGGCCTGTTATCTTTAATGTATTTGGTTGACACACACACACACAATGAATAAACAGAACAGGTACTTCCCAAACCCAACGCCAACCTGAGTCAACATGAAGATCCTAGTTGGCCAAAAAGAAGCCAAGATAGATTTGGAAAATCCAAGATAACACACACTTGGAAGCAGTTACAAGAACATGAGAGAAAAGAGAGAGGATAGAACATAACAGAATGAAACTCAGGATTGTTCTAAACCCACCACATACTTTAAACTCACTGGGACTCCCTTTATTGGTAAAAGCCTTGTTTTCTCCACAATCTCAGCTAGAATGTCACTGAACTTTAAGCCTCAGTGCCAAATTCAATGCTGAGTTTTGCCTAAATCACCTTTTGGATAAATTCTGCTCTCAGTCACACCCACATGACTCCACTGAGACCAGCTAAGAGCAGAATTTGATCCTTGAGGCTGTATTCATCTTTGGTGCTGCTCATTGACTCCAGTGCTGTGTGTGACTTGGAGTTATGCCAGGCATGACTTCAGTCCCTTATGTGCAATGAAAGGTATATGCCATTGGCAGAAGGAGGACATCAGACAAGAAGGTTTGTCAGCCGTGATGCTTACTAAGATCATCCACATTCCTAAAAGCCACTGCTTTTACCAAGTACTTCGCAGCAGCTCTGGTCGTAGGTAAGATTAGTGAGAATGATATGCTAGTCCTAATCCTACTAGGAATGGGCCAAATTCTCAGCTCAGTTACACAGGTGAAACCACACTGACTAGGGTGGGGTTGTACTGGCATAAGAGAAGAGGATCTGGCCCTATGACTCCATGCAGAAATTCATATTTTACAATCCATTCTACACTCACTCAGCATTTGTTTCAAAAATATTTGTCTAGATTTTCAAGATCCAGATTTAGCACAAATGATGATGAAGGCAACAACAAACTCCTATGCTGTCATGCAAAAACAGCATTTGAGATAGAGTACATATCCCACAGAGAAGTGGAAGAGTTAGGAAGGCTCATTTTCAGGCCTGACAAGCTTGATAGGAAATGCCCAGTGTACCAAATACATATGGGAATATACTGCCTAGTCATGGACCCTAGGGAAATCACAGGTAAGAACATGTAATAATCTGGACCAGACCATTTCTTCTACTTCCCCCTTTCCCAACTCACTGGTGAGCATTCAGAGGGCTGCACAGAATCGAGCTCAGGTGGCTGGAACAGAGGAAATCTAAGTGGATGACCCACCAAAGGAGGAAAGTGGTACCCCATCCCCCTTCCTTTTAGTCCCTTTGGAGATTCCCTCCACCACCCCGCCCATGAGTCCCACAGGGATATGAATCTTTGTAAGAGAGAGTGGACCAGCACCAGAAGGGTCAGGGCAGTTGGATATATTCCCAGAGGTTTCATCACATGACAATCTTTAATTAAAGATTAGCCTTTAATTCCTGGAGACTTCAGGACAATCCTGGTGCGTTGGCAACCCTACAGTCCACTCATTCAATTCGGACCAACCACAAGGTAAACCCAGGCCGAAGTCAGTGTTTCTTCATGTATTACTTTAGGGGCTAGTTCACCTTCCATGGAAGGATGGCAGGGAAACATCTCATAAGGAACCTTGTTGCATTTCCTGTCCTCTCTGTGTGGAGGAGGGAAGTGATCTAACTCATTTTCTTTAACCTCTTTTTAGCCCACTGCTCAACAGAAAAAATGAAAGCCATTATTATTAGAACAGCCAATCAACATTTAGAGATTACCATCAACAACTGCATTTCTAAAAACCATAAGAAAAACATAATTCAAAGAAGGCCTCTCATTTAAGATCGATGAGCTATCAGGTCCCAAGAATTTCAACTTAATGCACTTTCTGAACAGGTTTCCTGTTTTGCTTTCCCCAGATGAGTAAAAAACAGGCATAACTTTTTCTTTTTAAAAGCAGATCTTTGGGAAAATGTCAGCAATCATTAATTATCTGAGACTGAGAAACAGTCTCTTGGAACAATGGGAAAGGAATAACAGCCAAAAGGTTTCTCACACACAAAAATGCCGAGATTTTTTTCCCCCTTTACTTCAGTGTTACATCAAAACAACCCAAAAATTCCTCACTTAATCTTATTAATAAAATATACCAGAATAAACTTACTATCCACTGGAGGTTAAGGGGGTCATTAAAAGGCAGAAGGCCTTAGAAGTTACAAATCTACAATGCTGAATTATTAACTTCAGCCTATGAAAGTGAAGTGCGGCAGTTACCTGGGGCTACAGCAGGGTGCTGAATTCAGACTCCTCAGGATCTGTTTTTTCTGACCCTGAGCTAAGCATTGAGGCTTTCATTTATTTTGAAGTGATCAGTGATTTTTGGTATCTCACTTCTTGGGTGCATGACTTGAGGCAATCTGGCCTTGATTTTCTGAGCTGCCCACTGCTCATCGCCCCTGTTGCCTTTAGTAGAGGTGAAGCAGGAAGAAGTTTGGCCCAGTGAGTTTAAGGGAATAAATGAGGGCAGAGTTTAGTCCAGAAATCATAACAGTAATCTGATTTTATTTTACTAAGAGACTGACTAAAGGAACCGTCACCCCAGCTCCTGTGTTTTACTATTCTGAAGCGGTCACGAGGAAAATACACAGAAAATTAATATAGAACTAAATCAGTTTTAAAACCTTGTGCCAAATTAATCTCTGATGTTATTTCATTGGTTTGAATGGACCTATACCAGGGATGAATCTGACCCTCCCCCCCCCCTTTTTTTTTTTTTTAAGTAGGAGAAACAATTACAAACAATAAGGCATCAGCTTTTTGTGTTTGCTAGCGTAGGTAAATTGTAAGCTCTTTGGGGGCAGGGACTGTGTTGTTGGATATTCCCACACAGCAAACAAACCTGTGGCAGCAAGTCTCAGAGCCCAGATCTACATACTTGGGCTCATGTTACGATGCTAAGAATAACTGTGTAGACATTCAAGCTTGGGCTGCGATCAAGATATTCATACAAGATTAGGGCCGCATCACTGAAACCTTTTCATACGAAGATAAAAAAGCCCTCTGCCCTGGGCCCCACCCCTACTCCATCCCTTCCATGAGGCCCTGCCCCACCTCTTCCCACCCTATCCCTGCCCCAGTTCCAACCCTTTCCCCAAAGTCCCCGCCCCAACTCTGCCCCCTCACTTCCCCTATTCCAACCCTTTCCCCAAATCTCACCCTGGCCCCACCTCTTCTCTGCCTCCTCCCCTGAGCGCACCACATCCCTGCTCCTCCCCCTTCCCTCCTGGAAAGCCCTAAGCACCGCCAAACAGCCGTATGGTGGCAGGAAGCACTGGGACGTAGATGGAGGAGCGGGAACGGGAATGCAGCGCACTCAGGGTGAGGCAGGGAGCTTGGCTGCCAGTGGAGTTGGCGCCAATGGCAGGCCACAGGAAATAACTCCAGTCCACGTGTTTGAGACTCCTGAATTATACCATATCCTTCTATTGATAATGCTCCTGTAGGGAGCACATACTTCACCAGAGACAGAGGTAAACAAAAGAATCGGAGGCTGCCCACCACAGATATCTGAGGAAGATACTACATACTTCATGGAAAGAAAACAAATGTAAGAGTAAGGGAATGGATAGAGCAGGACATAGTGAAAACAAGACGACTCAAGTGGTTAGGACAAGTACATGGTATGGAAGATGAGACATGCTAAGCAAGCGTTGAAATTTAGTATCTGAGAAAGGAAAGAGAAAGTAAGGAAGGCCAAACAAGAAGCAGCAGTTAGAGGATATTGAATGCATTGGCATTGCTGTGAAGAAATACCACAACTAGCCAGCGACTAATCAGTGGAGGAACTGGACTGCTTTCTTGGCAGCAGCAGCAGCAGCAGCAGCAGCAGCAAGCCCTCAGAACAGGGTTGTTTGTGTTCGTTCATCTCTAATACATTCCACAGGTTTATTCCACTTTGAACAGTTGAACCACTCAATATTGTACTCAGCCAGGCTGCCAATTCCAAAGAACAAACATCATTTTATACTCCGGTCCCCCCACTCCGCCTGCTCTAAATGAACAGGTCAGTTTATGAAGCATCTATTGTTCTTCAATCCCCACATGTAACACCCTCCCCAGCACTCGGAGCAACTACTGAAAGACATCTTGCTTTGTTCTTGAAACTTCAGGCTGCCCCTGGGCATCGCTACCACACACAGTGCCAGACTCTACATCACAAGTTACAAAATATGGCAGTCACTCCTCAGCGATCCACTGGTCTAATTTAAATAAGCAGACTGTCTTAGAGAGTTTATTATTCATTGTCACTCCATTAATATTGCATGGCATAGAAATGATCACTTTGAAAAGGTTACTGTCAAACTAGAAAGGAACCTCTGTCATTACAGGAAGGTCAACATCTAAGACTAGGACAGAAGGCAACCAGTCAGTCATACGTTGCAATGAAAAATGATAGACTGCAGTCAGACCCACCAGTAGGGCTTGCCTTTGAATTATTCAGTACCCTTTTGCCTCTTTTCCATGGTAACTGACAACAGATTGCATATTTTAAAAACGGTCCTGATAAGGCTCCAGGAGATGTACTAGTGATAAGAGTATGGAATACAAATTGGAGCTGAATTTACTTAACTGCCCATAATAGATCATTCTGACACACTTTTTCCTCTTAAACAACAACATGGTTATAAAGCAGCTTTTTGTTTCCAAATATATAACAGACAAATGTGTCTATTTCAAGCTCAAAGTAGGGACCTACTTTAATGGATGCTTCAGATGTGTGTGAACATATGCCTTGGAAAACATCACCTGTGACATCTAATTTTACTGTTACATTTTTCCAAAGGGAAGAGATTAGGTCACAATTAAAGATGTTTAATTAAACATTCCTCTCCCCACAAACTCTCCACCCTCTCCCCCTCCTCCCTCCGCCCGCCCAACAGTTGTACCTTTGATTTCCTGTCATGTAACCCCACAGACTGAATCTAAGCAGAGGTAATTCACCATGCAAGCAAGGAGTTCTCGCTCTATCCCTTTGGGAACAATAAATCCTGTATCATTGAGGAAAATAATATCTGACTGAAATCCAGAAGCCTGCCACCTCCAGCTATGAAACTTGGGAAAGAACTACAATGCCACACGTTCTTTAGTTATTAGCATACAAAAACTACAGTGAGGGTATGGCTACACTTGCAGCTGTACAGCGCTGGGAGTTAAACTTGTCTTCATACAGTTGAATAGGGAAAGCTCTGCAATCTGGCCACACTGACAGCTACCAGCGCACTGTCGTGGCCACATTCGCAGCATCTGCAGTGGCATTGGGAGCGGTGCATTATGGGCAGCTATCCCAGCGTTCAAGAGGATGCAACATGCTTGTCAAAAGGGGGCGGTGGGGTGGAGTGTGACAAGAGTGTGGGGGAGAGAGTGTGGATTTTTGGAGCCGACACTGTCAGCAGCTGCAAGTTCCCACCCCCCTCTCGATCACTGAAAGTGCCAGATAAGCAGCCTCCCCGAAATGGACCCCCTCTTCCCCTTCCTCCTGCATGCCGCGCTGCTCCTCTCCTCAAGCCCCCTCTCTTCAAGCAAACACTAGCTGTGGGCATTCCAAAGGGAGCTCATTCACAGCAAACAGTAGCTGTGTTTGGTTTTTTTGATAAGCAGCTTCAGAAGCTGGGAGTTCACAAAACAAAACAAAACAAAACAGAGGCATCACAACAAAACAAAGAGCATTATGGGAAGCTTCCGGAGGTCAGTTACAGCGTAGTAAGATTATTCCCCGTTTATGCTGGCACCCCAGCGCTGCAGCAGCAGCACTGTTCTCTTTATTCCTCTCATTGAGGTGGAGTACATGCAGCGCAGTAGCCAGGGAGATACAGCGCTGTATGTGCCTTGCCAATGTGGACGGAGAGTGAGTTACAGCACTGTAAAGCCACCACCAGCACTGTAACTCTCACGTGTAGCCAAGGCTTCAGAGATGGTTACAGTTGTGGGAGGACCCACTTCACCTACCCAAAACCTTAAAAGCAGGGAAATGAGATGTTAAGGGGAAAGACATGCATTCCTTTTCACATTCCTACTGCTTACAAACAAGTGGTAACACACCCAATGCTTCACAAGGCCTTCAGTTCATTTTCAACAAACACTCAAAAGCAATACATGCACCAGCTTCATCAAACTTGATCCTGACAGTGATCTCATGTGCTTTTGTATCAATTATATGAACAGAGCAGCACATCCGACTGTCACACACTGCATGCATCTGGGAAGCTATTTTGCTTTAACATTAGTGAAGTCACAATTAAGGTTTTACATTTATTAAAATGTAGAGAGAGTTATATGGGGGAAATTAGGACCCAGTGGTTAAGGCATTGGATTCAAAATACATTAAAAAAGACTGAGGTGCTCAAACATTACATTAATGGGGACCATATAAGTACCTACAGTACATAGCTAAGTGCTAACTATTGGTATTAGTATTCAGAGGTCATAGCTACATTAAAGCTGCAAAACAGTTAAATTTTCATTACTCTAGACTTTGTTCTCCTTGCAAACCTCAAATACCCATTAGCACGTAGGAAATGAAAGCTCAGGTATGTGACAGAGAACAAGTATTTAACATACTGTAAACAGGCTGCATCACTGGTCAGATTTTAATACACTCTACACCTGGTTAAATACATATTTTAGTTATTGCTGTGCACATAATATATTTAATGCATAAAACATAGCTGTCAAACTGCATACAAGCAAACTAATTTCAGATTTTAGTTTATAGATACCTTCTGTATTAGCAGGGGCGGCTCTAGGTATTTTGCCACTCCAAGCACGGCAGGCAGGCTGCCTTTGGCGGCTTGCCTGCGGGAGGTCCCCAGTCCCGTGCATTCGGCAGCACGCCTGCGGGAGGTCCGCCGAAGCCATGGGACCAGCAGACCCTCCGCAGGCATACCGCCGAAGGCAACCTGCCTGCCGCCCTCGCAGCTACCAGCAGAGCGCCCCCTGTGGCTTGCTGCCCCAGGCACGTGCTTGGCGTGCTGGTGCCGCCCCTGTGTATTAGCAAACAAAAACCACACACACAAAATCCCACAACAGCAATGCCAAACCACAAAACAAATTAATCCCCTCTGGACAATATGCAACAGGTAACAAATGCAATTTTCTATATGAGATATATACAGAATCTTAAATTTAGCCAAGCAACATCTCCTATTGCATTCAGACTTCTGAAGAAAAGTGGGTGTTTTCTACAATTAAGAACTTCAGAGTAGATCCCACTGCTGCCTCCGATAGAAATAACCTGGGGGGCAAGCGGAGGGAGGCTGACATCAGACATGGAAAATTCCTCTTATAAATATCCCATAATCTATTCTGGTTGGAGCTCTGTGCCACAGGCAATTGTTTCCCCCTTGACATGCAGATGAAGGAGGATCCAAAGGAGTAAAGGGCTTGTGTGGAACCTCTCAGTCTCCACACTACAAGAAACAACCCCTGTAAACACTGACTTGTAAGGTGGTTCCAACAAGGGCGTCTCAGCCTGCAGTGAGCCAGAAATCTCACTTAAAGGAGGTCAGCTCTTAGCAACGAGGATGGGGGCTATACAAAGAGCTAATGCAGTTTGGGGCTGACTTTTCATCAGATTTGAGGGACTTCCTAGGGGGTGGTGTTCGTTCCCCAACTCTGGCCCCTCACTTCCTGCTTTCCATTTCAAAAGGTATTTTGGGGGATACTAGAAAGATGGTGCCAGGAAAGCAGATGACACCCTTCCCCACCAGCCAGTTTCTTGTAGATTCATCTCCAAGAGGGTTCCTAGCTGGGAATTAATCCAGCACATTTTTACCAAAACTGAGACTAGATAGCAAATAGACTAGAGATTGTCTATGGTGTAATGAATACCAAATAAAAGTCAATATTGCTTTACATTAACATTCTCAGAGTGAAGGGGGGGGGAAGCTAACAACTTTAAAAAGAATAATACTACCTAATCAACTAACTTTCTGCTAATTAATGAAAATGTGAACAGCTCTCTAATTGAAAAACTCTGGATATATTCCCCAGAACTGTCCATTATTTTTCTATTACATTAATCAGAGGACAACTATTACAGATTACCACTTTCAAGCACACTCTTCCTAATAAACAGCCAGGAATGCTGGCAATGTCAAATACGCAGCTAAATTCCAACGAGAGCAGGCAACCTGTGAGCTGCAGTATTCAGCAAGATTTAGAAAATGTCAAAGTATGAAGAAGATAAATGACGGCTTTCAAAATTTAAGGCAGAACACGAAGTGTAGTATACAAGTCAATACTGCCTCATGAATAATTGACTAATTTTCATAAGGTGGGCCAAATAATGGCTTGTTGTGTCCACTGCTCCCTTAAGGAAAAGTAATGTGTTAAGCAAATCATCTCTAGGCAAGACCAATGTATACAGAATATGGCAGCAACAAACTCTTCTGCTTTAGGTAAAATACATTGGAATCTACCCTCCTTGCTCCTTTTAATTGTGTTTGCAGGTTACAAAGATTTTACTAATAATGCCTATTAAATATATATATAAACTCCCACTTAATATCGGTAGCATTTTATCCCTTTTCAAAAGAGCAGACATAATGCACCATGAATTCACAGTCACCAGAACTGGGACTAAATCATAATGAATATAAAATGGGCATACGCTGTTTTTGTATATGCTGCTGTACAGGAACTGACTGTGTGTGTAGTTTCTCCATTGAAAATGATGGAGATCAGTTAGAGGAGTGCTGGCTGACTTGAAGTATATTGCTTTCTACTCAAGAGGCTACAAGCATCACTGATGTCTCTTCTCACCTGCTTCATTACTTATCTAACAGGTATGAGTGGACACAAATTGGTATTATAAAAGGCACCTTTACTGAGAGATCTGCTTTGGGGTATTACATGCCATTCTAGTCATGATATAGGAAGGTCATTGCAGAGATTGAAACCGACCATTTAAGATCAACCAACCCGATTTAGAATGTGTAGCATATGGGAGGGAAGTTTATGATCAGAGTGGCCACATTTAGCCCCTAGACAGTTTAGCGAGTAGGAAGGAAGGAAGCCTAAGGGAGAAAAGACATGAGGTATATGAGCTCTGGATGAGAAACAAAGAGATGTAGGTCACCAAGCTCAAGAAAAAAAGTTCCTGGGTTGCGACTGAGGAGAGGGCTAGCCCTTAGGAATTATTGTCAGCCAAAACCTTTACATAATCAGAGTTGTTGCAAAGTGAGCAACAGCAGCCAGGAGACTGAACTCTCTCTCTATTTAAATTGTTGTTCATTGGAGACGTTGGCAACTACCTTTGATAAGTTGTAACTGTATTTTCAACTCTTCATTGTCCCCTAAAAGCCACTTGGAAACTTAGCCGAGTTTGCCTCATTTCTTGTACCGGCCACCTCTCTGTGCAACAATGTTGTTCAACGGCATTACACTGGTGTAAATGAAAGCAGAATTTA
The DNA here is from genome assembly GCF_003597395.2 of Chelonoidis abingdonii. Classification (NCBI taxonomy): domain Eukaryota; kingdom Metazoa; phylum Chordata; order Testudines; family Testudinidae; genus Chelonoidis; species Chelonoidis abingdonii. The sequence goes on from NC_133777.1 coordinate 19,034,363, forward strand.
GCTTAATAGTGGTGCTCTTTCCCATTTGTTTCTCCCCCTAATGTTGCTATTTTTCAGATTAGGTCCCAAAAATTATACTGAGCCAAAAATTCTACACTTGGTTCCTTCAGATGTCAATCCAAAATAACTCTACTGCATTCAGTGAAGCTAAGCATATTTTTATGCATTACCTACTGGGGCAAAGGAATAAACTAACTTATTATCATTTGAAAATGCTTTTATTCAGACTCTATTAAGTTCAGTAGATGTATATTTTAAATGTTATTTCATGCAGCATTGTGATATTTGCCAGTCTTATTATAGACTATGCTTCAAAAGAACATTCTGGAAGCGTTGATTTCCAGTGGGAGTTGTGAATGTGCAAGAATGGCAGAGTGAGGTCAAATGTTGGACCACAGCTATTGGACTTAAAGCAGGAATGAATTCAGGGAATTCCTATGGTCTGTGTTAAGCAGAAGGTCACACTAGATGATCACAATGTTTGCCAGAGGTCATTAACTTCAAGTCAAATGCAGACAGCAGCATCTTGGCACATTCTTACTCCAAATAACTGCCTTTTCTTGTATGCTTGTCTGGAGTAATATTTCGCCATCATTTGCTCAGTCAGGTTTGTTATAAATAATTCTGAATTGTTAAATCTGCTTTCCACTTCATGCCTTGGGCTCCTGCTTGATAACCTGTACTGACCTCATTGTCCAAACTGCTTTTATGATTAAACTGGTTCTTTAAAAATGCACTTCCTGCTCCCCACCCCAACCATGAAATTTGTGTGAGGTGCACATGTAGGGGCAGCTGACGTGCATGTTACCAGGACAAACCTGGAAGTTTGCAGTCCAGCTTTTATTAACACAGATGCAAGTCTCTGAGAGCAGAGTTTGAGGGAGACAAGCTGCAAAGTGGGATCTGACACTAAAACAATTTTTTTTTATTTCATTAAGTCAGAACAAGGTTTTTCTTGAGAATATCAGGTCTTAAAAAAATAATACACACACCACTACCTCCATGCAGATCAGTAATAGGACATCACTCAGGTCTAGCAATCATGGACTAACTCCAAGTACGCTGCTTTCCCTGAAAAATGTTCTTCAGGGTAAGGTTTGGGGTTTATTTCACTTCTATGGGACTAATCACCTGCTTAAGAGGCTTGCTAAACCAGGACCTTGATTACTATTCTTTTACTGCAGTAATATTCCTAGCCTGGATGGCTGTTCCTGGGCAGCATTTGGCTGTGGTTTACAGCTGCACATTTTAAACTGTTGTAAAAAGCATCTAGATCCATGGAAAGATACTTTCAACGACAAGAAAGAAAAGATAGATAGAAAGAAAGATAGAAAGAAAGAGAGCTAGGCCAGCGTACAAAACACATTCTATTCTATGTTTGCGCTTAGCACACTGGGGTCTCAAAAGGAGACTTGAGGCAGCACTGGAATACAAATAATCAAACACTGGCTAAGGCCCCAATAAAAGAGTGAAAACAAGTTCTTGATGACCAGATGTCTCTACAAACTACCACCTTTCTAGCTATTAGCAAAAGGGCACAATTCTGCCTTTGGAGTGCCCAGGGCACAAGTGTCAGATACACAGAAGTTTTCCTAGACAAAGCTGGTGTTTTGAGGGATCTTTGTGTCCATATGCTATATTTTGCTATGGTAGTCCATTAATCCAGTAAAGATCCAGATTTATTTTTGCTCTGACCCACTGCCTGTAATGTTTAGTAAGTACCCAGATTTATCAGGAGGGAAGTTACTGCACTTTTTAGCAATCGGTAGGTTTAGGTGTGTGGAAAAAACTTGTTCAAACTGGCCTACTGAGAGGCTTAACACAATTATTAGCACAGTCTCTCCCAAATTTGATACCTATACCCCAGAAAGGCTCCATCCGAACATCGACAACACCATTCCCTTACCAGAGCGAGTCTACTTGTGGCTCTGGCAAGTGCTGAATGCTTATAAGAGGCTGAGAACATTAAACTTCGATTGACTCTAATCGGAGCTCAAGGCCTCCAGCATCTCACAGGATCAGAGCACTCAATGACTTATTTAACACAGTAAAACTACACTTGAAACTCAAACATTTCTGCAAAATTAAAAAACCTCAAGCTAATCCATTCCCTACAACCTGCCTCAGAAAAATCCTCTAACTTTTGGCCCAGAACAATCACAAACTAAGACCAATTCACAGAGAGTAGCCAAGATGTGCATCATTACCAGGATTGGATTGGCCATCTGCTTTGGATGGAAAATGATTCCATCACTACAGTAGCATTAAGATGGACACCTGAAGGGAAGCGAAAATGAGGCCGCCCAAAACATGGCGAACAGCTGTAAAAGCTGAGCTGAAAAACCTGGGGCACAGCTGGGGAACCATTGAAAGACTGGCTAGAAATAGACTGTTAGAGAGCTTATTCCTTCACTCTTCCTCTTCCCTGGTCCTTCTCGCATGAATAGAGAGCAACAATACCCGAAGTCCAAAGGTGCAAACAATTCTATGTTTATTGGCGTGAACTTCTAGCAAGCTTAAATCCAAGTTCCTTTTTCCTTATTTTCGAATCCCAACTTACTTCCTGTTTGCCCCTAATTTATATAGTAATATTCTCAGCTATACCTTAACCAATCATTCTACTAAAATTTACCTAACCAATCCCAATGTATTGTAACATGATTAGCTAACCAATTATATCCCACCTCCTTAATTAGTTTACACCCAGCAAAATTAATTATACAGCAGACAGAAAATCACAGAACCAGACAGAGACTATGCAAACATACATACAAAACAATACAGAAGTGAGGATTTCAAAACTACATCTATACAGACATAAGGTTTTCCAGCTGTGTGTCTATTGATAAGTGAGTTTTTACTAGACAGAAAACTATCAAACTAAATTTCCTTTTAACATGTTCTAGGCTCTCTCTTTTCTCTGGAGGTGATAAATCAGATCACCTTTCTAACAGCCCCAGATTACCTTATTTCAATATGATTAAACAGGGCCTCAGACTGTCACAGTGAGAGAAGGCCCTTACACAGATAGACAATGATTTTGATTCTTATACACCTCTAGCTAAGTGATAAGAATATACCTAAATTCTTAAAGTATAGGCCAGACAGACTTTAATATCTATATCCTAACAGACAGGAGCGGAGGAGCTTCATCAGCGCCCTAAACACCAGAGGCATAATGGGTACTAACTAACCCTATTTAAAAATTCTTCAAAAATCTACTTACAGTTGTGTTTAGTACATTCATTAATATGTTGGCTTATTAAGGATCTAACATGGAAACCTGCACAAACTTCTGAACTCTGATTACGGTGATATAGTAGCATTTTCCATCACTGGTTGGTTTTATGGCCTTGCACATGTCACATAATATATGGCTTGTCTTACACATTCAAAGACTATATTAAAACAGCAAATTCTCACCCATGGGACAGACTTTGTTATGGCTTAATGTGCACTTGGTTATAATAAAATTTCAAGAGTAATAAAACAAAATTCAGTAAGTAGAATAATGAGCTAATTATACTCTAAAACCAAACGTGCTTTCTTGTGTCACCATTTCGTAAAGTCAAAACAATTTATTGTACCTGATAGCACCACTCCAGCTAATGGCCAGTTGCTGTTTCCATAATAAATCCTGTTTTTCAAGAACGTTATATAAACTCAGCCATTCTAATTTGTATTGAGTTAAAATTTGGCACTCATATAGGGTTCCCCATCTAACGTGGATTGAAGTGGTTCAACTATTGTTAAGATTAATGATCGGTCAAATATTTTGGGAATAGTAGGGGATTTGCTTTCAAATATGGTGAATGAATGAATGTAGTGAGTCTGACCTTTTTAAATCACCAGCTGGATGTTTGCCATCATGTCACCCGTTATGGTGTCATCTGCCACGCCAGGACGTTGGGTTGGAAACACTCTGGCGAGAAGAATGGATCTCTGTTATAATCCTCAATCAGTCCCTCGTCGTCGATCCCACAATTTTCTCACCTGGTTTTGACCTGCCCCGTTGCCAATAGTCCCTGTTGAACAGGTTCTGGACTGGGCAAGGTCTCTGTGCAGCCAACCAGTGCCCCTGGGGCCTTCGTGACAGCCCGTTGTGCAGCTGCGGCACAACATAGATGACGCAGATTGTCGATGAGTGCCTGCTGACTAGGTTCAGTGATGGACTAGAAGACCTGCATCATGCCACTGAAGATGCTATCGCTTGGCTAGGCGACTATGCACACGCTATATAAATAAATGAATAACGACATGATATATATTTTTACCTACAGAAAACATGCTTCTTAGACTTTATAGGGAGTCTTCTTTAGCCAGACATCAGTGATGAACTGTGGTAGAGACATTTAGCTAGCCATAATAGAGAGAACTGTATGGAGCAACGGAATTATACAAAATACCTTGTTACTTTTTTCACTGCATAAATATCATCTTCTAAGACATATGAAAGAAAAAAGTGCAAATAAAGGATTAAGTCCTACATTCCTTACACATCCAAAACTTTCAGATACCATGGAAGTTTGGGTGCATGGGCATGCAAGAGCAAGTACTAATTTTATCCCTCACATCATATATGAAGAGTAAAACTCTCAAAAGCAACTAAGTGACTCAGAAGCCTAAATTGCATTGGTGACTGAAAAATGTACCCAAAATATAAAAATAAAAAATAGCTAAAGTTAAATTAAAACCTTTCATGTTTCAAAGAACCAGTGCTAGCCATCAATGCTCCATTCACCACCGTATGGCTAGGATCACAAATTGATCATAAAAAACTAAAATGGAGATCAGATTATTATTTTTTTGGGGACGGGGAGGTTCCTACACTAATATTCTCAACCTTCTTCTGTTGCAACAGAAGAGTTTTAGGAAACTCCCTCTCGCCTAGCCATGAGAAAATGGAAGGTGGTCATGAGCCCCTGGAACCAATACATGACCTTCTGGAGGGATCGCGAAACCTATACCTGCAGACTTACAGAACCAGGGAAAAGGAGGGCTCCAAAATTAGCAAGAGGCCAGTTTCCCTGAGAGTGGCAGCAAATAAGAGGTCCCAGTTAAGGAGGGAGATTATGCTCCATTTTAGTAAGGGAATCTAAACATAACCACCCACGATAGATTTCTATTATTTTGTACTTTTCTTTCATGCATTGCTATTAAAGGCTTCACGGTGTGAGAAATTGGCAGTGTCTTCAATGTTAATCAAGAATCAATAATGTTATCTTACTAGAGATTTCCTAAAGAGCGGAAAGGTCATCTAGTTATCAAGGAAATCACTTGACCTCTTACTAATACATTGGGGTGACTGCATAGAAGGCAGCATAGTTTAGCCTACCATATTAAGCCTAAAAACTTTCCAATTAATTCTCCAATTCCTTAGATCAAATATAAATTAGTTTCTTTAATTGCCCTTTATGAATGCATAGCTGAAATGTTTGACTTGCCCAGAACTAATTGCCTGTCAAAGATATTTTGCAGCCAGATAGCTTAATTGGATATTTAATTTAACTGCAGGCTTTGTTCTTTAATATTTCAAGTTTTATTCCTTAATGTTTGCTAAATTATGTATTCTGAACATGTCCTTTGATTGTCTGCCTTTAAGTGCCTGTTCTATTTTTCTTAGAAAACAAACATGTTTTATTGGCTTCTAGCTCCCTGACATTTATGACATGCTGTTTTCTGTATGGAAAAAAAACATGACAGGCAGGTTCCCCCAGGATATAAAATTTATGTAGAAAATTGGCTATTTTTGCAACAATTTCGCACATCTACCGGGGACTGTTAGTGTAAACTGGAAATGTTTCATATACTTTTAAGAGAGACCAATAGATAACTGAAGGTCTCTATGCTACTGAAGAGATCAGTGGTTAGTCCACTTCATTAGCTACATATTTCAAGGACAGTGCCAAGTTCAGCTCCGCAATAGCTCACTGCAGGCCAGTATATATGGGCTGGAGCAGGGGAATCCTTTGCTACTCAGGTCCTTCTCCCTCTGACAAGAATGCACTAGGCAGCTCCAGAGTTTGGATGATGGGATCTTTTCCCCTCCCTGCAGCTGGCACAACTATCCAGTGCATAGCTTTGTATCTAGGCTGAGCCCTAGAATGAAGAAGTCAGGCTTAAGGGAAAATATAGAGGGAAAGCCCTCATTCCATCCCCTCACCATATCCCCATGCCATGCTTCCTACACATTTTTCACAAAGATGGAGAAATTCAGACTTCTACCAGGCCCAGCTAGTGCAGTTTATGTGGTGAATTATTGCCCCCTCTCCCATGCAGCCCATTGAAGCTACATCTCTAATAGTGCCAAACCCAAGTTCAGTGGCCTGTGTTATAGTCAAAGGATGAGGCAGAAGCCTAGCCTCACAGTTTTTATTCTTAGAGATTCTCAAGCCGCTCCTTAGCGTTCCTTTAATGAACTTTTTAGTATTGTTGTGTAATGATCATGGTATAAAAAAAGAGAAAAACATATACCCAAGATTTATATCCTACAGCATATGGCAAATTGGATAAAGAGCACACTGAACTGAATAAATTACGTAAAATGGGATGTTTCTGATTTTATATCAACCTTCTCACTGGGTATCTGTTCTCTTTGAAGCTGCAGGACTACTGCTGAAATAGCCTCACTACAGCTGATTAGCATGCCATAGGTGATCTCCACTGTGTAACTGATTAGACATTTGTTTGCTAATAATTTTTCAACATCAGTTACACAGTCAGACGCTACTGATTTTCAAAAGCATATAACCACACAGTACTCAGAACTCATTTGAACAAAGCTATTATTTGCGTGAGACACAAAGATCACGATAATGACGGCAGAAGCATGTGACAAGCATGGGAAACCCACGTGTGTGTCTTATAGCTGCTTGGGACCCAATTCTGGTCTCTCCCTGGTAAGACTAGTGGTTCTGGTGGAGTTACTCCTCAAATGACATGGGTAACTAGCAGTGAAGGAGTTCAATTCTGCTTAGGAACATTTTGTCTAATTTTGAATCCATTTGAGCCTTGTGGGTTTAGAAGCACAATCCAATCAAAAGATTTTCCTGCATCTGCTCATCTGTCAGAGTGGAATGCAAGCTACTGGTTGGCACCACCAGCCCCTCAATTCATAGCAGGCTGGCTACAGCATGGTTGTTTCACACTATATTGTAAGGTGTTTTTTTGGTTTGTTTGTTGTTTTTTAAGACATCTCTGGCCCAAATCTTTAGCTACATTATACAGGATGAACCAGACTCTATCCTGCGATACATGGACACAGCGTCTATTGACTTCATTAGGATTTAGAGCCTGAGTATCTGAAGCCATGCCTACACTACAGGTGCTACAGCACCATAGCTCTAACACTGTGGCCCCATAACATAGATGCACCAACAGTGATGGGAGGAGCTTCTGTCTTTGTAGGAACTGTACTTCCCTGAGGAAACATTAGCTAGAGTGACGGAAGTATTCTTCCACTGATCTAGCTGCATCTATGCCTAGGGGCATTAGGATGGCACACCTACAGGGCTTGGGGGGGTGAATTTTTTTACATCCCTGAGTGCCACAGCTATGTTGACCTAATGTTGACCAGGGCCGCGAATAGAAATCAGCCCAGAGTAATATAAACAATTCTAGTCTGTTTTACATAATGTGGTACTACCTTGTGCTAGTAATTTGCACAAACTTTTCTTTGCTATAAGCTCTCCTGTTATAGGGTGCTTTAATAAAAAATAAACCAGCCTGGGATATAATACTCAGAAAGAAACTATATAAATAGAACAGGAGAGATAATGAGCATGGTTCAGTATCTTTTCAACTAATCAGGGTCCAATTAAAGGGGACCAGCCCTTTGATCAGTTGTGATCAGAACTGTATAACCATCACCTAGAGATATCAAAGCAGAGGACATGGTCTAGAATAGATGGTGAATGACGCACAAAAATGTATAATAGCTGAGCTGCTTCCATTGAAATTGTTAATGAATAATTAATAGAGCACTTGATGAAATGGACTTGAGTATTTTCATAATTTCCATACTACCAAACCCTCTGCGTCAACCAGAAAGGAAAAAAAGGGCTGGGGAAGAAAGGCAATTTGTTTGAAAGCCTGCTTCATTAATATTCAAGACCATCCATTTTAAAGCACCCAGTTTGCAAATCAAATACAGTCAGTGTGTCATTTTGCATATCATCTATATTTTAATATGACAAACAACATCCAATTTCAATTACAAGCATGTGAATCCAAAATCAGCTCTCAAATGGAAATTGGCTAGATGATGAACAAAACTGTTCTAATCATTAGCATAAGACTACATAGAACTGCAAGGTGGGATCATCACTCAAAGAAACTTATTCCTTTAATCCATAGGATATCAAAGGTAGGTGGTTGTTTCACTAACAGCATGATTCTCCACTCTGTTATATCAGTTTTACCTCCAGTGAATGGAATTAAATCAGCATAAGCTAGCACAGTGGACTGATAAATCAAGTCTATAGTTTAAAAATGTTTTTGGTTTATTACTAAACACTACACTCCTCAAGTGGGAAAGAGGTATTGTAGCATCGTTATAAGAAAAGCCCAATAGTATAAATACCCAGATCAAACATTTACTTTTATTATGTGAAATTCAAATACAAGTGCTAACTTCTACTCAGCTAGATATGTAGGGATTGGATAGCTCTAATTCTGACTAGTGCAACCCCCTACAGACAGATGAATACAGACCTGACTAAAAACAAACTTTAAGGTAGAGTTACATCAGTAATTAATGGGGGGGAAATCTTAAAATGTTAAAGATTCTCCATTTTTTAAAAATTAAAATCTAAGTAGTTTAAAATTAAAGCTAAAACTAAGAACACCTTAAATGTTAAACCATCAAAATGCAGAGTTAAGGTGCTCCAAACCACCTTACCTCTTCCTTAACCTCGAAACAATCAGGTAAACAGTCATACGTTTCACAATTACCTCTTGTGATCAAGCAGACACAATATCTTATGGTACAGTAGAGTTTAATTGACTTATCTAAAGATGCCCACATTCAGATTAACGCAATCCAGGGCCCTGAATGCTTCCTAACATGGGGCTCTCTGTAGCTCCACACTCACACCACAATAGCCGATACAGGAGGCCCCCTTTCCACCCTCTGAGAAAGACAGGGGCAGCATCATGGGCACCCTGCTCCTCACAAGGTATAGCAGCAAGAGTCCCCGCTCCTCAGAACAACATGGGGTGGGGGGTTGGGGAGGATGTGAATTCCTTCTCTCCAACAGGGAGGCAGGGAGAACAGTACCCCCACACTGGCTCCAAGGATATCTGCACAGGTGGGCGGACAGGGCCACTGCTCTCGTCTCCTCACATCCCAGGGTCCTCTACTGTTTTGCCTCCCCACCTCCCCCCTCAAGCAGCAGGCCTTGGAGTTAAGCCCCACTTGAGACAAATGTGAGCATTACCCCTCTCAGAGCAATTGTTTCAGGCTCCCTGTAGACTCTGGCAGAAGCAACTGCATTGGTTACTTTCAGGTCAAATTTACTAGACAGCCATCAATGAGAGCATCGGTTATTGGCCTCTGTGCTTGTTACCTTTTCATTCTCATCCAAATGGCATCATTTTGAAGCAAACGATTTTTAAGTTACTGAAATGAAGTGATTAAAACGATGACAATCCAAACTAAGTTAAAGTTAGGAAGCTAAATTCCTAAAGTTTCCAAAAACTTTGACCAAATATGGTTCACTGTTGCAGAGTGACCTATTACCTGTATACAAGGACACCATACTTAGGGTGACCTATGACTTGTGTGCGGAATAAGACTATTCCACTATATGTGATGCTACAGTATATTTAAATAGCAGATTGAACACACAGAGTCTATCAGATCACAAGTCATCATAACGCCAGCTTTTAAGTATGATGGTGCGTATCACACAAATTACTGTAGTGTTTGTGAAGGATGGGAGTTATACATGATAATAGATCCTACGGTAGCACTGTGAGTGTAGCTTTGAAACCAAATGACAGACAAATGAGTTGTAGACCAAAGGTTTTCTCAGTTGTTACTCTGTATCTTTGCTCAGTACACTTGTCAGTAGATAGATTAAAACTGACCAAACATCACTGTTGCATACTGTATAACTATTTGGAACGTCTCTACTAGTTGTCTAGAATAGAAAAATATCCATCTTTTAAAAGACCTCTTGATAAATGTTGAATTGCTTCTCTCAAACCTGTAGCACAAGAACACTAAGGTTAGAGTTCAGAGGACCATCATCTTTCACTAACAAGATGCTATTGTTAATGAAGAGCAGATATGAGTCTCCTAGCAAGGTGGCCAGCACTAGTCCATTTAATTTTTAAATAGTGTTAGAGTCAGAAGAGCGAGATTGTAGATTTGATCCTTATAAATCATTCAGAAAGTAGAGAGGCTGCTCAAAAGGTACAAGGCTAGAATCCTAAAGTCCAATCTGTAGTAGCTGGTGCATGCCCAAGCCATGGGAAAATAAATTGCTCCAAGTCTCCCCTTACCTGGGATTTAGTGCTTGTGAATTTAAGCTGTTCGTGAGTCATCTGTTGCACCTGGCATCCCACTCACACACTTGCTGTTCAAAGCACCACGGCTGAGACTGGCACTACCAGAGGAGAGTACAGAAAGTCCCCAGCCGGCTCCCTGACTTCTCTAGAAGACACTACATTTTGGCTCTTCCATGGCCACCCAGAGATAGGACCTGGCCCTTGTTTGTTTAATAATACTGTATATCCTCATATGTATTTTTCAATTCCATTCTGACCTGGAATAAAGTCATATTTCTGTTAAAGTTTACAAGGGATAGAAAATTTAAAGAGGGACAAAAGAATCAAAGGGGTATTTTGTTAACAGTTCTGCTGTATATTTATGCACCTCAGTTCATACACATCTAACAAGCTGCATATCCCAAAGAAATAAAAATCTTTGGCATCAGAGTCTGAAAATCTCTTATGGATCTCAAATCCTAGAGTCAGCCTGCCTTCAAAGTCCCAAACCCTGTTCTCATGGTCTGTATCCCATTGCTGTCTCAAGCTCTATAGAACACAGATTTTCCTTTTGTTTCCCCCCTCCACACACACTTTTATTGGTATTAAATCATTCAGACTCTGTCTTATTGGATTTTCCTGGACATCTGTAGCTTCTCTTACTAAGTTCTATATGTTATAACTTCTAATTTATACTGATTGCATCTATTTCTCCTCCACTCCCCTGCTGCCACCCCACATTGTTACATAGTACTTTTGTTTCTCATTGCTGCCTTCCTTTCACCACTGAGCCAAGATGGGCTTCTAGCCAAAGCTGTTCTCTTTCTTGATTGTGGAATTGTAGCTTTTTGACCATCTAATACACTCTTCTCAAAATGATTCCCAATTTTCCATTTCGTTTTTCTATCTAAATATTTCTTCCCAATCAATTTCATTCATAATTTTCCTCCCCTTTTGGAAATTAGCCCTTTTCAAACACCAGTCTCGGAGTGGAACATAATATACTAACTACTGAGTAGGTCATGATTTTACTTCATACATTAAAAGCCTTCAAAAAATCAGCCTAAAGATTGTTATCTTGGATTGTCTTTAAAATATCCCTAGAAGGCGCCTTTTGCTCACTGTCTCTGCAAACAAGCCAAGTAGTGAACAATCTCACTTTCCCTCCTCTTCCCCAGATGGCTCCTCCAGAACAGGGCTGAGACACAATGGCAGCTCTAATACTCATGCTGTATTTCTCTAGATAAAATACACCTCATAATCTGAGAAATAGTGACCCCCCCCCCATGTCATTAATTCAGCACATCACAGCTGAATTCAAATGAGGTTCTATCCTGCAGAAAGACTATTGGGCTGAAACCAGATGTTCCAACATAGCTGCATTTGCCCACGTCTCACACAGCAGGTTTATGGGACAGTGGGAACTTGTCATGACTGTCAGGCGGAAGGCCTATTATCACTGAAATAATAGTTTGCAATGGCAAACAGCAGCATAAATGGAAGTTAATACCTGATTTATACAGCCAGGAGTATCCCCTTTAAAGAGATTAGTTTGAAACCATTATAAATTCCATTACAATTATGTCAATGGTCCAAGATGCATATTTAAGTAAGCAATCTGCTTGTGTCACTTACAGGACAAAAAAGCTGCTTTATTCAGTCCAAACATTTTCATCAATGATACTAATTTTGCAGAAATAATCTCCCTGTCAGACATGGTTTACTCTTGTTGATTACTACTTTGTCATTCAGGCCAGTCGTGTCTCAATCACTTCAGTAATCAGCTTAATGGGGATGTGAAATAATTTATTATAATAAAACCTCAATGTGCAATTAGATTCCATAGTGAAGACAAATGCAACGGTCAGAAGGTTATTTATGAATTATACATTTAAAGCGGCCTAGAAGTAGGCACCTTTGGGACAAGTGCCTCTGGCAGGATGATTGCTTACCCCTGCTGTCCATTTGCAGAACCACCTTCCTTCAGAGCACTGGGCTGAGATGCTGTTTGAAAGTAACACCAGTGTGCCCCAGCCCTATCCTAGAAGGCTCACCTCTAACAGCGAAAGGGTAGAAGCACCCAATGCATCTAGCCTCAATGTACCATTGACCAGAGGCTGTCCCCTGTCTATATTATTTATACTGTAGTAAAACCTGCAGGCTCTGATAAGGGCTCCATTGTCCTAGGCATTATCTTTATACTGTGCTAGCCTCTCTGGCCTGCATTTCCTCCCTGTTTGTTGAGCAGTGCCAAGTGTGGAATTGCCGCCACCTCAACTCTCAGCTTGATAGGTTGTATTCTTGGCATGCCATTTAACCATCTTTGCATTTACTGCCCAGGACTGAAATACGATTCATGCCACGTCTCGTAAAGGCAGCTTGGACATGCAATCTGGCCAACAAGCCGCTTCCTGCAGATGCAAGTAACGCCAAGCTGGCATCTTGTTAATTGAAAACACTAAAGACATACAAATAAATCATTTGGACAATCCTGAAGTCCTTGCCCAGGCAAAACTTCCAGTGAAGATAGAGTATTGCCTGAGCCAAAACATCAAGATTTAGCCCTTGGTTTGCCTGGTCTTAAGGGAGAAGTAAAGAACATGGAAACATTCTTTTGTGAGCTAAAGAATTTCTTTATTCGTCATATCAATTTGGATGTCCAGGACCTAAAGACATTCATGTCAGTGCCCTTCCGCTCGCAGGGAGGGATAGCTCAGTGGTTTGAGCACTAGACTACTAAACCCAGGGTTGTGAGTTCAATCCTTGAGGGGCCATTTAGGGAACTGGGGTAAAAATCTGTCTGGGGATTGGTCCTGCTTTGAGGAGGGGGTTGGACTAAATGACCTCCTGAGGTCCATTCCAACCTTGATATTCTAGGATTCCTGTCTCTGATTGTCATTGTTCCACATTTCTTTCAGAAGATAGGAAACATGTGATTAGTCAGGGGATCTAGCTACTGTACCTAGGCATATATAGTGTGTCCATCTGCTACCGAAGAATCACAAAGTGATATAGGAGTATGGAGGACATTCTGCAGACCTTGATTTAGCTACCATTACTTACGTGTTCAGTAATAGAGCTGGACGGGAATTTGTGTAAAATGCAGTTTCTGAAAACAAATTTTCTGTGGGAAGGCTTCAGTTTTTCCTAAAATTTTTCACTTTTGCATTAGGAAAAATCTCAATATTTTTGTTCATGTAAGGTCAATCCAAATCAAAAACATTTCTGTTTATCAGTCTGAGTCCAAATATTAATATCAAATCAATTTGACATTAAAATCTGTGTGCAGTTTTGTGCTTCCACATTGCCTAATGCTCCTATTTGCCTCCTTGGACAAGGCCCCCAGGGTGGACTACATTCCCATGATAGATCTTCAACTTTTGTCAAAACACTGTAGCACATCATGGGAGATGTAGTCCAGCCGAGGAACCTGGCCCCTAGAGGATAGAGGTATGAGGCACTTCAGGGAGAAACAGTTTAATACTGAACCAAGCCAACTAAATCTTTCGGCACATCCAAATCTTTCACAGAACAAAAGCTCAATTTTTCAGAAATTTGGAAATTGACCTTTTTATCCCAAAATCAGCATGAAAACAAAAATTTCAAGATACTAGAAATTCCAATTTTCAACTGGTTCTAGTTATAAAGTTTCATTTAGCCCCCTGTAAAGAGCAGCCCTGGCTCCCTGCCGCACCTGAGGGGGATGAGCCAGAGCAGGCACCTCAGTGGGTGGAGCCACTGCCGCCTGTCCCCGCCCCCCGGAAGTCAAGGGGCGGGACAGGAAGTATAAAAGCCCGGTCCCAGAGCTCAGTTGGAGGCTGGCCGCCAAAGAGGACAGACGCTGAGGCCCGAGCTCCCGCTGGGCCCAGCCTGCCCCGTGCGCACTACCCGGAGGAGCACTGGCCCGACCTGCCAAGGGCCCACTATCCGGAGGAACCCCAGCCTGACCTGCCCTGCGCTCGCCACCGAGGAGCTGCAGGAGTATCTGCCGTCCAGTATCCAGAAGAGCCCCCATGGTCTGGGACCCGCCGAACTACGCCAGCGGAGAACAGGTACCAGGAGAGGGGGAAACTGGAAGTAGCCCGGGGGTAGCCGACCCCAGTCTGGCTTCAGGGGACTGTGAACCCATGTCAGTGTGTTGCGGCCTGGATTCCCCACTGACTGCAGTGAACCCTTGCTGCTGCTAGGGCCCCGGGCTGGGACACAGTGGAGTGGGAAGGCCTGTGTCCCCCCTGCCACCCGTCCAAGGGTGGTAGATTTCCCTCTCTCTCTCTCTGGCCTGAGGAGGCCTTCTCAGACTGTATCTGCTCAGCCCCTGACACTAGGAGCTGAGCCTGAACTGTTTGCTGCCCTGCCCTGCCCAAGGGCCAGGGCTCATAGACTGTGTCTGCTCAGCCTCTGACACTAGGAGCTGAACCTGAACTGTTTGCTGTTTGCCCTGCCTACAGGCCAGGCTTAGACGCTGTGCTCCGGGCTTGCCCCTGTTATCGGACTCTCTCGTCCCGCGACCCTGTCAAGGCGGTCCGACGTCGTAGATTGCTGTACGTGTAAAGAGCAGCCCTGGCTCCCTGCTGCACCTGAGGGGGACGTACCCCAGTACGACCGGCATACACCCCCGGTCTTTTCTTTTTTCTCCATCAAGCCAACCACTGTTAAGATGCACCCAATTTTCACTAGTGGGACAGCACGACCTTTGCACTGATGTTCAGCTTAGGTCTCCTGCATACCAGCACAAAGAACTGCTATGGTACTACAAGACCTGCTGTAATTGTGAGCGATATTCTTTGACCCTTCTTGTAGGGGCGTTTGTCAGCAACAGACAAAAGCAATACTAAAGTAATAATAATGGAAGCTTCAGACACTCTGAAAAGCAAAACCAAGTTCTTCAAAATAATGGGATGTAAAAGGTCTGCTAATTTTTCACACTGTTTCACTCCCAGCGTCTTTTGCTTTCCATTGGTGAACCAAGCTTAGTTATGGACGTAATTCTGACTGATTCTATGTACAATTTAATTGCAATTTGTTTTAACCTTAATTAGTAGCCTCTTTCAAATTATAAATGTATATTTTTGCATATGTATCTTTTTGCTGATTTAGGTCTCAATTCAAGAAACCACTAAGCCAACACTTAGCTTCAAGCAGATGCTGAAGTGCTTGCCTAATGGGGGATGATATAGGTTAGTGAGTTTCTGCTTTCTGCGAAGAGTTAAACTTCCAGTTATAAATGATCTAATAGTGTAGGCACAGAAGGAAGTCTGATATATGAATGGTAATAGGGGGGAAAACAGTACATCCGCTACATTTACAACATTAATACATCTGACCTGCTAAAGCAGCAATCAAATAGTCTAGATATTCTCTCCAGTTCTTAAATGTACATCTATTTATAAATAAAATAAATTATAACAGGTATAAAACTAGAGATGTGGGTCATTACACAAGAGTCTAATTAAATATGACTTGGTTCTACAAGCTTCCTAGAAACCATGATAAACATCTTCTTGACTCAGATTAAAAATAAATTGCTGAGTGAATTAGATTTCCTGGTGTTTTATCTAATTAACCCATCCTTTAACTCAAATTGGTTGACTTTTTAATTACCAGCTAATCTCATCCATATGATGAGGGTGTTTTCCTGCTCATACCTTTTCCTTCACATTCACCTATGTCTTGCGCTTTCTAAGACTCTAGCTTTTTACTGCTTTCACTGATTATCGAAGTGCAAGGTGGAGAGGCTGTGGGTTACAAATAGAGAACCATTGTGTTGCTCAAGTTTTACATCACTGTAACTCCATTGATTGCAATGGCATTGCACCAGTGTAAAACTGGCATCCAACAAGCCCAGCAAGTTTCAAGTCTGATATGAAGGAATGACTTTTCAGCCATTTGACTGTTCTTGGAGGCAGAGATACGATCTCAAAACTATGCTAGTGGCATGGGCAACACAATTCCGAGAAAACTTTCATCCTTAGCTAGCCCCAAGAGGTCTGGAGGACATGTTCTTGAATTAAAAAGAAAAGGGTGTTTTTTCAAAGCTGAAATAGTTATAGATCCAAGAAAACTCACTATTGGTCTCAGTTCACCAGTCTAAAATATTGTGCAAGCTAAATTAAAGTCAATAGAAACGGAAGTTAAAAACATAAATTTTAGAGACACCAAACTCTGGAAAAACTCACTCGGTATAAATTTCATTTTGACTCTAGTAGGAGCTTCTGTCTGCAAACGGACTGTATTGGCACCCTAAGGAGAATGGTTGTCAGCATTCTGGCGCTTACCTCATGTCCTTACCCAGTCTTCTCTCTTTAGGTTTCCTCTCACTGATGGGTTTCATATGGCCCCAAAGTCACGCTGACACAAACAGTCCGACTGACCATAGATTTGCGTCACTTTTCCAAACATTCATTTGTTTTAAATACTCTGCCTCTGGCACTTCCCAGAGCTAGAATCACCCTGCTGTTCACTGGGATGCTTGTCAGTATGTGGGGGAAGAGGGCAATATTTTTTTCTAAGTCTGTTTTATTGGGTGTATTCAGACTGACAGTGAAGAGTGAGCCTACCAGGCAAAACAGCAGTGCATTTGAGAGCCAAGTCTCATGACCTTGGCAGGCCATGTCCACTAGAGATCCCCAGCAGAGGAATTGCTTTGGGCGGCACTTCCAAAAGCACTCAGCCTTGGCCTCACTCTGCTCCCACTGACTGGGAGCAGACACAGCCTAGCACTTTGGAAATAAAGGGTGAAATTTTAAAAAGTGCAAAAGCATCTGAAAAAATCCATGTGTATACATTAATTTTTTCTAATACAGCATTAAAAGGCTCAGTGTTAAAGTTGCAAAGTTAAAGACACAGAAGTTAGGAAAATGTCACCCAAAAGTCAATGGCAAAACAGCTAGTGACTTCAGTGGGGCCAGGATTTCAACTCTTTTAAAGCCCTACCCTGCTGGCATCTTTCCCTGTGGTGGGGAAAAGCTCCAGTAGTGGGGAGCTAATGGAGCCTTGCCCCCACTGCATCCCCCCCCGAGCCTTTCCCCATCCTGGAGCCTTTCCTTGTAGTGAGGAAAGACTCTGACAACAGGAAGGGATTGGGATATTACACTGCTAATAATTGCAGGATAGATGGGGCGGCACTGCTTGGGCACCTAGAGAGCTGTGGAGGGTACATACCTTATGGGCTCAGGCTTGTCTTTACTTCCCTAAACAGTACCTTATTGTCTATACTGCTATTTATACCTGTGCCAGGTGAGCAGGCAGTATGTACTCTGCCCGCTGCCAAAAAAAGAACATGCAGTGTACACGTATCTTTAATGCACCAAAAACTGAACAGAGACAAATGCTTGACACTATAAGGCCCTGTCTAAACTCCTGCTTATGTCGGCAAAACTTATGTCGTACAGGGGTGTGAACAAACTGTTTGCCAACATAGCTACCACTGCTCATTGTGGTGGTTTTATTATGTCGATGGGAGAGCTCTCCCCCATCAGCATAGGGCGGCTACACCAGCAATGCCCAAGCGTCACTGCAAGTTTGTAACTAAGGGTGGGGCAATTTTCAGAAGAGAAAAGCTGGAAAAGAGCTGCACTTGGAGAAGAAGCCTGCAGAGGAGCAACCATTTACTTGAAGGCTAAAGGAGTAACAATAGTGACCACCACGAACTCTAAGCTGGCTGAATCTCTACCCAGATGAGACTGAGGTGATGGTGGTGAGCTGGAGGAAGCGGCAGAGGCAAGATCAGCCCTTTTAATGAAGGCAGTATATCTGCTGTCAGTTAGTGGGCTTTTCATCTTACGCATTTTAGACCATATTGGATAATTTCACTTTTATACAAAATTC
Source organism: Chelonoidis abingdonii (assembly GCF_003597395.2). NCBI lineage: Eukaryota > Metazoa > Chordata > Testudines > Testudinidae > Chelonoidis > Chelonoidis abingdonii. The sequence continues at coordinate 19,052,681 of NC_133777.1, forward strand.
CCTTCCCCCTCTTATCCTCAGCAGCTCCCAGGTGTTAGCTCCAGGTGCAGAGGCAGCAACAAACAGCTGGGAGCTGCAGGGAGGGGCCACTGTTTTAGCTCTGAAGAAGAGTTCTGTGTAAGCTCGAAAGTTTGTCTCTTTCACTAAACAGGAACAGATCCAATAAGATTACTTCACCCACCTTGTCTCTATCTATATAGAAAAACAGACTGCACATTTTACCACTGAAAATGCAGTATAGTCAATGCCTTTTACTAAACCAAACATCTCTGCAATTGATCTACAGTAGTTTCACTAGTAGATAGCTAAAGTTACTTCAGTGCGGTGGTCAGATTTCAGTTATGAATGAATAACTCAGAACAAGCATCTCATGTCATTAATTCCCATGAGTTTCAAACACAGCCACAAATCAGAGGCCTGGCTTTCTTATCCCTTCCAGGATCAGACCCTGTCTGCCAACCACGATCAGTCACCATGAGTCAGTGATATTTTCTTACATTCATATCATGATCACAAGGGTAGTCACCATCTATTCAGGTGACAATGTTTTTATTTTAATTATGTCTTTTACATGCTGCCATAGATTTTTCTATTTGCTACAATGGTCTCCGCCATGTTCCTTCCCAGAATTGAAGGGGAAGAAGTAGCGATATATACTAGCAGTATATAGAGCACCCCAGTTACTGCAGTTTAAGACGCTTTTACAGGGAGCCCATTAATTTGGTGTCTTATGCAATAAAGTAGTTATCTGTTTAGAAATGTGGGAATAAATCATTAAAATGGCATTTCATAGCTGAAAACCAACCCCTGTATAAAGCAATTAAAGAGCTCTCAGTCTGAGGCATATTCTCCCCTCTCTGAGCGGAGCTGCAAAGTACCAGCTAAGAATATCTTGAGAATATGATCAGCCTCTTGTTGATTTCTTGTCTCAATAATCTGGACTCCAATCTTGAGGGAAGTAATTGCCCTACAGTAGCAGACACACACGGTCAATCTCTTCCATGAGAGGCATGATTCCTAAAGGCTTAGAGTTGGCTGTATCTATCATTCTAAAAGTACACTTTCAGCACATCTAATGAGCCACTTCTTAAAGGGCTCCACTTGGTTTTGTGGTTTTTTTTTTTAAATATATAAACACAATAAATCCGACATTCCAATTAAAATTCATTCAGTTATATCAATATGATGTATCATCACAGGCGATAGCCATCCCATATGATTTTTTGACTGCCATCTCTAGCTTTGCATGAGCTCAAGTACTCGATAAAAGGTGGATAGTCTCTCCTTGTTTATAATGACAAGGTAAAATAGTTGTAAATGCATTTCTATTTTACCTTAGGAAGCATTTTGACGGGATTATGTAAAACAATCAAGTTTTCATGAGGACATCTTCCCCGTGGATTACAGCAGTATGCTCTATCTAATCTATTTTTCTAAGCATTAAATATTTATATGTCCATCAGTCTGCACAGAGCCAGGAGGAGACAGTCATATAGATGCAAATGCTTCACGTAATTTAAAAAAAAATGGGTTGCATTGAAAGATTAGTCCAACGACATACAGTCACCAAAGTTTGACACTGTAATGTATGCATCAGTGGCTATGAATTAGCTACACAGTATTTTGGTTTGAGTAAAACCTTGAAAAGGCCTTAGGAATGATTTATTCTGCTCATCAGCCTTTGCAAGCTTTCCACATTGGAGGCATGCCAGAGCAATTTACAAGAAAATAGGACAGACTATCTGTGGTTAGTAAATACTAATTTATAATGGCTAATTACATCCTGACCTACAATACTTTTACAGCTGCAGGTGTATTTATTGCGATAATAAATGACATTACAACACTGATAGACTCCTTACCACAATTGTCTGTATTGCTGAGTTCCTTCATATTACGGGGCATGTATTTCTTGTTTCTTTTGGCCATTGGTAGTTCGAGCCTTCTCCAGCTGACTCACTGAGTTTTCTGCCTGTTTGCTCATGTCTAAGAAGCCCTTGTTTATCACCCCATTACAACCTAGAGGGCAAAGCTGTTTATGCACTCTTGTGGATCTCTCTCTTTGGAACAAAGGATGCTAGCATTCACAAAGCTTCCTCCTTTGCCAATGCACCCAACCGCCCCCAACTCATTGCTCACAGATTGTTGGTCACAATAGAATGATAAGGAGGAAGATTTTTTTTTTAAATGGCTACCTAAAGTTGAGAATTCTAAACAGGGGTAAATTGCACTGGTGCAAGGTTTCACACCAGTGTTGCATGTTCACTCTAGGGGTCTCCACCACTATTGCTACATCGGTGTAGCCATACTGGTGCCAGAAAGCCTCTGTATCAAGAAACCAAGTAAATTTGGAGACTAGGATGGTATAAATGTAAACACTGGTGAACTTACACTTTCCATCCTTCGCAATTTAGATTCACCTCTGAATATGACCAGTGTATTAGTCCATCAGTTTAAGAAGCTTCCAGTAACCTGGATGCTATAGTGATCTACATAAGAAGGGAATTAGATATCAGCCACGATCTTTTGGGCTTAATACTAGTTTCAGACATGCAGGAGTGTATTATTGCATAGATGAAAAAAAGTAATATGTCCAGAAGTAGAATTCAGATTTTGGACATAACACTGAAGCAGAAACCACTGTGGTCTTCAAATTGTTGAGGACTGTTCTCTAAGATGGAATCTGGAATAGGGCGGTATTTGCTGCAAAGCAGCAACTCTATTTGGGGGAGCATCAAATCCAACACCAGCCCTTTGAAGGTTTGTAAAAATAGTCAGTATTCCAAATGAGAACATGATACACAGACATTAAAAACAGTTACATTCAGTCCCCAATGCTTCACAATAACAGCGTCACCTGGGATTGAAGTCATCCCAGTAGAATGTGTCAATATTTACTTGATTCTTTCAAGAACCAAGAGAATTGTGCTCTCCAGTTTTTGCCACCACCATCATGTTGTAAATGGCTTGTAATCCTAGTTACCAGTTGTTTAAGAACTTGTGGGAATCAACAGATAGTGGAAAAGCTTGATGAAACACACACACACACACACACACACACACACACACACACAAATAACTGCCACCATAGGTGCTGGAACTAAGGGTGCAGGGGTGCTGCAGCACCCCCGGCTTGAAGTGATTTCCACTATATGCAGATTTTACAGTTTGGTTCAGTGGCATTCAGCACCTCCACCATACAAATTGTCTCAGCACCTCTGATTGCCACCATTTTCTCTCTAATCCATTGCTGCTCTATGAATTGCAATTCTCCATATCACCATCTCACTGACATTGGGAAGGGTGTGGGGGGGGGGTCCTGCTATTACATAATATTTCTCCCATTGAGAAACTGCCATTGGGAATTTTGTCAGTGCCTTCAAAAGTGGGGGCGGGAGACATAGTGTTCTAATTTCCTTAAAGAAACAATACCCTCCCTTTAGTATCGACCGATTCTACCACTTTCATGGTGCTTGGCACTGTTGTACATCTCTTAACAGACTTCTGCTATTCACCACTTACTTCATCAGTACTAAGAACAGCTGGAAAAGTGGCTTGGGAATTTAATCGGAGTTTGGAATCTTTAATCTGTTCCTGTACAGAAAACACAAACCCCTATTTATGATCCAGCTTTTGGAAAGCTAACTGAACAATTCCCCTAGCTCTAAATAAAATATAAGCCTCTGCTATGACTCATGATGTGGTATTGTGTAAACAGCCCATTGTCACTCTGCTACCTCTTCAATCAGCAGTGTGATCGCAGCCAGAAATCAAAACATTTGTCAAAATTTCAAGACCACTCCAAACCCTTCCTCTTTGGCACCTTGTTTATTACTGGACCCCTTGTATTCTGTCCTGTGTCTTCCAAACGGATACAGTTTGTAAAGGAAAATCTTATCTAGAAAGGCAAAGTGGAACAACACATTCAGTCTCTCCTGTATAAAGCTTCCGGGAATCTGCTATCACAGTACTAATGTAGGATTATACACTGAAAGCTCTATATTGTGTGCATTAATGAGAAAATGTACTCTGAAATGTCTGTTTCCACTCTCCATAAAGAAAATATTAAATGAAAGCCACCTCTGGTTCTAATTCTAGATTATAGCAGACACTTATCTCTTCCCCAAAAATCTCAAACAAACAATGATGCCTTTTGGTTTAGCTGTAGTGACTATTAGAGCTTGTCAAAACTTGTTCCATGGGAAAGTCTGACATTTGACTTTCATCTCAAGGTCAGAATGTAAAGCCAAAATGTTTAAGATTCCCACAAAACAAAATTTCCCAAAAAATTGTTTCAGAAATGTCAAAGGGCTTGCTTTTGACACAGTCTGTGCCACTTTATCATTTTGACTTTATTATGGTACTTAACAGTCAAAATGCAGTGCTTCTGCCTTATTGAAACAAAGCGCTACAATCATTTGTCCAAAAAAATTGATATATTGACACAATGGTTTTGATTTACTCAAATCAGCAGTTTCCAATGGAAAATTGTTTCACAGGAAAAAAATTTGACCAGCTCCAGTGACTATAGTGGGATTAAAATGAAAACAAAGAAACAAAGTAAAAATTCATCCAGTTAGCACAGTAAACACTTCATCCTTTCCCACATCATTCGTAGGTTCGTACACCAATTTCAGCTCCAGCTACAACTGACTCCCTATTGATAAGTCTATTGAACTCTACTAGCCTAGTAAATTTCAGGCCATATAGTGCAGTAATCTCACAGAACTCCCGTGGCCCTTAAAATTCCAAGAACTACAGTCTACATCATAAAATTGCCCCATAATTTGATAAATTGAGGGTTGAAACAGAAGAGGTCTTCCAGGTCAGGACTGAAATGCAGAGTTATATAATGAATCCTGCTCACAATCTGTCTGCATTATGCCTGGTTCTAGCCAAAGCCAACACTATTAATAACTCACTTTCATAAACATTTGCACATCATACAAAACTAACCACCACAAGAAGAGGCCAGGTAGACAGTATTTTTCTAATTCCTGTTAGTACAAGGTTGTCATTTGGGTGAACAATAACTAATATGAAACAAAGATGCAATCATCCACAAGTTAAAACTGTGTAACCCTGCAAACACACAGGAGCAAGATGGACTCTGATTTCAGTTACATCTGTAAAACGGAAAACAGAATCTAGCCCGTATGCTTTACTAAATGGATTCTCCTAGCTGATTATACTACTCTAAAAACAAAATCCTTCCTAAAAGCCGCTGGGTCCATATCTGTCTTGCCAGCTGGCCTGGCGTTAGTGAACGTACATCAAAGTGCCACAGCTCTGAAAATACATAGTCTCCTTCACATAAGGCCAGCAGCAGCAGCAAGAGATCACATCATCAATAGAAGAAAACACCACATGTTTATTCTTTTAAAGGAGTTAGTCTCTTCTAAATATTTTAGAACAGTTCTGCAGCTTACAATGACAAGGAAATTCCATCGCCCTCGGCATTTAATAGGAATAGCTACTGTTTACAGAGTACTTCCCAAACACTGGGGGGGAGGGGGGAGTTTTCAATAGCACAAAGGGCAGGCAGGCAGGCATTCAACTCCCATTTGTGCTTTCACAACTATCCTTTTAGTTTACTTCTCGGAAAACAACTGGTGATATTAATCCCCACTTTACTGCTGGGGAAACTGAGGCAGAGAGCTTTTCTAAGTTCGATACTATAAAATTAGGCACCTAAATCCATGTCTGGGTATCCTCACAAACATCTTGATTTTCAAAAGGTGCCCATGTGAGAAATTGGGCCCAAGGTATTTCTCCTGGATTTATAAGAAGAAATGCTTTTTCATATATTTTGTGACTCCTTTTTCCCCCATCTCTTGGGATTTACTCCTAAGTTCCTATTGATGTTTAGCAAGCAATATTCTAGTGGTTCACAAAACCAACCATTATGTTTCATTCTGAATCAATCACGAAGTTTTCAGAAAAATGTGATCATCTTCTGCAGGGCCCATTTCTGCTACCATTACTCATGCTGAGTAGCACCTTGCTCCACAAGTAGCCCCACTAGGCTTAATGCAAGGGCTTGTCTACGTGCTCCATTAGCATACACCAGCATGATGTGCGCTAATTGTTGGCCTGCACTGAAAGTTCTCTAGTGGGCATTGACACAGTTTCATTTCAGAAGTACTAAGCCACTGTGCATCAGAGAACTTTTAGTGAGCACCAGTGGGGTCCCTATGGCGTGTTGGTGTGCACCAGCTGCCCATGTAGACAAGCCCTGAGTCAGGGTGGCAGAGTAAGGGCCATAAAGCATGAATGTAATTTGTTCTCCAGGCACTGCCAGTTACATGGACATTCTTATGTTGCCAAGCGATAATTTTGAGGTACAATCTGTCCCAGGCTAGTAAATCTAGATAGCTAGCTCCCAGTTCTCCATCTTTGGTTTGTCTTCCCCCTGGACAGGGCAGATGCAACAAAATTAACTGCAGTCCTAACCTAGAAAGGCTCCCAGCTGAAATGAAGCTCAACAGATTTACAAATATGGAGACTGCTCCACGTAACGCTTGCAATAAATATTTGCATGACCTGACACTGGAGGGCACACTGTACAATAATTCACAGATCTACTCTGGACAAATTCTTACTGTATTAGAATTTCAAACTAAGACCTGGTAAATTTAATGCCAACATCCTAATTTTTGGTCCCATTTCACCCATAAGTACATTGGGCTGCATCCCAATCATTAAAGTTTTCCCCAGGCCATATATAAATGATAGCAATAGCCTATGGTTGACTATCCAATACAAGGAAGTGTATTTAAGAATTATATTTGTGTGTAAAGAAGTGATTGAATTTAGTAGTTTTTTAAATTTATAAGGAGACTAGAGAATCACATCAGAAGAGAAACTGAAGAAAAAAAGATACATGGGAAGACACTAATGTGACTAGTCACCAGACTGAGGTGCCCTATAGTGTACCCTTCTCAAAGCAAAGCAATCTCTTCCCCGTGGTGGTGTGACAGATGAACTTACTGCTTTACAGTTTTCTGGTTTGATTTTTGATCCCTCTTTAACTACTGGAGGAAAATGACAAAAACTTCTCCATTATTTAGAAAAGCGTCAAGAGAAACCCAGAAAACAGTGCAGTACGTTTAACATCTGTTGTGACATCAATCTAACTTAAGAGCTCTGATGGGTAACACCTAGGAAAGTAGTTTGATCAAGTACAAGCAGCACCTGATACATTCATGGAGATTATGCTTAACTCACTGGTGTTACTGAAGATATACAGAGATAATAGCTTGTTTAGATTTTCAGCCAGCGTGGAACACATTTCACAAAGATTATTGCTATGGTGAAGGAACGGAATAGGAGATCAAACCTAAACAAACTCAACACGCAACAGCCAGGCAATACTTGTATCCTGTACTCACCTGATGAGTCCACTACCCCGAACATGCCCTTCGGTAACGGGAGAGGGTGGAGAATGTTATACCCATTTACGGTTGAGGAGTGAAAATAACGGCTCAAAAACATACACTCTGCCTACTACTATTATATCTACAGCATTGGACATGGACAATGCTCTCTCATAACTATGAAATATCCAGAATAAATTGAATAGATATGACACATGGCTGGTTGTGAAGATGTACTACTAGCAGTATATAGAGTGGCATACATACGTGGCATGTGGGCTGTTAGAAATAGTTGCTACAGCTCACATCTTCACAACCAGCCATGTGTCATATGCTTGGATTGAGGTTAATTGAGACCCAGGGATCAGACCAACAGACTCAGACTCCAGAACATCTTTGGAATGAAGGAAGAAAATGGTTCATAGTACAGGAGAAGCCAGGCAAGATCTAAGGCCTAACACAAAACCCACTGAAGTAAATGGGTGTCTTTTCATTGTCTTTAGTTAGCATTGGATCAGACCTTTGATTTAGGATAATCAGCTTTAGAAACTCACCATCCTAATCAAATATGGCCACACAAGGAATCAACTCAGGATTTTACCAGTCTTACTCCAAGACCCTTATAGCATCTAGATATAGTACCATCAGCCTCATGCACGCCCTGCAGTTTACTGGTATTTAAAGATGGGCCAAATCAAACCTGTGAAATTCTGGCTCCACTGAAGTCAGTGGGAGTTTTTCCATTGATTTAAATAGAGCCAGGATTTTAACTCTGCTATTTCTATTGCAGCACAATGAGGAGTCTGGTGGCACCTCCTCGTTGTTTTTGTGGATACAGACTAACACAACTACCCCTCTGATACAAGGCAGGTTACCAGATGACAAACATTCACCAGCTTTCCGAGTGGTAGCCGTGTTAGTCTGTATCAGCAAAAACGAGGAGTCCTTCTGGCACCTGAGAGACTAACAAATTTCTTTGGGCATAAAGCTTTCATGGACTAAAACCCACTTCACTGGATGCATAGAGTCAAAAATACAGTAGGCAGGTATAAATACACAGCACATGAAAAGATGGGAGTTACTTTACCAAGTGAGGTTCAGTGCTAGCAAGCCAATTAATTAAGGTGGAAGTGGCCTATTCTCAACAGTTGACAAGTGGTGAATACCAAAAGGAGGGAAAAAATCACTTTTGTAGTGCTAATGATGCCAATTCAATCAAGGTGGCCCATTTCAAATAGTTGACAAGGTGTGAGTAGCAGCAGAGGGAAATTAGGTTTTGTAGTGACTTATCTACTCCCAGTCTTTATTCAAGCCTAATTTGATGATGTCCAGTTTGCAAATTAATTCCAATCCTGAAGTTTCTTGGAGTCTGTTTATAAAGTTGTTGGGTTTTTTTTTGTTTATTTGTTTTTGCTTTTTTTGAAGAATTGCCACTTAGGTCTTTTATTGAGGGTCCAGGGAGACTGAAGTGTCCTACTGGTTTTTGAATGTTATAATTCTTGATGGCTGATCTGCGTTCATTTATTCTTTTGCATAGAGACTGTCCAGTTTGGCCAAAGTACATGGCAGAGGGGCATTGCTGGCACATGATGGCATATATCACATTCGTAGATATACAAGTGAAAGAGCCCCTGATGATGTGGCTGATGTGATTAGGTCCTATGATGGTGTCCCTTGACTAGATATGTGGACAGAGTTGGCAACGGGGTTTGTTGCAGGGATTGGTTCCTGGGTTAGTGTTTTTGTTGTGTGGTGTGTAGTTGCTGGTGAGTATTTGCTTCAGGTTGTGGGGCTGTCTGTAAGCGAGGACTGGCCTGTCTCAAGGTCTGAGAGAATGAGGGATCATCCTTCAGGATAGGTTGTAGATCCTTGATGCTGCGCCGGAGAGATTTTAGTTGGGGGCTGTAGGTGATGGCTAGTGGCGTTGTTACTTTCTTTGTTGGGCCTGTCCTGTAGTAAGTGACTTCTGGGTACCCTTCTGGCTCTGTCAATCTGTTTCTTCACTTGACCAGGTGGGTACTGTAGTTTTAATAATGCTTGATAGAGATCTTGTAGGTGTTTGTCTCTGTCTGAGGGATCAGACTAAATGCAGTTGTATCTCAGAGCTTGGCTATAGACAATGGATTGTGTGATGTGTCTTAGATGGAAGCTAGAGGCATGTAGGTAAGTATAGTCGTCAGTAGGTTTCCGATATAGGGTGGTGTTTATGTGACCATCGCTTATTTGCACTGTAGTGTCCAGGAAGTGGATCTCTTATGTGGACTGGTCCAGGCTGAGGTTGATGGTGGGGTGGAAACTGTTGAAATACTGGTAGAATTCTTCAAGGGCCTCCTTCCCACAGATCCAGATGAAGATGTCATCAGTGTAGCACAAGCAGAGTAGAGGCATTGGGGACGAGAGCTGAGGAACCATTGTTCTAAGTCAGCCATAAAAAATGTTGGCATACTGTGAGAACATGCGGGTACCCACAGCAGTCCTGCTGACTTGAAGGTATAAATTGTCCCAACAATCTGAAATAGTTGTAGATAGATAAAGAGAAAGTCAAAGCTCAGCCACCAGGTTTGCCATGACATCATCAACGATACTGTTCCTGACAACTTGTAGTCCATCTTTGTGTGGAATGTTGGTGTAAGGAGCTTCTACATCCATAGTGGCTAGGATGGTGTTTTCTGAAGATCATCAATGTTTTGTACTTTCCTCGGGAAGTCAGTGGTGTCTCAAAGATACCTGGGAATGCTGGAAACGTAGAGCCTGAGGAGAGAGTCTACATAACCAGACAATCCTGCTGTCAGGGTGCCAATGCCTGAGATGATGGGGCATCCAGGATTCCCAGGTTTATGGATCTTAGGTAGCAGATAGAATACCCCCGGTTGGGCTCTAGGGGAATCTCTGTGTAGATTTGTTCCAGCACTTCTTCAGGGAGTTTCTTGAGCAGATGGTGCAGTTTCTTTTGATAACCCTCAAACTTGTGAGTTTGACAGCTAAACCTGAACAATTAAAGTATTCAGAGGAAGCTCACTTATAAGCTTTACATTCTTTGATCCAGGTTCAGAAGGTGGAGTTTTGTACAGACCCCATCTCTAATTTAGTTAATTAGTTTTATAATCTGATCAACCATCCTTGAGCATACTTATTTCCAAGACAATTTGGACTCATTCAAATATTGCTTTTTTTGCATGGCTTTCAGTTATTAAAGAGTTATGGCTAAGTCCTAACAGTGCCTGCAACTACCACCATGTGCTACAGAGAGGAAATAACATTTAAAAATAGACTGTTTGCAAAGATCTTCAGTGCTGCCTCACCACAAGGCTTTAGTATACTATGCATTAATAAAAATGGCGTTCATGAGGGCAGCTAGGATGGATACTAATGTATCCCAATGTGTGAGAATTAGTAAATTACTGCAGCCCTAGAGGAGAGCTCACTGACAGATGCAGCCCGCATTTCTGAGCTCCAACAGTCACTAATAAATCTTAATTTCCCCCAGGAACTGTAACTCCTTTTAAGAAGAGCATCAATCATGCCATTCAAATATTTTAGCAACTTGCTTTCATACTGATCTAAAATGTATCACAACTACGGACACTTGTGATTAGATTCTAAGGTTTTGATTGGTGACTCCATCCCTGTTGGAACTAGACATCATTCTCTCTTGCTTCTAATAGCTTTCAATGTCCTCAGGGGTGTGGGGGGTGTATATGCACACGCATACTTTACTTCAGGTTAACTTTTCTCACCTATCAATCACAAAGTTAGCATTTAAAAATATTGCAAGATCTGGCAATTTCTCACTTCCTTGGCTAGACAGATTCCAAATCCTGCCCTTGTATCCAAGATTGATTACTTGCAAGTTTCTCTTGCAACACTTGAGTGGAATAAAGAAAACCTCAGATAGATTGAAGCCTTACAGAAAATTCTTCTGCTGAAGCTTCAGGCTTTAGAGCAGGGGTGGGCAAACATTTTGGGCCAAGGGCCACATCTGGGTGGGGAAATTGTATGCAGAGCAGGGGTTGGGGTGCGGGAGGGAGTGCAGGGTGTGGCAAGGGGTGTGGTGTGCAGGAAGGGGCTCAGGGCAAGGGATTAGGGCAGAGGAGGGGTTGGGGTGCAGGAGAGGTGTGGCAGGCAGCTCAGAGGAGGGGTTGGGGTGCAGAAGAGGTGTGGCAGGCAGCTCAGAGGAGGGGTTGGGGTACAGGAGAGTGTGGCAGGCAGCTCAGGGCAGGGGTTGGGGTGCACAAGGGTGCAGGGTACAGCAGGGAGCCCAGAGTGCATGAGGGGGCTCAGGGAAGGAAGTTGGGGTGCAGGAGGGGTGTGAGGTGCAGGCAGGGGGCTTAGGGCAGGGAGTTGGGGAGTGGGGTGCAGGAGGAGATGTTCAGGCTCTGGCCTGGCGTTGCTTATCTAAAGTGGCCCTGGGGTGGCAGCAGATCCACCGGGGCCAGGGCAGGCTCCCTGCATGCCTTCCCTGGCCCCATGCCATGCTGCTCCAGGAAGCGCTGCGGCCCCTGGGGGGGAGAGGGCTCCGTGTGCGCTGCCCTTGCCACACCTCCAGGTACCTCCCCTAAAGCTCCCATTGGCCACGGTTCCCCATTCCCAGCCAATGGGAGCTGTGGGGGGCAGTGCCTGGAGGCAAGGGCAACAAAGAGCTCTCTGCCCCCCAGCCCAAGGGCCACAGGGACATGGTGCCGGCCACTTCTGAGAGCAGCGCAGGACCCATGGCACCACAGGGAGCAATCCCGTGGGCCAGATCTAAAGCCTTGAGGGGCTAGATCCAGCCCATGGGCTATAGTTTGCCCACCCCTGCTTTAGAGAGAATATGTGTATGTTCAGAACCAAAATGTGGCCTGTCTTACAAGAATTAAAAGTCTCTTGGGGAATTTTCTACAGATTTTAAGTATCTTGGAGGTAGAGGTTGTTTTAAGAAAAATTCTATAGGGAAATATTCTAGTTTTGTATATTTAATTTTAGTAAAATATATAATCACAGGAAAAGTGAGTGTAGAGAATTAAAGAGAACAGATAATAGCCAGCGATGTTCCTCAACTTTGTTTTTGTCTGACACTGCTCGTTCATAGCTGCCAACACAGAGCAGGTACCTGATGGATCAATGGGTAATAGTAACACACACTAGGGGGCAAAGCCGAACTCTAGCAGTGGCCAGAGTACGAGGCTCGTTCTGAGAGATGTATAACAAGAGCGCTCTGTATGCAGCTGTGTGGACACTCACATCTAGTACGCCACTAACCAACCCCTACACACTTCAGCAAGGCCCTCTGTACAACATAAGAGGGTTGGATTGCCCGTAAGTGAATAGTGTCAGAAGAACTTCTTTTTGCCGTACTTGGCCCTGCATCCTGAAGCTAATGGCAATACTCCTAATGGGAATTTGTTTGAATAAAGGATGAAATACAAAATGGATCAAGGTCCTCAGGCTTTATCCCCAGAAGTGGAAGCCTCAAAGTCCGTTAAGAGCACTACCAAACACAAAGGGAAAAGAGGGGTTTGCCCAGCTAAAATGTCATACGTTAACAAGGCACCTCTCTCAGACATTCAAACGCTGAAGGAATAGTGGCTTTCCTTTCAGCACCATGTGCTTTAAGGATTGGACAGGATACATTTGCTAACGCAAATCCCATTTCTAAAACCCTGTTAAGAGATGATGTAAACAGCAGCCAGAGGAAGCCATTTGCAGTGCCCAAGTTTTATAAGGTCTACAAAACCCAGGAACTACACTACAGGTTATTGAGCATCATCTAATTTCACATACACTGACAGAGCTCTCTCATGACAGGGTAGCCTATGGGGAGAACCAACTTTCTTTCCTCACTCTCCCTATTTTAACTAGACCCTTTCTTATGGTTGCATAAAGCAGGATTTTCTCTAACAGGCTGAGCCATTCATTCACACTTGGACAAAAAATGAGAATGACAGACATTCTCTCCTGTTCATGGGGGAGAACAGTTACCTTTTTCAGAGCTCCTTTGAAACCTCAATCCATGCCTCATTTAAGCAGAATCTGACACAGCCATCTAGCTTCGAGGAGACTATAAATCTCTTCATTGTGACGAGGCACGTGGAAATTCAATTCTGCAAACTTATGAAGTTGAATCAACCCTCCCCCCTGCACAGAGTTCTACCAAAATTGGTGGTGCTACACCCTGGGCACATGAGTGATCGGATTACTGCATCGGGTTCTAGTTTGCTTATGTATCATATGTCTGCTATGTAGTGCAGTTTTGTTCATACTGAATGAAGGATGATGATATGTTCAAGAGTGCCTAGCAGCATTTGCCACACAACTCAGTTTCAATAATTGTTGGCTAATCATGGTAGTTACCTTCGAAATGCTCACCTAAGGGTGTAAATGCCATACTTCACTGGGCTACAAAGGATCACTACATGCCATTATGACAGTGAATTCTGTTTAGATGTCTAGGTAAAATACTTCTTAGGAAAAAAAACTGTTGGTTTACACAAAACAGTAAAAAAATTGGTACAAGACAAGTGCACTTTGAGACTTATTTTAAAAAGCAATGGGTATTTTAGCTCATTTTAATAAGCGGGTTCAAATTCCATTTTCCCAAGCAAAAATATATGAAATATTAATTCCAAAACTCTTTAGCTAAAGGTCACTTCAGTTGGCAATACTGGAATGTGTCCAGTTTCCTGAACTCTCTAGGCGGTCTGACACTTGGCAGTCTGACACTTGGGATTAAACTCTTCAGTGACTAATTTTTTGTATGACTGGTTTAGATTCATCAGCAGGTCTCACAATTTCAGTTGAAAACACAGCCTGGTCATGGTTAATGCATGGTATTTGATTGCCAGCTCACATTTTAAAAGGATAGTTCTGTAATATCCAGGGGGAAAGCAGCACTGGGAAGGAGGAAATGAAGCTAGGAATAGTGTGAATGCCCACAAAAGGGATCACTATATTTTACAAATATCTTCCTTTTTGGATACAACTTCTTATTGACTTTGTTTATTGAAAAATAAGGCCATGGAAATATCTGAAGACAATGTCCATAATATGCCATAAAAGAGAACACACAGTGGGCCTGATCCTATCCCTTTAAAATAAATGGGAGTTTTGCTAGTGAATACAAGAGAACAGGAAGGGTGCAGAGCGTTATCTGGATAAAAGGCCCATGCCAACTTCACCAGCCAATGCAAATATCTGTCTGGGGATTGGTCCTGCTTTGAGCAAGAGGTTGGACTAGATGACCTCCTGAGGTCCCTTTCAACCCTGATATTCTATGAACTAGGATACAGCACATGATATCTATTCCCATTCCCATAAATGGTAAATCAGTAGTTCAGTATTGCTAACTCCAAGCATTCAGAAAACATGAGACAGGCTCTCCCCAGATCATGATACTGGCTCAAAAATCATGGAGATAAAAAACCAAATCTTTGTTCACCTTCTGGTTCCTACACTCCCTTCCCATTTTCAAGCTGCCATCTGTAACCACAAGGGCTAGAAGGGTACTTGTTTTAAAACTGAAAGCTGAAATTCCCATGGCACCTGAATGTGGCAACTAGGGGTATGGCTACACTTGCAACTTCAAAGCGCTGCCGCGGGAGCACTCCAGCGGCAGTGCTTTGAAGTGCGAGTGTGGTTGTGGCACCAGCGCTGGGAGAGAGCTCTCCCAGTGCTGCACGTACTCCACCTCCCCGTGGGGATTAGCTTACAGTGCTGAAAGCCGCGCTTCCAGCGCTGGGACACTGTTTACACTGGAGCTTTACAGCGCCGTAACTTGCTGCGCTCAGGGGGGTGTTTTTTCACACCCCTGAGCGAGAAAGTTGCAGCGCTGTAAAGCGCCAGTGTAGTCAAGGCCTAGGTCTTTAAGACACTAAATAATACAAGTGTTGGCAACTCTGTTTTGAGAGCTGAGGAGAGGAAAGCAACAAGCAAGACAGGGATCCTTGGAACGCCAGGACTATCTGCAAAGAGACCTTCTCAGTTTTCAGTCTTAAACCAAGTCACTTTCTAGCTCTTGTGATTAGAGATGAAAGCTTGAAAATGGGAAGTAGGTGCAGAAACCAGAAGGCAAACAAAGAGCAGTGGAGTACACAGCGCCATGGAGGTAACTCAACCCCCACCCCTTAAAAACAAAAGGGGAGAGATCAGCATGCAGAGTCTCCCCTCCACGCATGGTTCTGGAGGACACAATCTGGGATATTATATTTATTATTCATTATTAATTTATTAATTATTATTATTATTATAGATCCCAAAGAGGAGCAGCACTTTACAGAAAGAATGAAGACATGGCCCCTACCCCAAGAAGCTTGCAGTCTGGGCTAGATAAGATAGGACATCCACACAGGAAATTAGGCAAAGGAGAGGGAAAGAGAAATCCACAGCATAACAACACTAAGAGGTTGCCTGTCTCATATTATCTCCTTTTTAAAAATCACTAGAGGTAGCAACTACCTAGTTATTATTTGTATTGTGGTAATGCCCAGTGAAATTGTGCTCTAATATTGAGGCTCCTGTGCTAGGGGCTGTACTAGGGTGACCAGATGTCTCGATTTTATAGGGATAGTCCCGATTTTTGGGTCTCTTATATAGGCTCCTATTAACCCCCACCCACCCCGTCCCAATTTTTCACACTTGCTGTCTGGTCACCCCAGGCTGTACCCAAAGCAAGAGCCCCTAACAGTTTTATTCTTAAAATTTAAACAAGAGCCAGACACAGACTGACAGGGGAGCACAAGGAAAAAAAAAAACAAGACAATGTTGGTCTGCACAATAGGCAGTGATCTCAGCGCACCAACTACTTAACCATTGCCAAGATTTTTTGTAGCAGAGAAAAATGCTATTAATTAATATAAATTCCAGAGAAAAATCTTCTCCTCATACTGCTATTTATACACTGGGCTTTGCGTTCCCTCCAACCGTTTGCAAGCACACTGTCACTAATTTGTTTTTGCATGTTCATTGATATCTATAGCATTTGGATCTATTTCTGTAAAACCACCCTTTTTATGGGGGAGTTAATAAGAATCTATTAATGCTCCTACAGTAGAAAACTGTGGCTGGCAGACCTTGGCTGTAGCAGTACAAACCAACCCCCAATTAAGAGGGATTTTCTAAAGCTCTCGGTGCTGGCCTAACTATTCCCATGGAAGTCAAGCCAAGACTGAGATCTTTTGATAAGCCAGTTGACATATCCAGGAATTTTCCATTGAGATTACACCTCTTACCAAGGGCAAAGTTACACAATTGTTTGTAATGACATTCAGCTACGCCTTTAACATTGTGAGAACAAACAATGTACTTCTCTTTCTCTGTCTTTTGACTATGTTTGGAGCAATGTTGGACTCTGTGCCTGATTCAGTGTTGCCTTGAATGTTGCAGTTACACCAACGCAAAGTGAGTGTAAGTGCTGTTTAAGTACATCAGAAGCAGGAAACCTACCAAACAATCAGTAGGACCACTGATGATTAAGGTGCTAAGGGAGTGCTCAAGGAAAGACAAGGTCATCATGGAGACACTAAATTAATTCTTTACATCTGTCTCCAGTGCAGAAGACATGAGGGAGATCCCCACACCTGAGCCATTCTTTTCAGGTGACAAATCTGAAGAACTGCTCCTAATTGAGGTGCCATTAGAGAAGATTTTGGAACAGATTGATAGACTCAACAGTAATAAGTCACCAGGACCAGGTAGGAACTCAAACATGAAATTGCAGTACCAATTGTGGTATGTAATCTATTGCTTAAAATCAGCCTCTGGAGAGTAGCTAATGCAAGATCAATTTTTTAAAAAGCTTCAGAGGTGATCCTAGCAACTACAGGTCACTAAGCCTAACTTCAGTACCAGGCAAACTGGTTGAAAGTATAGTAAAGAACAAAATTATCAGACATAGATGAACACAAGATGTTGGGGAAGCATCAACACTACTTCTGTAAAGAGAAATCATACCTCACCAATATATTAGAATTCTTTGAGGGGATCAGCAAACATGTGGACAAGGGTGATTCAGTGGGTATAGTATACTTGGATGTTCAGAAAGCCTTTGACAAGGCCCCTCAAAGGCTCTTAAGCAAAGTAAACTGTCACTGATTAAAAAGGAAGGTCCTATCATGGACCAGTAACTGGTTAAAAGATAGGAAACCAGGTGAGAGGTAAATAATGGGTCTGCAGAGGATCTCTACTGGGACCATGCTGTTCCACATATTCACAAATGATCTGAAAAAGAAAACGGGGGTGGTAAACAGTGAGTGGCAAAGGTTGCACACAATACAAGATTACACAAGATGGTTAAATCCAAAGCAGCCTGTGAAGCGATACAAAGGGATCTCACAAAACTGGGTGATTAGGCAACAAAAAGAAAGATGAAATTCAATGTTGATAAATGCAAAGTAATGCACGTTGGAAAATGTAATCCCAACTATACATACATATACAAATTATGGGGTCTAAATTAGCTGTTATACTCCAAGATCTTGGAGTATATTTCTCTGAAAACATCCACTCAATGTGAGGTGGCAGTCAAGAAAGCTAACACAATGTCAGGAACTATTAGGAACTAGATAGATAAGACAGAAAATACAATGCCACTATATAAATCCATTGTATACCCACACCTTGAATACTCCTTGCAGTTCTGATCACCCCAGAATTGGAAAAGGTGCAGAGAAGCACAATGAAAATGATTAGGGACATGAAACCTAATGTTTCCATATGATAACAAGATTAAAATGACTGGGACTGTTCACCTTAGAAGAGAGATGACTAAGGGAGGGTTATGAGAGATCTGTAAAATCAGAAATGATGTTGAGAAAGTAAATACAGAAATGTTATTTACCTCTTCACGTAACAAAAACCAGGGGTCACTAAATGAAATTAATAGGCAGAAGGTTAAAAAAAAACATAAGTGCTTCACACAACGCACAACCAATCTGTGGAACTCATTGCCACGGGATGTTGTGAAGGCCAGAACTATTACTGGGTTTAAAAAAAGAATTAGATAAGTTCATGGAGGATAGGTCTATCAATGGCTACTAGCCAAGATGGTCAGGGATGCAACTCGATGCTATGAGTGTCCCTAACCCTCTGACTGCCAGAAGCTGGGAGCAGACAACAAGGGATGGATCACTCGATAAATTGCCCTGTTCTGTTCATTCCCTCTGAAGCATCTGTCATTGGCCACTAACAGAAGACAGGATACTGGGCAAGGTGGACCACTGCTCTGGCCCAGTATGGCCATTCTTATCTGATTTGATAGTGTTACACTCAATATGCACTTTTGTAAATAATTATACAAGGTGAACAGCCGTATTGAACTAAGCCCTTGCAAAAGTGAGCAGTAGGGATGGTGTGTGAAGTGAGAGATTTGATACCTGGCAGGGACTTTCCATTCCCACCACTTTACACAGTTCTCTCTAGTCTCCTGCCTCTAGGAGTGCAACCCCGCAGTCCTTCTGTGCACAGAACTCCCCCAGACATCAATGAGACATGTATGCACTCAAGGACTGCAGGATTGACCCCCTCATAGGGAGCAGTGGAAAAGCAAGGGTATTATGATTAGAGATAGGCCCCGAGCTGGGGAGATAAAATCCTACCCCAAACTATTCCCAAATTCAGGAGTGAAGGGTTATCATCCAGAGCTCTAGTTCAGTCCTGTTCCTACTTATGGCTCTCCAGTTCAGAGATCAGCGATGCTAGCATTTTCAGAGCCAGAGATGTGGAACAGATCAGACAACAGCAGGGAGTGGCCTCTTATGATTGGGGAGGAGATTCTCCCCAAAATAGAAAATTGATTGTTTAACAGCTTAAATCTGTTAAAACAACCGAACCACTGGTGTTCAAACAGGCAGAATTTTCAGAGCTTTACAAACAAACACTCTCTCATCACACCAGATTCAGTCAGTAATTCTCACAAACATCCTGATTATTTGCAATGCTTTACAGACTTAGAATTTACTTGGATAACAGCTCCAAAGGCAATGGGACCAGCAGCCAATTCCCCTTTGTCTAGAAAAAATAAAAAGCTACTTAAGATAAAACTGAAGCCTCCTCGGCCCAAAGAGCAACAGAGGTGGAAAAGTGGAGAAAAAAAAATCAAATAGATCCATGTATAGTAATTAAAAGCAGTGTTTGTCTGTTTGAGCTTTGTAATAGATCAGTGCACTGATCATCATGTGAGACTCCAGGAACATCTGTCAAATGTTCATATTTAACCAGAACCTTTTGTCTGAAATATGCTTAGTGAATAATAAGCCCCAGATGGCCATGTCAACAATTCTTGCTTGGTCGATCAGAAAATAGGGACATAGTTTGTGTCCAATTACAATTAAGAATTGAAATGAAGGCTGCCACTGAATAGACAAGGTTGCTAAAGGACTGTATGCGCAACATATGTAGTTAAACGGAAGTTCAAATGAATTTGGAGAACAGAGCAGATGGCAGGTGATTTTACTTTGCTATGTGTTCTTTTGTCAGCCAGGCTTTGGAGATGCAGGATGCATGTGCATTCATAGCAAAGCATACGCTGGTGCTGCTAGGCCTGCTCTGATACAGACCGGCCGCAGCTGTCTTCATCTTTGACATGGAGGTGCTACATATGGACTCCCAGCATCCATTGATCCATATTGAGTGGAGACCAAAGAGCATATTCTATACAGATTCTCAATTCGCTACAAATTAGATATGGTCCTTTGGTTCCCAGCAGGTTGTCTCAGCTGAACAAAGTTTGCTGCCTTTGTGTATAAATTATGCGAGAGAAAGGAAACGGGAATTCCCCTCCTTAAGATGTATGCTCTTTCTTTACTGATTATACATAAGTTCCATTGACACTAATGAGCATTACATTCCATACAGACAATAGGTATTTGCCATTGAAGATCTGAGCATTGTATTATAAGATTTTTTTGGTTCTCCAGTCAAAAAACTCATGGGTATAAGGGACACAACAATGAATACTGAAACTAGTCTATAGTGAAGTCTGTAGAAGTTCAGTTTTTCTGAATTAAATGGTGTAGATTCATCACATCTAAGTAAACCACATTCCAGGGCTTGAGATCCATAACGATGGTCTGATTGGACATGGTCAGAAAGAACGTGGTTCTCAGTAAGTGAAGTTCCCATTGATGTCAATGAAAGTGCCACCAGACATGAAGGGCAGCATATGGCCCTTACAGTAAAATGTAGGAACAGATGATTCAGGAATATCTTCAAACACCCAGAGCCTCATTCTCCAATGCCCTGCACCTTCAGTAGGTCACATCTATGCAAAAATGGGTGTAAACACATTGCCAGTTTGAAGTGCTAACTGACAGATTCTGGGCCACATCAGCGCTGTGCCACCTTTATACTCACTTTCCCTAATTCTGATCAGGTTGAATAGCTCAACTTAGGACAGCCCTGAGACTGCTAAGTTAAACCTGGCTGATCACCACCCCACGGTCAGACTGCTGGAGCACAGAAGCTTAGCAGTCACACTCTTTGTCCCCAGCTATTCCGTTTTTTGGGGCTGATGCCGCAGAAAGCCACCAGAACATAGGGAGGAAGGGGGATGTGAGGCACAGGTATAAGTCATTATGTAAAATGTGGTGCAGAATCAAGTCCCCATTCTTTGGCCTACTTCCTGTTTCCTTCCATGGTGTTAATCCTGTTCATACTAAAGCTGAGTGCTATGCCATGTGCTCTGCCTCTGGATCAACATGGTGATGATGTTGTTTTCTTTTGACAGAGAGATACGGTCAAGCCACTCCTGAACAACCAGAACAGAGAGATTCTCCATAGCACCCACAAGGCAGTGAAGGGGCTCACGGCACCAACCCTGGAAGGAAAGTATGGTAGAACTGCGGGGGAAGGGAAAGAGAAAAATCCTTGGAGAAGTGTGCTTCGAGATGGGATGAGTTATGGTGGGCAAACTGCATTTGCCCAGCTCCACAAATTGAGACTTCAACCCACCCTAAATATGAGTTGATCAAGTTTCTAGCCAAACTGTTTGCACAGACCAGAGTCAATAAAGGGCCAGGCTAGCACTTTACTATTTCCCCCCCCCAAGTAAGGGGCTGTGTATGTTCAGTTTCTGAACCCCTTTGATCCATAGGAGCATAAGCTGTTCCAGCCCATCTCCTGCCACACTAGCTTGGCTGTACTGGGGGACATATTGGAGAGGGGAAAAAAGGGGGACCAAGGCTCCACCCACTCATTTCTACCCAGCCATTCCCCATCCACCTGCAAGGCAGGTGAAGTAGCAGCTGATCTCCCTCCCTCCTTCACACAGGGTCTGGCAAGTAAGGAACCTGTGTAGGTGAATAAGGGTGTATCCCTAAACCCCATCTCTCTCGTCCATGGGCATACAGATGGACTGATGGATGAACCAACAAGGAACAGGTATTGTTTGATGAGCTAAGGTGCTGACATCTTTAAAATGTCTCTGTTCTGGCCACAGCTCAACATTAAAACTAAAAAAGGCTGCTAACTTGACTGAATAAAAAAAATCCAAATACTGCAAGGTGCTACAGGATTTATTTACACTACACCCTTTGCTTAAACGTTTATATACAGGCTTTGCTATTTAACATATTGAGTGACTGATTTATAGAAAGAGCTGGATTGGAGGGGAAGCTTCCTGGTGCAGAAATAATAATCACAAATTTCCTCTGCTTTCACTATAAATAAGTTAATCAAAAAGGTCATCAGATCCCTGGGGACTCTGTTTTTTGGCTGAAGATATTTTTCCATTAATAGGACCCCAGTGAGATTGCATTTCAAGAAGTTTTTGCACATGAGCAGTAGACACATTTGGTTTTCCCCACAGCGTAATTAACATAATTAATACCAGGGCATTAAAATACTGCAATTAAAAAACACGCAGAGCCAAAAATGATTTTGCTTTGGCTCTGAAAACCTCTCCCTCTACTCTTGTTCTGATGGAGATGCTGATACTGGGTGATAATACATTTTACTGAAATGGAGAACAGAAAGCCCATAATTAATTTGATCTGATAGTCTTCTGCAAAGAAAAAACCCACTATATTCCCTATCATGGGACAATAAAGAAGAAGTACTCTCAGGGCTCAAAATGACATGCTGGAGTGCCTCCATGAATACAGTTTAAACACTAATAGATAAAATTGATGTGGTTGATGATTAAAAGAAAAAAACAGCCACATAACATAAAAACTTTAACATATAATACTGCAGGGAGAAACAAGAGAACAAGTGCCATTTAATCTCTGTATTATAAATATTGGGAAAAAACCCATCAGCTTCAAGGGACACAGATTGAAGAGGATCTTTGACAAGAGTCCCACAGCTGCTAACTGAGTTGCCAGAAAAAAAACAAATTGTTTCAAAGTTCAAAAGAATATATGGCACCAATACTCCATTGAGATTGGCTAGCATGGACCCTGGCCTCCATGCAGTGTCTCATTGACTCTCTTTGGAAGTGAAATAAGATAAACCAAATTAAGGCCGTTTTAATTCTCAATAATTCTCAGCTCTGAAGGCAGCAACGCAGATGTAAGGGTGGCATGGTATGGTATTGCCACCCTTACTTCTGTGCTGCTACTGGTGGGATGCTGCATTCAGAGCTCGGTGCCCAGGCAACAGCTGCCACTCTCCGGCCACCCAGCTCTGAAAGCAGTGTAGACGTAAGGGAGGAAATACTGCAACCTCCCTAAAATAACCTTGCAACACCACCACCCTGCAATTCCGTTTTGGGTCAGGACCCCAGTTTGAGAAATGCTGGTCTCCCCCATGAAATCTATATTGTGTGCTTTTACTCTATAGTATAAGTCAGATTTCACTGTCTGCGACACGTTTTTCCATGACTGTAAATTTGGTATGGCCCTACCCATATATCAAAGAGAGACTTTCTGGCAGCTACCAACACCCTCCAGCATAACTGTTTTTTTCACTCACTATCCACCTGCCCTCTAACAAAAGGGCAAGTGAACGAGTTTTGTGCATGGACTGGTGTATATACTCCAGGAGAAGTGAGTCTTGAGGCAGGCTCTGGCCTGGCCGATCACACCACTCCCAAGAGACTGGAGTGATTCCTCGCCCTGGGACCAGCTCTGGCTGCACTGCAGGCTCAGCCTGGCAGATACAGTTGCCTGCCGGCCGCACTCACTGGTCCTGCTGGGAGGCAGGGCATGGGGGCTCACAAATAAGTTTGGTGCCGGGCCCACAAAAGGTTAATTCGGCCCTGCCATAGGCAACCAGAAGTATGCAACACACTGTATCCATAGATTGTGATACTCATGAAGACAGTGGAGAATTACATTTTAACAAGTTTCCTTTGATTTCATGTGCAGGGAAGCACAGCTCAACTTTACCTGCCAAACAGATCTGAGTTTCTCAGCAGGACATAAATTTGAATTCTCTTTCCATTTGAGTCTGTTGCTCCTGAAAGGATGATAGCAGGTAGGAAGGTATGGAATTCCAAACAAACAAATCAGAACCAGATTTAGCCAGCGAACTAACTAATAGTAAGAAGTCAAACCAAATCTGAGGGCAATTTTAAATGGGTTCTGAAGCAACTCACTTTAGAAAAGCTTAAAGGGATATAGTTCAACCACCTTACAGTAGTTAACAAAATTAACATCAGGAATCCTAATGTCAGTGTGCTAGAGCTAAGACTGAGACCAGCTCTTTAAATCACTAATTCTTAAATAATTACCAACATTGATCCAACAGATTTTCAAACAGGAACCGATTTGATATGCAAGGTACCTTATGCACACTGCTTTTATCTACACTACCATCTAGTGGAGCTCAATAGAAAATAAAAAACTACCCACAATTTGATAACCCTTCATATGCCCAGCATCACTATATGCTAAACCTCTACCCTGATATAACGCTGTCCTTGGGAGCCAAAAAAAGTACCGAGTTATATCGAACTGGCTTTGATCTCCTGGAGTGCGCAGCCCTGCCCCCCTACCCCCAAGCGCTGCTTTACTGCATTATATCTGAATTCGTGTCATATCGGGGTAGAGGTGTACTTCATACTATGTCCCGTTCCAGCTTCCCATCTCAGAGTCAGTTCAGTTTTCTTTAGGTACCTTCCCCTTCAACAGGGCACAAAATGGGGGAACAAGAATTATTTCAGACCTTACGAAACCCTTTATTAAAAGTAAAGACGGGCTTGAACCTAAACCACCAATCGAAGAGCACCATTCTTTGGAGGATCAACTTGAGAGCCAGATCTCTATTCAAGCTGTATGGTTCTTGGCTCATTAGAAGAAACACTGCCACCTATGTTCTACTCTGTTCCTGCAAATACCCAGACCATGGGCTGAATCAGCATGAAGACTGAATTCCCTTCTCACCACCCAAGGTGACCATGCTAAGTGAGGGTTAAAGCAATGATGGCAGAAAGATATGCAAAATCTCACAGAAATGTTACCTATGGTAAGCCTGTTCTTAAGACAGCTGCAAAGGATGAAGTGTGCATGTTTATGAAGTGATAGCTCAGAACAGTGCCTACATGGGAGAAACTTCCCATGTATAAGTTTGCATATGCAAACTGTGCAAGAACTTTGGATAAGCAAAAAGACACCAGGCTAAAAAAAGGGCAGGTATGGCAAAATGACAAAGCGCCTGTCCTAGTCTGTTCCTTCCACAGAGGGTCTGATTCTTTGAATAATCCGGTATCTAGTGCAAATACGGCAATGGATTACCAAAAAGGGTCTGACTTCATTATATTACATCGCTGAAGACAAGTGAAGGATTTTGTTTTATTGCTAAAAAGCTTTGAGAGATACAGGGTATTTATAATTCATCCTTACCATTAATTCTACTTGGAATCATATATGAATTATGGACAGGTTAATGCCAACCTGCCATACCTTGTGTAAAAGCCGCAGCAAACTTATCTTGTCTGTGAAATTCAAAGAGTTATAAATAAAAAAAGATGAGAACATTCCCTAGAGATTGAATTAAAGTGTATTTATGGTCAAGGAAGCAACTATTAAAAATGGCATATTATTACTCCACAGACATGCTCTCTGCAAGTACTCAGTTACCTGCTTACTGTAGTTATACAAGTGTGTTACGATGAGCTAGAAATGCAGCATCAACACCTCTGAGAAAGCAAACTGGCCTCTTCCTGTTCATATACCAATGATTGGAATTGCTAACTTTTAGCAGTGGAATAGTTCTGCTGTTGCATATAAGAAAGATCACAGCTTGAGTTTCAGATCCAAGGGTAACTTCACAGCATTAAGAAACATTTAACCAGAAAGAGCACATTTGATACGTAAATCACTGAGAAAAAAAAAAAAGTGTGGGATACCAAGATGCCTTCTTTTTAACTCAGTTGCTTTTGAGAGTATAAGTGTATTTTCAGGAATGGGTTACCCAGAGAACACGACACTTCAGGAATCGGTAACGTTTACACTGCCAGAAGTTTAATATTAACCAGCCTTCTATTACAATGATTCATAAGTCAGGACTATAGTATTTCATGTATAAACGCTAGTATCTGCCGCATATATTAAGCTTAGAGCAAACTATCCGAGTGATCTTCAAATGCCCTCTGAGGATCCAGGGTTCAGAAGGAAGTTTTTCTTAAATTGAGAATATTTTTCTTAAATTTAAAGTAAGGATTTCAGTTGTCAGTTAGAAAAAGGCAAGTTAAATATAAGTTCAGATGTCGGAGTTTAAACTTACTTTAAATGTAAAGTCTCATTTTTCAAATAGTCAGCATCACATGGACACTTTAAGGGAATTTGGAGCTTTTCTTCAATAACTTCCTGATTTTACTTCAAATCTGATACTTCATATAGAACCCACTCAGCACCCTCATTAAACTGCTATAAATAAAAGATTTTTTAAAAGAAGCTTCTCCAGTCTGGTGATTTGTTCTCTTCCCTCACAATTTGCCGGTGGTGTTATTAAAATCTATTTCACAACAAAATGTAAATGGCGCTCATGTGCTCAATCAGCACTCCCACCTCACAGGAACAAGTTCTATTTTCAATGAGGTTAATTACTTCTCTTAACAGCCACCCTCCTCTGCATTCACAGCTCTCATTTTAAGTCATGGCAGAAACCTCTGCTGGGGTAACCCATAACTGAGACAGGCAATATCATTGTATTTGTTTCCAGATTGAAGCATTTATGTACTGAATGGAACAGAATGCTTTCTGAAAGGCACAGATTTATCAGGTGCCAGCTGGAGCCCATGAAACCCTCTTTTCTCCCTCTTTCTCTCTCGTTTGATCTGTTACCGGAACACGTACGTAAGGCAGTACTGGGGCGAATACTCTTAGTAAGCCTCTATCTGCACTGCAGCTAGAAGTGTGCTTCCCAGCACAGGCAGACACACACACACACACTAGGTCACTTTGAGCTAGCACGCTAAAAACAACAGTGCAGGTAAGGGGCTATGGGGGGTGGCATCAGGCTATCCAGGTGAGTGAGGCAAGAAGAAAAAAGGTCTTTAAAATGAAAGAGAGTTTAATGCTGAGCTACAGACGTGTCTTTATCCCTGGAGCTGACTGTGGGCCTCAGTGATCTATGTTGTCACTGTAATCAAAAGCGTGATTGCAGCTCGGGTAGGCATACCTGCACTTGCTTTAATCTAGCTAGCATTGCTAAAAACAGTGAAGATGCGGCAGCATGGGCTGACAACACAAGTACATAGCCAGAGTGCCACATGGGCTTGTACAGAGGGGCCAGTGATAAAACATTCCACATACTTTTATTTCCCCTTCATTGAGTCCCATGTCCAATATCCATTTAATGCCATTTGGCTCCCCTACACACTATCCAAGAGAGGGTCACTATCAGGCAAGCATAGAGCAGGTATGTGCTTACCCACCCTTGTTACTGACTTGCACCTGTCGTGCCATATGAATTGCCTTTACTTTCGTCACTGTACTAAGACATACCGCACTACTTTCATCTATTTTATATTCTTGTTTCAATAAAATTTACAGTTATAGATAAGATTAAAAATTCAAAATTTGGTGAAAGACACCAATATTATAATTCAATACGATGAATAGAACAAACATACTATTCTGGTTTCCACGTGGGTCTTTTCACTGTATGTTAAAGTACTACGATTAGACAGATGTCTAATATTTCTGAGTTAAGTGAGATGAGCCTCTAGTGTATGAAGATGTTTATTATCTGACATTTTAAGGTTGTGAGACCAATTTTATCTAAAATACAACCTACTGCCAGGCAATATTATAATTATATTATTATTCTATTGATACGTCTTATGGGTTTTATTTTACTCTATGTCCGCTTGGTGGAAG
The DNA here is from genome assembly GCF_003597395.2 of Chelonoidis abingdonii. Classification (NCBI taxonomy): domain Eukaryota; kingdom Metazoa; phylum Chordata; order Testudines; family Testudinidae; genus Chelonoidis; species Chelonoidis abingdonii. Next base: position 19,080,291 of record NC_133777.1, read on the forward strand.
CAATATATAAGCTCCCTTTTGATTTTACATAATTTATTTTTACTGCTACTAATCCTTCACAGCTGTTCAGATATGCAACATCTTTAATACTACTCAGTAATATGGAGACAGTTTTTTATTAGTTCTTCAGCTTGAGTTAAGCCAAATTGCTAGAAAGGCACATTTGAATGTTGTGCACTTTATCTTCTTCGACTCTGTTAGAGATCCCCAATTCAGTTAGCTCAGCAAGAGAGTATGGGGCAAGATCCTCAGCTGGTGTAATTTCAGTGGAGCTATGCTGATTTACACCAGCTGGGGATCTAGCTCTACAAACATGCAAGCATAAATAGTTTATGTCACGTCTCCAGAAATGCACTTACATCTCCATGGATATTAAGCTGCATCAGCATATGTATAACACGTTTCTTTCCCAGTCATGACTTACACATGGTAAAGACCTTTAATGGACAGCCAAGTTCATGGGTCAGACCGGTAGTAACGACACTGAGTTACGGGATATCTTGCAGAGTGTAGATGGTTTCAGGGAGCTCAAAAGCATGTTGAAGAAGAATATCCCAGTGATGTTCTGAGATCCATCGTGTCCCAGGAACAAAGGAAGACACAAAAGAAGATTCTGGAAGTGAACTGCTGGCTAGTAAGTGATTTAGGGTAGAGAGTTTTGGCTTTGTGGAACACTGGTCCAACTTCTAAAAGGAGATGGGGCTGTATTGTTTGGATGGCCTCCACCTCAGTAGAAGGCAGACCAACCTTCTGTGGACAAGCTGGCTAGAGTAGTCAGGAGGATGTTAAACTAATAACAAAAGGGGAAGGTATAAACAGGGATGATTTGCGAAGTCACTTAGCACAAAACTGAGATGTTGAGAACAAAATTAATCAAGAGCCAAAGGACCTGAAGAGTAGTAGTAGTTCTTGAATTGCCTCTACACCAACGCTAGGAGGTAAACAAAAGGAATTGGAATTGCTCATTTATGAGCATTAATTCAATCTAGTTGGTATTATTGAAACCTGGTAGGATGATTTGCATGATTGGAATGATTAAAAGAAGCCAATAATTATAACCTATTTAGGAAGGATCAAGTGAGCAAAAAGGGAGAGGAAGTGTGTCACTGTCAAAAAAAACAGCATTAACTGTTTCCAGGGCTATTTTCACAAAGCTGAAACAATTATGAGACATCGGCTACGATGAAGAACTTAGTCAGAAAAAAAAGATGTGACTAAGAATTGAGATAATTTAAGAACACCTTAGTAGGTGTCCAAAAAGCCACAATCAAGGTAGAAGGCTATGCTGGTTAAAAAACTTGCTTTGTTTAAAGGGGAAGTGAGGGTAGCTATAAAAATTAAATATTTAGAACAGATGGAAAAAAGGAGAAGTTGATAATAATGAATATAAATCAGAAGTTAAGAAGTGTAGAAAATTGATAAGGAAAGCAAAAAGTCCACAAGGAGAAATCTATGATTAGCAGAGTTAAGAACAATGAGCAGGAGTCGTTTAAATATACTAGGAACAAAAAGAATTCTGACAATTGTATTAGTCCGTTACTAGATAGAAATGGTAGAATTATCAATAATAATGGAGAAAAAGCAGAAGTGTTGAATAAATATTTCTATTCTATATCTGAGATTAAAACAAATGATACTGTCTCATCAAATGGTGATAACACTCTTCCCACTCCTCATATCTCTGGGGAATGTTAAATAAGCTACTAAAGTTAAACATTTTATAAAGAACAGCCCCAATAAACTTGTATCTAAGAGTTTTAAAAGAGCTGTTTGAGGAGCTTTCTGGACCATTAATGTTCATTTTCAATACGTTCTTGAAGAACTGGAAGTTCCAGAAGACTGTAAGAAAGCTAATATGCCAAAAAAAATTTTTTAAAGTTACATAAGATGATGTGGATATTTACAGGCCTATCAGCCTGGCTTAGATCATGCGAAAGATAATAGTGCTGCTGATCTGGGACTCTGTTAATAAAGAAAGAACTAAAGGAGCGAGTAATGTAATTAATGCAAATCAACAGGTTTACGGAGAATAAATCCTGTCAAACTAACTGGATTTATTTTTTTAAGTGAGATAGTAAGTATAGTTAAAGGAACAACATTGATGTAATATACTCCCCAGCAGGAACGCCAGGTGGGCAGAGCGGGGCAAGCCCCATTTCCCTGGCAGGAGTGCTGGGAGGAGCTGGGGGGACTGCTGGTGGAAGAGGTGGAGGGGGTCCCTCACTTGCTCTGGCCCAGGGCTTCAGAAACCCCTAATCTGCCTCTGACCACAGTTGCAAGTAAAAATAACCTTTGTGAATCATAGACCCAGTAGATCAACCCCAGATGTAAAGTAGTTGATCCCAACTCTTTAACCAAATAAACTCTTTCAAAACAGAGAAGTCTTAACCCTGATGATCTTCATTTCATGTGTAGATTTTAAAATTCATAAGAAAGTAAGTTTTATTTGCACATTATGTCTATTTGGTATTTAGCCAGAAGCAACATTCCTCCAGCTCCCTGTGATACAGCTTTCCTCCTATCTGAGAGGTTCATCCTGCTCTCCCCACTGTCACTGCTTTGTGTGGGCCCCCATTTCAGTCTGCGGTTGAAACCTGACCCAGAATACTTGCTAGGCCACTGAAGCCTATATACTGAATTCAAGTGATTCTGTTTCTGCTCCATTAGACTCTACCCAAATCCAGTCCTGGAGCCACTATGTTATTTAAAAACAGGTCCTTTACAGAAGTAAATGGCAGTGTATATTCATTTCAAACATTCACAATATTGTCCCTGGAGACTAGGCCACTATATAAAAAAGTTGCAGCAGGACTATAGCCCACAATAGCTAGAGGTTTTTTTTTTTGTTTTTTTTTTCCCCCTTTGAAAAAGACAAAGAAAAGAAGGCGCCTCCCTTTCAGTCAAGGCGTCGTACTGAGGCAGGAATATGAAATTTACCCTCCCCAAGCCAGCCTCAGTGTCCTCAAAACCTAACTGATTCATCTTCTGCTCAATGCTTAGTTTTCATTGTGGAGTAATTTAAGCATGAAATAACTGAGTACACTACCTTGTACATCTAATAGATCAGCCAACTAATGTATTCAAGAAGAGCATGCTAACACCACACTTGAGGACAGAATTCAATTTTTAACTTTTCTGCTACATACGTAACACCATTTGTTGTAAACATTTTTCACTGAAAAAGGTGACTAGGGAAATTACACTGTGAATGTTAACAAAATGAGAGTTTTTTTCAACTTTAGAACAAATAAAATGTCAGGCCTGTTAATTAGCGGTTTACAAAAACTATGATACAGTAATGGGGGGATACGCTTCAGCAATTCCAGTTTTAAGAAAAATCAAGATGAATTGTATTCATTCTTTGGCAAATATTCTCAACATTGTCAATTTGAAAATCAGAAGTATTATTCATAGGAACAGGGTATTTTTCATAGAGCTATTAGAAAGTTTAACACATTTTGTAGGGTGAAAAACGAACTATTATTTGTCTACAGAATCAAACTTTTTAATGAAAGTGTTTTTTTCCCCCATTAAGTTAAATTTAGCTTCTAGCTTTAACCCTCTCTACTCCCCTCTCCACCTTTAGATTACCAGGAAATGGTTCCAGAATCAGAGTTAATGCAGTTACTGTGTAACTTGTATGAAGAATTAAAGGAGTTACATGTACACCTGGAGATGAACAGATATGCATCTTTAAATCCATGTAGTACATTGAGTGCACTAGAGTGTAATGGTGTCATGTATAAATTGTAACCTTTTGAACCCTAGATTAAAAAAAAAGTGTGACTTTATGAGGTTTGTGGTTTATCCTCAACATACTGTGTAACCACCGCAAAACCTCTAAACAAAGTTACCTACACGCTACCTCTTTGCCACTCTATTCAGATCATGATCTATCAACAAACGTGAACTAGTCTAACTTGACATAAGCCAAACTTTTAGGCCAGATTCTTAGCTGGTGTAAATTGGTGTAGTACTATTGACTTTAATGAAGCTACAGCAATTTACATCAGCTGAGAATCTGGCCCGTATCACCAGTTCCATACTTGTGTCACAACATAATTCTGCCTCTGCATCAACCATAAAAGAGGAAGATTCAAGGTTAATGCGCCAATAGATGCACAGATAGTGCATTCATTTCTCAGTGTTTCGGTCTTCACTATCTTAGTTCATTAGCAGAACTAAGTACATTGCAAAGTTATTTTCCCCAGCTCTTGTGGTTCAGAATTGTTTCCAAAACTGACATGTCTAGTCTGTGCATTTCACAGCAAGATAAACAAGCTACCGTATCTTGTGATAACATCATGTACCCCAAACACACTGCCATCATAAGCCTGAGCATTTCTTTATCTCCAGTATGATTTGTATATTTTGTCCTTGTCCTTGCAAGTGTAAATTACCTTCTTTGCTCCTTTTTTCTTCGCAGCTGCTATCCTTACCACAAGCACATAGGAGTATTATCAACCACCACTGTCAGTTGGCCAATAAAGCACGCATTGAAACTTTCCATCCATCCTTCTCCAGGTTGCAGAAGGGAGTGCGTAATCATTTGACAACATAATTCAGTCAAAAGGGCTCATACACTAGAGCACTTCAACTTGCACTGTCCCATAACCACAGCCTTAGATATGAATCACTGTTTTCATCATACAGCTAATCATTCATTCCACAGTGCATATCATACTCAAGCCACAGAAAGCATGCTCCCATACCAGCAGGGGGCTGACTAAAACCTTACCAAACAGATGTTCCATCTGGGATTTTCTAAGGGGCCTAAGGAAGTTTGGTGCTCAGCTCCCCTAGAATTCCACTGAAAGCCCAACTTCCTTGACCACCTTTGAAACCCTCAGGTTCCTTCTCTAACTCACAGCATTTAGCCTGCACATAGCAATGCATGGTGATCATACCCGCTGTCCCATGAGCACACAATACGCCCACTGAGGCACATTGGGTGAGAAGGTATCAGCCTCCTTGCATCTGTGGACATGCATTAGAGGCTTAATTTGAAGTTAGAGTAGTCCAACTACCTTTGTGTCTTTTCAATAGAATTAAAGTGTTGTGCCTTTGTTGACACAAGAACAAACTGGCCATCAACAAATTTAAGCTTGAAATTAGATGAAGGTTTCTAACCATCAGAGGAGTAAAGTTCTGAAACAGCCTTCCAAGGGGAGCTGTGGGAGCAAAAAACACCTAACTGGCTTCAAGACTGAATTTGATAAGTTTATTGAGAAAATGGTCTGATTGTTACCAGCAGTCACAGATAGGATTGGCTATATACCGTTGTAGGCAAACATTTCCCAATGGCCAGTGATGGGACACTAGATGGGGAATGTGCCGAGTTACTACAAAGAATTCTTTCCTGGTGTCTGGCTATTGCCAAAATTCACAGTACCCAACTTTGGGGTTGGGAAGAAATTTTCCTCCAGGTCAGATTGGCAGAGACCCTGGCGGCTTTTTGCCTTCCTCTGCAGCACGGGGCATGGCTCACTTACAAGTTTAAATTAGTGAATTCTCTAACTTGAAGTCTTTAAATAATGATTTGGAGGACTTCAGTAACTCAGCCAGCAGCAGTTATGGGTCTATTACAGGAGTGGGTGAGCGAGGTTTCGTGGCCTGCAGCGTGCAGGCTGTCAGACTAGAAGATCTCTTCTGCACTTAATTTCTGAGTCTAAAAACTCCCTGCAAAAGTATCTAACAATTGTCAACAGGAAAAAAGTCTTGACCCAAATAACTATACTTTGTTGGTGATAAAGATTATGAGTGTTAATAATATTAGTTGCAAGAGGTCAATCGTTAGCATTTATCATGGTCATATTTAGCATTGTTTTAATGATCAGACTGTACTGTTATGATGTTGCTGCATACATAGGGAAACTATCTTAAGTGTCATTGTTTTGGGTAACAGCGAAGGAGAAACTATGGTATTATGAACTGCAGGGTACGGACCTTCATACAGAATTTGGTTCCAGAACTAGGATTACCCGTTGTTCTTAAAGGAGGGTTTTGAAATCCAAGGTTTTGATATTGATCCGTTTCTGCTGTGGATGGGCAACCTTCTCCCTATGCAGCAGCTCTGCTAATGCACATTACACCTGACCAGTTTGACAGCACATTGTAATGGGGATTATCCACAGGTAGGCTCTGCAGACTTTACAGGAAGCTTTTTGATGCATGTCTCTTCCTTGCATCATTAAACCTATGATAGGATTTCACCAATTTTTTGTTTAAGCTCTAAACACATTAGTGTTTATCCACAGACAAAATGCTCCAGAGAGGAGTTTGGCATTTTCTTCAGCAAGCAGCTCCTGTTGTAGCTCTTATTTTGGCATACCTTCCTTCCAGAAGAGGGTTAATTGACTGAACAGAGGAATCCATTTGGACACTTGGTAACGCTGCTGCTCTCAGATGTCAGCAGAACAGGATATCAAAGACAGACTAAAGTATCTCTTACATCTGTTCTAAAACACTGGCTTGTTCATGGCAATACACTGGTTTAAATAATAATCCTACACCCTACAACGGATTTGGTGTCTGTGGCTGTAGGATCAAACAGCAGAAGGGCAGGTTCTCTGACCAGTTGTCAAATATGTGAGGAATTGTCATCCTCTACTGCACCTTGCAACAATTTCACAAGCTCCAACACAAGAGGGAATCGGTTGACTCACTTTAGAGATAGAATTAAATGGATTTTTCTCATGAGAAGTAAGTACCAGTCTGATGCTGGGTTTTTTGGCCTTCAGCAAGGATTCAGAGAGATTCTTCTGGCCCAGTTTTAAGAGGTGCTATGCATCCACAACTTCTGGAGAAGTCAAAAAGGGCTGTCCATGCTTAGCAGCTCTGAAAAAAACAAAAAAACAGGTCCATCCACGTGTCTGTTAGTGCCTCCTGCAGTGCATGCGTCTGCATATAGTAGTCTTCACTTAGGTGGATATCACTTATCTATATTGCCTGCTTATGTGGACAGGAATCTTACAGTCACAGACCAGCTTAACTGGACATCATGTGTTACTCCAATTCATTTGCTAGCACTCACTAACAAACTGAGACCAAGCACTGCCAAATTCACAATGTAAAGTTCAACAGAAAGAAGGAGAACTTTTTTCCTCCAGTTACAGTATTGTGTGTTAGTTGTAAAGCCAGTAATTATAAAAAGTTTCAAGTAAAAGTGTCATAATTAAGTTAATGATTTACTTTGCCCACACTACTACACAGATAATGAAACCATAATGTTTACATGGGGCTTTAATTAATGACTGGCAGCTGGTCAAAGCTGCTTTTGATTCCAATTCTGAGAAGGCTTAAGCCTGGTCTACACATAATAGACATGGTATAACTATGCTGGTCAGGGGTGTGACTTTTTACCAAAGTTGTGATAGCAGTACAACTATTGATGTAAGCAATTATCACTTGTATTTCCACAGCACCCAGTCATGGACTGAACACAGTTATGCTAGGGACTGGACAGGCACAGAACAAAAAGACAGTCCCTCTCCCAAGCAGCTTAGGCCACATCTATACTTAAAAGTTTTACTGGCATAGTTACATCTGTTAGGAGTGTGAAAAAAGAGTCACACCCCTGACCAGCATAGCTAAGCCAGCAAAAGCCCTAGTGTAGATGCAGTAATACTGGCAAAAATTCCCTTAGTTTATTTCATTCAGGGAACTGGTATAAAAGAACTTTTGCTGGTATAAGATGTATCTCCACTAAGAAGATTTGCTAGCATAGCTATACTGGTAAATCCTTTCAGTGTATACAAGGCCATCATTATATCAGTGCAACTGTGGCAGGGTTGGCTCCAAGTTTTATTTGCTTGGGACGGAAAAATTTTTTCCCTTGTCCCCTCCCCAACTCCACTCCCTCCCTGCCCCATTCTAACCCTTTCCCCAAATCCCCGGGCCCACTTCTTCCCCCAGGCGCTGCATTTTCCCTTCTACCCCTTCCTCCCAGGCTTGGGGGAGAAGCAGAGTGGCAGGACACTTGGGGAAGGAGGCAGAGGTGAGCAGGCGGGGCGGGGTGGTTCTTCTGCCCCCCCCCCCCCCCCCCAGGCTTACTTTCTGCGGTCCTCCCTGCATCCCCCACTGCCGCAACTCACCTCCGCTCAGAGCCAGCTCCTGGCTTTTTGCACCCCAAGCAAAAAAAGGCACTAGAGTGCTGCCCCTTGGAAAGTGCCACACCAAGCACATGCTTGGAGCACTGGTGCTTAGAGCCGGCCCTGAACTGTGGGCACATCAGGGAGAGAGATGTACTGTTTACCGATACCAGAGCAGTACAACCTGTGCATGTTGACAAGGCCTTAAACACCTGGGTAAAGTTACGCATGAGAAGTCTTGAGGAGTAGAGTAGGACTACTTACATGAGTAATGCATATGCATAAGTTTGCAGAATTAGTTTCCCCATTTCTAAATAGCAGTTATGCCAGTTCCCAGGGGTTACTTTATCTAGAGCAAAGACGAAGAGTTTACTGCATTTGAAACAATTTAATTTTAAAGTCTCTCATTTTCCTCCCCATGGCTACGGCATGCCTCCATGACATTTCTAACTCTGGAAAGGCTAGTGTTTCATTTCTATCAGATCTGCGTCTCAGAAGCTTGCTGGGCGTTCAGCCCTCAGATATGCAGCAAAAGTTCTTCAAAAGCTCCCTGTCCCCCAACACAGACAATATTGATTTTGGTGCAAGGTAATAAGAAACTTTTCCACATTTTCCTCAGAACACCGTGGTTCTCTCTCATTTCTGCTGTTCTATGAGGAGGATACGTGTGGATGGGTTATCATCACGCTGTCTGAAATATTTCAAGCTGCTGGATGGTGCTACTTCAGCATATTTTTAATAACTGTAGCCGTCAGGGAGCAGTGCCAGAGTCTTCAGTTTTTAGAACAGCCAGGTTTCTGTCTCTGCCCACGGTTGTTGCTGACTGGCAAGACTGCTTCGAGAAGAACAAGAGCTTTGCTAGACTCTCTCTAATACTTTCCCACCCCCACCCCCCGTGAGAGATTGCCACTTAAAGTTTCCCTGCCAGCCCAAGACTTGATTTGCAGGTTGTGTGTGTGTGTCCCTGCTATACTTCTAAACGCCTTCTTAAAACCCAAGAACTTAAAGCAAGAAAGTGAACAAAGAAATCCTTTTATGAATACAGGACAGCTAATGGTTCAAGTATGTTTCCTTAATATATGACAGAATAATAGGTTTGTTCATAAATAACTCTGCAGTTAAACAGCACTGTTTCACCCAACTGAAGATACCAAAGAGTGTTCCAATAGCAAAGGTTGCATGAGTGTTCCCATTCTAAGTCCCTATATTAAGATGTTTCTCAAACTCTCACCATTTAGGATGAAATTTCCTGTGCTTGGTCTCTGTCTGAAAACAAGTTTCTAGAAAGTTTGGGAACTCATGTGGGAGGATCAACCATTTGCCTGGAGGTGGGGTGTTGGCTATTTTTTTGTGTTTGTTTTTAAATATAGCATTAGAACACAAATGACAAGGTGGGAAATTGAAATGCGTCAAGGACGCAGACATTGCCAATAGCTAGACTGTAACATCACAGTCTACCTTGAATGGAGGTCAGCATGTAACTGCAGGACCCCAGGAGAGGGCCAAAGAAGAAACAGTGACTCCAAGCCATAATTTCACCCCAGCTTCTCCCATGCCCTGCGAGAGGAAGAAATTACTTCACTCCTTCTGGTCAGCAAATTACTCCCATCTATAATGGCCAGACAGCTAATCCAATCAGCAAGTGGGGGAGGGACAATGCCAGAGCTCCTTCTACTCCCCATTCCTCCCTGCCTACTTGTGCATGGGGGTGGGAATTAGGCAAATAGTGCCAGCTGCCACAATCTCGGCTACCCTTACTCCAGCAATCACTTTCTTCCTTACATCCCTGGAATGCTCTGCAAGGACTGTGACAACCTAGTTCTCGTGAGTACTGTGGTGAGACTTGGCTTTGCTTTGATCAACTTAGGACTGCAGGCAGCACGCTTTGCATAAGCCATAGGCATCACTGGGAATCTGTACGGGCAAAGGGATCTGCCTTTAGTCATCTATCACGTACATAACACTTTTCTCCAACCAGCAGCATAGCCTCTCAGACGCAGTTTAAGGGCCCATGAACTATAAAGGTAATGGGGGACTCATCCTTCCAAGTATTTACTCACGTGAGCAGTCCCACTGAGTTCAACGTGAGTAGAGTTACACACGCTGTAAGTGTTTACAGGATGTACTGTCATATTTAGTCTGTAGTCTACTGCATAAGAACCATTAACTGTGGATATGTAGTAATCATAGAAAAATTGACATTTCTATTATTAATCATGTAATTAAGGATGGGGACATAATGCACAAGTGGACAGAGTAAAGGTTGTATGTACAAACTTAACTTTGTCATTGCCTGACTTAAATGCTTAACTTCAACACTAGTGCACCAAGATGCTGGGGGTTTTGAAAGAACAGCATATTTATCTCCCTTGAACACTTTACAGTGACAATTCCAAGTTTTCTTCTAGGGAGCAACAATTCCTATGACATCTCCAAAGTGCAAAGAATAAACTGTCATCACAGCTATTGGATAGGAGAAAAGCTGCAGTCTGGGAGGCAAAATAGGAACTCACCAAAAATTATAAAAGAAATCTTAGCTGTCATAGGCTAAGTGTCACCTTCACAGGACACACTTTAAAGGGCACCCTCAACCAACTTGCTAATTTGACAACTTTTACTGCTCTAATGGCACAGCAAGTATCACAAGTCTCCTATTGGTAGGCACACAAAAAGAATGCAACTTCATCTGTTTTCTTGAAAGGCTTCATCACAAGACAACATAGGAGAATGAAAAAATTCATTTTCAACAAACATGGCATGAAGGAGCCGTAGTGGCTATTTCAATAAATTTTATCTTCACTCACCACGCTTCCATTACCCCAATTCAGCAAGGATTTCACTCTGAGTGGGAAGAACTGCAGGTAACTATCTTTCCCAGCCTTCCTGTTTCACTTACATAGCAGTTTCATTCTTAGACCCATAGACATGCAATATCAGATTTTTCAAGATGCACCTGCATATCTGACACTGGAATAGGGCAGCCTGAGACCTGAAATACTTAGGACAGTACCATAATCTTTGAATTGCACAACTGCGTTTCCTTTAGATTAAAATAATTCGTTACTGCCCTCCTAGAGTCAAAGACATACCATGGGGTAGCCCCCTGTGAGTGTCTCACACCTTAGGTTCACACCACACTCCTCCAAGCCACCTTGACCACTTTTGGGGCGGAAGGAGGTAGGACAAATAGAAGGCAAAACTAGCTACAGCTTCTGCTAGTACCAGGCTCTCCCTCTCCATACCCTACCTCTTCCTGGGCTTCCTTCCTCTCTGTTTATCTGCTCCCACTTGCTGAGGTTGCTTCTCCCTCTAATTAGCCCTTCAGCTGTGGCTCTACTTGTTAATTGAGCCTCTATTTACATCCCACTTAACCCATATTGGTGGGGATTTGAGTGACAGGATATCAAGTCCTGTCACAGATCCCACTTCAAAGATTTACTGTCTTCCCATCTTGCCATTAAACAAATCAAGTACTAGCTTTCTAATTACTCACTAGGGGTAAGCAAATGCCTCACTGACCTAACAGCTGGCTCCAGTTCTAAGTTAAGCAGATCAGTTGGGCATTTTTTCCCCTATAAAACTCCAGAATGAGGAGGTGCCTCTGAACTGAACTTGGAAATGATATAAAGCAGAAAAGCCTCTTTAAAGGTATATAGCTGATTGCTGCATGGGACCAGGGGCCAGGAAAGCTATGGTTGCATTATAATACAATCTTTCCCATGAGAAATTTAGATCTACTTAAGCCCCAAGACTCGTCTAAAAGTGGCCTATAAGCATATGTCCTATATCCATCCTTGGCCCCTGGAAACCGTGTAAGAGAGGGGGGACACCCCTATAGAACTGTGCTGTATTCCTATATTCTTTCCCTTTCTGCTGAAGAGAAGTGAAAATATAGTATGACATGCATTCATTACAAAACTACATCATTTCAAACAAACAGAGCTAAAGTCTGAGAAGAACTGCTCATCCATAAACACCACAGTTATTTAAGAAAAAGCCACACTGAGGAGGGATGGTTCTTATCCAGTTAAGAATAACTTGGGCCCCAGTCCTCAAACTGCACATATGCAGGTAGATTGTGGGGCCTGCCCACAGCCTCACTGACTCTTTAAAATGTTTTGTGATGTTTGGTTTTGTTACCATCTATTTAACTGCAACCTTCTGACAAAGAGCAAAGACCAAGTGAGGTGGGGACCTTATCAAGGCAGAGGTAAGGGTGGAACCACTCAGTGCCAGGTGGGAGGATCCTTTGAGGTTTTATGCTATGGGTCTATTCGTAATAGGGTTGTTTACCCAGATTTTGTATGAGTTTCTGTTTTCAGTTTCATGCCCCTTGTTTAGTTGAAATAAGCAATTCAGGAGGAGTGGCTCACTTTCTGTCTCTTGGCTGGCCATTGGACTAGTGTTTTTGTTGGTGTTTTACACTAATGCAAGCAATGTTCACAATTTAAGTGGTTACAGGGAAACTCAGGGTGAAGTTTCTTTTTGCAGGATTAAAACCTGCATTTGCAGTGCAAGGTGGTAACGCTGGCCTCTTCTTTGGTAATAGACTTATCCCTCTGCCCCGTAAGCCTGAGGCCAAGAAGGTGGTGTCTGCAGTTGAATTCAACTCCAAGTTCCCAGAGATCAAATGTGTTGCATGGAGGATTCTGGGAAGTGAGATGGGGGTGACTTCCCCCCCTCCCCCCGCCCATTTGTTTCTATTCACATCAGGAATATTTTACACTCCTCCCACTGTCCCATCATGCTGTACTGGTTTGGGGTTTTGTGTAACCAATCCATGCAGACATACTGGCTAAGATTAATGCTGACTTCCCCACCAGCGGATAGGAAAAGAACAAATATACATGCATCCCAAGTCATTTATTTTAGTCCAAACAAAATAGTGGAAAAGTTATAGACAAGAAAAAGGTTTAATCAGCAAACAGAAGAGATGGGACAGCAAGTCCAAGGTCCCAGTTCAGCAAAAGAATCAATGGGACTTGAGTACATAAGTCCCTGCCTATTCTGCAAGCAACTGAAGCATGTGCTTAAGTGCTTTGCTGAATCAAGACCCAAGTAAGTTCTCATTTGTAAAAGCAGACCGTGAAGGCAGGCAGTCATGACTTTGGAAATCCTGTGTGTGTTAGCAGGATAGATTATGACTAGGACAACACATGTACATAAAGACCCCCTTACAGCCCTGTGGATGCTGCCAGGACCACCTCGAGTTCAAGTGCACATGACTAAGCTCACTTACTCCCCACCAGAGCCAGCCAGGGACATGGAGAGCAAGGAATAGGTGGAGAGTTGGTTCTGGCATTCAAAGGTATAAGCCAGCAGCAAATCATGCCCCTGGAGCAAGGCGAGAGCCAAGCCAGCATTGTACTTCAAAGATGGCTGAGATACAATGCTTTCTAGGGCTACCACTAAGGGAAGGGAGCTTTCACAACACTGTTGGTAGGATTGTGCCTACAGACACAATCCAGGCCACAATAAATTTAACAGCGTGGGGCTGATCCTGGAGCACAAGAAATACAGAACTCCCGTTCTTTCTTTCAGAACAGAATGCTTCATTTGATGTAATCTTTCAGACCTTCTTCTCCTACACCTCCTTTGTCTCTCAAAATTTGCCAAGAGGAAAGAAGCACTGCAAAAAAATACAGGGAGACTCAAATGCCATCAGATTCATTCTGATATACTTTCTATTGACAGTCTCAAGACCAGTGCTGGGTAGGATGTAAAATAATTGGTGCAATATCAGAAAGTAACTTAAGTGCTACCTACTGCATTATGGGCTCAAAATTCTTCCCTCTGGACTCAAGAGTTGAAGCTGGAAGTTCTGGAAACTTCTGAATATTCTGTCAAAGCCATTGGAAACACAAACTATGCATTTATAAGAGACATGGAATAAACCGCAGGGGGATTTGATCCACACAGTATGTGGTAAAATCTTTTACTCCTTGAATAATTCCTATATTATTTCCTGAAGAGTATGATCTGGAAGGACAAAAATCCCACAGAAATACAATAAGAAAAACCAATCCCAGTTTGCAGGTTTCTCTGCATCAGTTTCTATTATCATTAAAATGGATATCTCCTGTTTTCACAGTGTATCTTTCGATACACTAATGGCTGAAGCATGCTATGGTGATTTATTTTCTAGTAGCATCTGGACACATCCATCCCACGACCAAGACCAGACCTCATAACGCCAAGCACTTTACAAACTCAGTAAGATGATAGCTCCTGCTTCAAAAAGCTTACAGTCTACATCAGGGGTCGGCAACCTCTGACACACAGCTCGCCAGCGTAAGCACCCTGGAGGGCCGGGCCAGCTTTTTCACCTGATGCGTCGGCAGGTTCAGCTGATCGCGGCTCCCACTGGCCGCAGTTCGCCATCCCAGGCCAATGGGGGCAGTGGGAAGCGGCATGGGTGAGGGATGTGCTGGCCACAGCTTCCCGCCATCCCCATTGGCAGGGACGGCGAACCACAGCCAGTGGGAGACACGGTCAGCCAAACCTGCTGACGCGGCAGGTAAAAAAACTGGCCCAGCCTGCCAAGGTGCTTACCCTGGTGAGCTGCATGCCAGAGGCTGCCGACCCCTGATCTAGATGCACAATACAGGCAGAGTAGGAAGGGAAACAGAAGCACAAGGTCAAAGAGCAGGTTAAGGACAAGAACTGAGGTCTCAGTTCCCAGTCCAGTGCTCTAGACAGTAGACCATACTGCCTCCCTCTTCTACCAGAGTCTTGTTCCACAGATTATAGATAAAGCCATTACTTCTGGAAACCAGCAAAACAACTTATCGTTTTGAATACTTACATCTTATTGAAAGGAGCAGGGTCTCTCCTTTTTAAATGTAAGCCCGTTGATTTCACTTATGCTTTCTGCTTCAGCTGTTCCTACTCTTACTTGGTTTCGCTATTAAAAGGAAATGGAGAAACAAACATCTCTGACTTCCCGCAACGCAAGTGTGTTTTAAATGCACCATTTGTATGAACTGCTACAGATTTATGTCAATAGGTGAAATCCTGATCCCACTGAAGGCAATGGAAAATTCCCCTCCCCATCAACTTCACCCGACATTTTAACTAATGGAACAAGAGTCTTCTCAATTGCTCTCTCTTCAGCAAAACTGCTCTGCAGCTGGACTATGGAATGAGAATTCAATGCTTTTCCATGGTTGTCAAATCAATGCCTCTCCAGAACTGAGGGGAGCCAATTCTAAACCCAGGAGAGTAGAACTGCACTTTGATTGAAAGCAAATTTCATTCTCTATCTGGATAAATTCCCAGCCTTGAGAATGTGTTTAATTTTAATTTGCTACACACAGATAATTTACTTCATATTGAAGCTGCTTTAGTTTAAGGTTTATCATATTCATAACTAAGTGAGCCACCAGACAGTGGAAATATCACTGTTCTAATTTTGATTTGTACAAGTTTTCTTTGTGTTTTCACAGAGAATTGAGTCAGAGAAAAATCTTTGGCCAGTCCCCAGAACATGCAGACAGAAGAAGAGATCTCCAAAATTCTTCACAGCTTGCCAGTTTAAAAAGGCAAAGGGTCAGCACAGAGTGGTCTGTTTTTCTGATATAGGGTGGCAGCGCTCTTCAATTCCAACATTGCTCCACAATGGCTGCATTTAGATATTGGTCAGATTCCTCCCACCACGCCAAGAAGCTGTGCATATAATGTAAGAATTCAGATATTTGAGGCTCTAGTTGTTGATATGAGCTTGTTTTTCCATGTACCCTTCCTGAAAGCACTTACAATCATGCCATCTCAGACTGAGATCCTGTTAGAGTCACAAGCTGAGCAAGGCCTACCTGGGTCTGTGCGCGGATCAGAGGCATTCAAAGCACAAGGAGTTGTGCTGGGTGAATAGATGGTACTTCTTCCTCTGAGTCACACTGGGTCAATGCCCACAAACAGTATAATGGGATACTATGCTCTTGAAGATGGCACCTCTCCGGTGAGATGAAACACCAAGGGTTTCTGGCCACTTTTATAGTCATTAACTTACTCAATACACCTTTTGGAAATTTTAACCCTACCTTTCTGTGCAAATTCCAGCTGGGTTTAATTACATTCTACCTACATTCCCTTATAGTTTTAACTGTCCCTGGCTTTCTTCTCTTCCTGGCCTGTACTCTTGCTGTCCCCTATTAAGACATCTCCTCTGTGCCAGCCACTAGATGGGTGAAACTGGAGGAAGGTGCATTTCAGTGGTGTCCCGCATATACCCTCTATTTACATCACAGGATTGTTGTGAGCGTTAGTTATTTGCAAAGCACTAGAACATTGGGTGAGAAGTATGATAGAAAAGGGACATCACTGCTAATTCTGAGAATGACATGGCAGTACAATATATGTTCAGCCACATGTGGCAATACCACCTGCTGGAGCAAGTACTCCACCAAATCACGGTAGGCCATGGAAGTATGTAAGTAGTAGGATTGTTGCAATTTTTCCCTCAAACCTAAACCAATCTACTGTTCAAGCCTCCCAGGGATAAGAGGGTGGAGAATAAAAAACAAACAACAAAAAAGGCAGCTGAAAAAATACTACACAAGTGTTTCAAACTTAAATGCAAAAAACACATAATATGCAATGCACGTGAGGACATATTTAGTCTTCAAATGATTCCACAGTAAAAAGCTTGCAATTTTGTAAGTAAAACTTAGTTCCACAATAATCATGTCCCCAGTCTATGATCTAGTTTTCCAGCAAAATGGTGGTTATTTGTAGTAATTTGAACAAGGTGCAGTTACTTAGAGTTTGAAAAGTTCAGAGTGACTGATTAGTGTTAAAAGCTGAAAGGCTTACCAGCTCTCCTTAGGCTTCCTTCAGGCAGGCCAGCTCAGCTTCCATCCTCAAGATTCTCTAGGCCTCTTCCTGGCCTTTTATCCAGTCTAGCTACAGCCTCTACCCAGGCTTCTTCCCCCACCCATCATAAACAGACACCATAACTCCCTTTATTTTCAACCACAAGCAGCCTTTTTATAGCCTACCCCCTTTTCCCACAGTCACCTGACCCCTTTGGGAACTACAATTCCCAGAATGCCTACACGAAAAAAGGGCCTGTATAGCTCTGGGACAAGCCCGCCATTTTAAAGAGGCAGCACACCCCTGTGGCAATGTAATCTGAGATATGATGAAAGGCACTAAATACTGTAGGAGCAAAATGTAATTGGTCTAAATTCAGGTAATAGAATTGTGCAAGTTAGACATTAAAAATGAAGAGGAAGCAGATGCCTCTTCACCTGTCTGAAATTATTTTGTTTGTTATGGAGGCAATTTTATGAGCATATAAAATATATTGCTTCCATGCACATGTATGCTATTATTTTGCACTAGACTTTCATACAGAACATGTAAATTGAGCCTCACGTTTACTGCTGATCTGGGGGCAAGGTGGGGAACTATAAGGGATATTTCTTCTTTTGTGAATTCCATAAGTCCGTTTATGGTGTAAGGAAAATATTATATGAAATGGCAAGAGGCTCTGTCCCAATCTGTCTGCAGTGCATGCACTGCAGGTAAAATAATCTCACTAGTCCAGTACGCAGCACAGGTGATCCATTGTGATTTATCAGAAGACTCCTGGCACACATGCACTGAGTAAAATCCTCTCTAGTACTTTACACATTGTGAGCTGTTATAAATCGATCTGGCTCTTTATTTTGGTTCCTAATTAAATATCCCCATGGTCCCATCAGACTGGACCATTAAAAGACTTTCTTCTACTTTATGTATCCTTACTTAAAAAAAAACTCACTTGAGAGATTATCATTACAAACTTTTGCAGAACTTATGATACCTAGGGTTGCCAGGCATCTGGTTTTTGACCATTAAAAATCCGGTTGGTGTGGGACTGGCAGGCTGCCTGTCCGGCTATGTGCAACTTCTGGAAGCAGCTGGCATGTCCCTCTAGCTCCTAGGCACAGATGTTGGTGTCACTAGGTATAAATCTAGGTAACTCGGGAAAATGGAAGACCATGAATGTCGATAAAGCCCTCCTGCTCAGGCCTCAATGAACCATTGTTCCTCCATGTTTAACACTTTGTGTAACCTAGTGTAACCTAATGTGTTAATAGCTGTAAAATGTAATGTCAGCAGTTAGTTTTCTGATTGTAATAGCCAGTTCCCTGCTGTAATACACTGGAGCTAAATTGAAGCAAGTTTCAAGGCCACTCTTAGATACAGCATACATGTCTCTGCAGCAGAAAGGGGAGAGGGAGGGGGAAGACAAAAAGATTGAGTGAGAAAAGATACTGCAGCTGGATGGGAAAGGAGGGGGGAGTGAAAGATCAGTTAGTCAGCAAGAAAAAGTTTTGTAGTAAACAACTGGGATATAAAAGGAAGAAACTGCTTGTTTTAGGTGTGCAGGATTTGAGATTGCATTCTCCCTCGCACCTTATTTGAGCTCAAATAAACTTGTGTTTTGCTTCTCCATCTCGGTGTGTTTATTGGCGTGGTGCGCACCGGGCAACGGACCCCCCTGCTGTTGCCCCCCTCGGGCACTTTGTGCTGGCAACACAGAGGTGCCCAAGGGGGCTCCGCGTGCTACTCCTGCCACATGCACCAGCTCTGCAGCTCCCATTGGCCAGGAACCACCACCAATGGGAGCTGCAGAGGTGGCACCACCTGGCTAACCCTCCACTTAGGAGCCCAAGGGACATGCCGGCCGTTTCTGGGAGCTGCCTGAGGTAAGCGCTGCCCAGAGCCCCTCCCACACCCTAACTCTCTGCCCCAGTCCTAAGCCCTCTCCTGCACCCTAATTCCCTCCCAGAGCCCACATCCTGTACCCCCTCCCTCACCCCAACCCCCTGCCCAAACCCAGAGCCCCCTCCCACATCCTAAACCCCTCATTTATGGCCCCAGAGCCCGCACCATCAGCTGGAGCCCTCACCCTCTTCCACACCCCAACCTCCTCCCCCAACCCAGTGAAAATGAACGAGTGAGTGAGGGCGGAGAAGAACAAGCGACGGTGGGAGGGGGGATGGAGTGACCAAGGGTGGGGCCTCTTAGATGGGGCAGAATAGGGGCATGGCCTCGGGGATGGGGTGGGGAACGCTAATGATACCATGAGCTTAGTCAAAAAGATTCCCCTCAGTTAAGGAAACTACTTTAAAAAGAATATTTAAGGCTGTGACAGGAAACTAGACAAGAACAAAAAAAGATGGAATTCCTCAGGGATCAGTTTTGGGACCAATCTTATTTAATCTTTCTGTTACTGACGTTGGCACAAAAAGTGGGAATGTGCTAATAAATTTTGAGGATGACACAAAGCTGGGCGGTATCGCCAATACAGAGAAGGACCGGGATATCATACAGGAAGATCTGGATGACCTTGTAAACTGGAATAATAGTAATAGAATGAAATTTAATAGTGAAAAGTGCAAGGTCATGCATTTGGAGATTAATAATAATAATTTTTGTTATAAGCTAGGGACGCATTAGTTGGAAGTAACAGAGGAGGAAAAGGACCTTGGAGTATTGGTTGATCAGAGGATGACTATGAGCTGTCAGTGTGGTATGGCCATGAAAAAAGCTAATGCAGTCTTGGGGTGCATCAGGTGAGGTATTTCCAGTAGAGATAAGGAGGTGTTAGTACCGTTACACAAGGCACTGGTGAGACCTTATCTGGAATATCGTATGCAGTTCTGATCTCGCATGTTTAAGAAGGATGAATTCGAACTGGAACAGGTACAGAGAAGGATGATCTGAGGAATGGAAAACCTGTCTTATGAAAGGAGACTCAAAGAGCTTGGCTTGTTTAGCCTAACCAAAAGAAGGCTGAGGGGAGATAGATTGCTCTTATAAAATATATCAGAGGGATAAATACCAGGAGGGAGAGGAATTATTTTAAGCTCAGTACCAGTGTGGACACAGGAACAATGAATGTAAACTGGCCATCAGGAAGTTTAGACTTGAAATTACATGAGGTTTCTAACCATCAGAGGGGTGAAGTTCTGGAACAGCCTTCCAAGGGGAGCAAGTGGGGGCAAAAAGACAATTTGGCTTCAAGACTGAGCTTGATAAGTTTTATGAAGGGGATTGTATGATGGGATAGCCTAATTTGGCAATTAATTGGTCTTTGTCTAAGCAGTAAAAATGCCAATGGCCTGTGATGGGATGTCTAGAGGGGGTGGGATCTGAGTTACTACAGAGAATTCTTTCCTGGGTGTCTGGCTGGTGAGTCCTGCCCACATGCTCAGGGTTTAGCTGATTGCCATATTTGGGGTCAGGAAGGAATTTTCTTCCAGGGCAGATTGGCAGAGGCCCTAGGGGTTTTTCACCTTCCTCTGCATCGTCGGGCAAGGGTCACTTGCTGGAGGATTCTCTGCACCTTGAAGTCTTTAAACCACGATTTGAGGACTTCAATAGATCAGACATAGGTTAGGGGTTTGAAATAGGAGTGGGTGGGTGAGATTCTGTGGCCTGCATTGTGCACGAGGTCAGACTAGAAGATCAAAATGGTCCCTTCTGACCTTAAAGTCTAAAGTCTTCGAGAAAAGGGCATAATGAGAAAATGAGCTTAATGCGCACAACACTTCAGTTCTTTGTGATAAATGCTTATTCACTTCCAAGATTACAGAATGTGACCCAGCGTGTGTGTGTGTGTAACTCCCACTACACAGGCCCAGGAGAGTATATTAATAGTAATATCGAGCTCTTACATAGCATTTTTCATAAATAAATACCAAAGCACTTTCCAAAGGAGGTCAGTATCATTCTCCTTTTACAGATGGGAAAGTTGAGGAAGAGAGAGAAGTAACTTGCCCAAGGTCATCCAGAAGACCATGGCATAGGTGGGAATAGAACCCAAGCCTTTGAAGTCCCCCTCCAGAACTAGAGTAAATAGGCTGCATGGGTAAGCAACTCAAGACTTACTCCTCTGCATCAAGGATTTGAAGCTAGAGAAGCACCATATCAGTACATCTCAGACAACGACACGTAGAGTTTGAGAGCCCAGAACTATGTGAAACTAATCAGATTTCAGTTTGCAACATGGCCTTTACAAAAAAGCAGCTTTCCTCCTTTTGCCAAATTGCCTGAAAATTGAGAATGGTTCAAGAGGGACATTCAGATTTGGAGCTTTCGGTGAATCTGTCAGAAGCAAAACTCCCTGAGGTGTTTTCTTACAGTGCCCCCCCTCCACAGGTCTGGTAAGCAGAGTGCTCAACCAATTCACCTGGTCTCTAAGTAGGGAGCCTAGTGCTTAATTTTTAATGAAAGAAATGCCGGGGCTCAAGCAATTTTTTACTTTCATAACTGATTTGGCAAGCCCGGAGGTGCCAGGGCTATGAATTCCCAAGCCTAGAGCACTGGGGCTCAGCCCTGGCAAGCCCTGGGTTCGGCTTGGCTTGCCTTGAGATGGCTGCAGCTGGTCTGCTTATCCTTTTCTCCCTGTTTCCCCACTCTGGTTGAGAGTGAGGCCTTAGGCCTGTGCAGGCAGTGAAGTTTATTTGTTTATACTAATGGTGAAAGGGATATTTAAGGGAATCCATCACCTACCAATGAAGGCCACGTGTCCCAAATATATCATACAGCCAGCTGAATTTCTCAGCTTTTAGGGCTGTCCTTTATAACAGTAAGGTTCGGATAAAAGTTTTGGGCTTCTGGTATATGGTCGGCATGCTCTGATTATTTTCATAGATTTGTAGATTCCAAGCCAGAAGGGACATTATGATAATCTAGTGTGACCTTCTATATCACACAGGCCATAGACCTTCCCCAAAATAATTCCAGTACCAATCTTTTAGAAAAACTTCCAATCATGATTTTAAAATTGCAAGAATCCCCATGACCCTTGGTAAATTGTTCCAGTGATTAATTACTCTCATCATTAAAAATTTACACCTTATTTCCCGTTTGAAATCATCTAGCTGCAACTTCCACTCACTGGATTGTGTTCTACCTTTCTCTGCTACATTAAAGAGCCCATTATTAAATTCCTTAAACTTCTCTTTGTTATGCTAAATACATTGAGCTCCTCGAGTCTATCACTATAAGGCATGTTTTATAATCCTTTAATCATTCTCATGGCTCTTCTCTAAGCCCTTTCCACTTTTTCAACATTCTTCTTGAATTATGGGCACCAGAGCTGGACAGAGTATTCCAGCAGTGGTGTAACCAGTGCCAAATAGGAAGGTAAAATAACCTCTCTTCTCCTACTCCCGATTCCCCTGTTTATGCATCTCATGACGGCAGTAGCTCTTTTGGGCACGGTATCACACTGGGAGCTCAGTTGCTTACCGATCACAATCCCCAACTCTTTTTCAGAGTTGGTTAAGATTTGGAATGTCTGTTCTGTGGGAAATTCTGACATTTTGAAGTTTGTTGGGACAAAACCAAAAACTTTTGAAATTTCCTGCAAAACAAAATTTGTTAAAAAATTTTTGTTGGATCAACCACAATGCCCCATCTTGATAAAATCTAGATGTTTTGTTCTAATTTCAGTTTTTGTTTTAGATTATAATTTATATCATCAAATTCATTTGGAAACAAAAATTAGTTTTGAAAGAAAACAGCAGAACATTCCATCCTCATTTAGGTCAAATATGCCAAACAGCTGAAAACCTGAGGGGTTAACTTATGTAGGCTGGTGATTACATGCTATAAAGCTAGGAAATATTTTCATCTAAAGTATAAATGGAAGTAACCTTTCTCAACAGAGGCATCTTAACAAACACTATATTAACACCTGCTGGAGAACACATTGGTGATTCAGCTGGACTCTTTCCCTTCAGTTTTAATCATAAAGCCATCATTTTGGGGTCTATTTTATAAATGACAAGAGGACCAGTAGATCAAAGAAATGCATTTTTTCCGGGGGTGGGCAAGCATTTGAGCACACTGGATAGATTTTGGTTTCTAGTTGGATTTTTAAATCAGAAATGTAAGCCCATTCCCTACAATGAAAAACAGATTTGGTTCTTCAGAATTCCGTTGAGCTTCCCACAACCCAAATAATCCTCAGCAGAGAGGTACAGATGTGCAGATGGCCCTTCGTATTATACCCTTTACTGTCAAACAGAAGGAAATTAGAAGAAACCAGAAACTAGCAAACAGCCTCCTGGCAAGAGATAGGAAAAGACCGTGAGGAGAATGGAAAGGCAGAATTGCAGGATATCCAGCTGTTCTGTTCTCCTCTTGTGATGTGAAGGATGAAGTCAACACAACGGAAAAGGGACGGGGCTAATGGGAAGGGAAATATTTAAGGTTCTACTTTAGGAAAACAAGCTGATGATCAGGCTCTGTGTGAGTTAAGGAGCCAGCCACAGCACTTCTGTCATGCCGAGTAAATGCAGTGAGGCATACAAGACTCAGAACAGCCTAGTTCTTAGCACCTTCTCATTTCACAGTAGATTGTGTTTTACAAGGGCCTATAACATTGGTGTTGGGAGCAAATTTCTAGATGATGAAGTGGATTTTTTTTTTTTTAATATTAAGGTCTTGATTTTCTAAGAACTCATGACTTCCATTGAAGTCAATGAGACATGCAGCTGCCCTGCCCCACTCTACATCAGGCCCTAAATATTTATGATCTGAAGGCCTTTCCTCATCACAATTTTTAATATAAATCAAATTGTATTTCCAAGTTTCGTTAGTGTCCTTCCTTCATTCTTTTCTTTACTTTTTCCATCACAGGGTAATTCATTGTAAATTGGTTTCGTTCTAAACGTCGTTTATAGTGGTCAGAGCTACCTTAGCTAGGTGATTATGACATTAATGTATTGTTTATAATTACAACAACACTTTGAACTTACCTAGCACCTGTTACCTCAGAATCTTACAGAGTTGCATAAAAGGCCAAGTACAGCCTTCCAATCTGCACACACAAATCCCCCTGCTTTCACTCAGAGTTGCACACACATTAGCTGAGGCAGAATTAAGTATCACCACATCCTTTGTTAAAGGGAAATTGAGGTACAAAGAGGTATGAGCCACATTTTTTAAACTGGACCCTGATTTTTGATGCATCCATTTTTTGAGACGCCAACTTGCATCTCATTTTCAAAGGCACTTTGATCCTGCAATTCCCAGTGACATCAGTTGGAATTTGGGGTGCTCAACACCTCTAAAATTCAAGCCCAGTGTGTTTCAGATCAGGCAGCCAAAGTCACAGGCCATGTTTGAAAATAGTGGATTAAGGCACTTGGCCAAAGGCATATGACCAATCAGTAGCAAAACCAGGGAAAAAAATTGATTTCCATTTAATTGCTTTACCCACTAGGCAAC
The DNA here is from genome assembly GCF_003597395.2 of Chelonoidis abingdonii. Taxonomy (NCBI): domain Eukaryota; kingdom Metazoa; phylum Chordata; order Testudines; family Testudinidae; genus Chelonoidis; species Chelonoidis abingdonii. Next base: position 19,104,614 of record NC_133777.1, read on the forward strand.
AATCCTTTACAGAACAAGAAGGATGGATCTGTGATTAAAGCTGTGGACTCTGCCTCAGGAAATTTCAGTTCAGTTTTTAGCTCTGCTACGGCCTCTCTGTGTGACCTTGGGCAAGATACTTAATCTTGTTATACCTTGGTTCCCCAGCTATACCATGGGGACAATATTCAGATTCTGTGAATAGATTGTAAGATCTTTGGAGCAGGGATTTTGTCTTATAATGTGTATGTAGCATGCCTAGCTCTGACATTTTCTTGGGGCGCCAGGCCTAAGGGTCAACTTGATAACCCCCTGCCTCAGCGAGTGAGAGACTTGCTGGGGTTAAATTTGGTGTCAGCTTCCCCTCACCCTAGTCTGTTAGCCACCCAAACAGTCTCCTCAGATGCCCTGCCAGCCTTTACTCCACCTTGCAGGTAACACTTGGTGTACCCTGTTGTGAGAAAAATGGATTTGACGCAACTCACAGCCAGTTTGTGCACTTAACCCCCATGGGCTGGAAGCAGGAACACCACATAGGCAGTGGTGCTGGAACAATTTTTATAGTGTGGGTGCTGAAGTTGGAAACCACGTATTTGGAATATTACTACTTCAAGCCAGGGGGTGTGGCAGGACCCCCAGTTCCAGCATCTAGGCACATAGTAATAATCTGGCCCGGGCTAGACAGAACACAAACAGCTGCAGTTTTACTGACTGGGATAGATAGAGTGAAAGCACAGGTCCATGAGACGGGGCGGGGGTAGAAAACTTTCCTTGATTCTGATTGTTTGTGTTTTTAAGTGTGGGGTGGTGGTGGTGTTTTTTATCTGTTTTTGATTTTTGGGCTGAAGCTGCTTTGCTGCTAAGTAGAATAATGAATTATTATTGGCTGTTGCAAAGGAAATTGTTAGCCTATTGGGGCTATTATGAGTTATAAGTTTTCTGCGGACAAAGCACATCAGGAGTTTAGTTAGAAATTGTGCTTTGGAGAAGTTTGGATTTTCTACGAGCAAGGAGTCTCTGCCATAAAAACTCCACAGCAGCTAGGTGGAAGGCTGGCCACTGGAACCCTGTTGCTGTCATTCAACACCACCTCAGACTTTGGGTAACTAAGTTTCTTTGGGGCGCTGTAGCCCAATTGCTATTTTAGATGTGTACTTTGTATTCAGTGAAAATAAAGATTTTTGGGTGGAAGCTCTCTTGTGTGCACTAATCATTTATCAGTTGGTGTTGTTGTGTCCCCCACTGATTTATTTGCTGACACGGCTGGGAAAACAGACCCTAGTTACGACAGCTGTGGGTTCAGATAACCCTGGATAACAACTCCAGTTCCCAAACACTTCAGAAGTGGTTCACTGTAGAGTCCAGCCACTGGGCACTCACAGTAATTACCAAGGACACTGTCTCTCAAGTGACAGTGTAAACACCAGATTGCTGGATTCGACTGAGATGCCCGTTTTACTTAATACCACAGCAGAGAGATGAATTTATAATCATAGTGCTGGAACTAGAGGGTGCTGCAGCACCCCCTGACTTGAAGTGGTTTACATTATACACAGGATTTACAGTTTGGTGCAATGGTTCACAGCACCTCCCACTATAAAAATTGTTCCAGCATCCTTGTTTATAATAAAAAGAGAATAAGTTTAGTGACAAAGATCAGGGAATCCAAGATGTAGTGAGCAAGAATAATGAGAGCAACAGGTTACAAATAAAACAGAAGTATAATGCACTTTGGAGAGACTAAACCTTAACAAGCTACTGTACAATCTTTTGCCTAAAACTGTCTCTCACCAAAGCTTTCCTGCGGAGCTTGCTGGTTTTCAGTCAGACCAGGATCCAGATTTCATGATTCCACTCTGCACTACAAGGGGTTTCTTCAGTAAATGGGTAACAAAGGGGTTCTTTTTCCTTCTTCTTATAGTCCAGTAAACCTTTGAAATGTCTCCTTTTGAAGCGTATCACCAAGAAAGACTCTTCCCCCCAGTCACTTGTTCTGCAGTGTGTTGGTGCCCTGCTACCTTCATGTCCTCATGTTAACTCATTTTTCCTATTTACTTCACTTGCAAATGCAGCTCTCTTTGTCTTTGGCTCACAGTGCTTAATTTACATAGACAGGGATAGTTGCATAGACAAGCTTTTGTCTGGTAGAAGACCTGTTTGCACACTCTGCCTTGTTAAAGTATAATGTTAAGAGGTGTGCATAATTCCTCAAATAGTGGTAATGCATACACTGCACAGGAATATTAATGACCAATGTGCTGCCAGCTTTCATTACATACCTTACAAGACACATTTTTGGATAAACACTTTGAAAACAGTATGATAGGTGTAATGAGTTTGCCAGGCCTGAAAAGATTTGTTGATACAGATTAACAAACCACCCATGGGGCTCAGTCTCAGACTAGCACAATGGGTCTCCATCACGGTTGGGGCTGTTAGGGGCCACTGCAAATACTAAATAACAATAATAATGAAACAGTACTTATGCCACGGTTTTCAGCTCCCTGCTAGCTTAATTAAATGCAAACCAATATTTTCAAGAAACAAATCTAATGTTTAATAAATCCCAATGTTTAAGGTATTTAGGCACAGCTGTGCTCAGCTTTGCAATGCCCAACTGATTTAGAAACCTATATTTCATTTTCAAAAAGGATTTAGGCACCTAGCAGTTTAAATCCTCTCAATAGGGTGTTTGGCTCCTAAATGCCTTTTGAAAATGATAGAGGCTCCTAGATCAGTTAGGTGTCATGACGTTGAGCACAGCAAAACCTAAATACCTTTAAAAAAATCTGGGCCTAGGTCTTTCAAAAGACCCTATCTGAAAAGCAAAGGTCACTGCTCCTACTCCTTCCCGAGGATGACTAGACCTCATCCTGAAAAGTGATGTCAAAGATCCTTCTTAAGTAGCCTTTCCATTGCCCATGACAATGTTATCCCGTAAAGATAGGAGGATACCAGGCAAATGAATGCAGATGATTCTCAGGGCATGTAGAATATGCAAAACCATTTTAATTTACTGGATGTAGAATTTTGACTTTGACACAATATAATTATTGGAGAAATTATTCAAACTAATAAAATTAATATGGCACAATAATTTCTAATTTATCTAATGAGCTTTGTTAAGCAAAAAATGATTTCAGCTGCAGATCTAGATTTGGGTCACCAGAACCCGCAGCAGGAGTCTTGCTAGCTGCAGGATTAAGTCAATCCCAGGTTTAAACAATTAAAGACAAATACACAAAAAGAGGATGGAAGAGCATCTCCTAAGCGGATCCACATCAGAGCTGAGGAAGTCATAGTTTGCAGTTTATAGTTCAGAGTGAGTCTCTAATGGCTGGAAAGCAAAATGAACCTGGTCCCATTGCTGTCTAAAGGACTGCAATAGCAAAAAGGCTCTTAAACCACATCTGCTACTCATTGTGATATGATTTGCATCCCACTCCTAGCATGGTCACAAACTGAGTTACCTTTCACTCTTGAGCAGAGCGCATGCTGTAGAATTTAGGGGGAGGGGGACTGTTTATAGCAAGATTTCTCTGATGCTGCAGTAGGTGGGTCAGTAGACAGCACCGAATCACACCCTAGCAGGTGAGTGTGGAAAAATGGACAAGTCCTGTGGTAGCTAGAACCTTATGGGAATAAAATCAGGTAATGAAGCACCTTTAATCCTTTCCCAGCTCCTCCTGTCCTTGCTACACTTGCTCTGCACTACTCAATTCTTCTCCAGTTCCTCTTCCCTTCTCTCTGCCCACAGGACACACAAGTTCAAGGGACTATGCCGCCAGATTCCTCTTGCAGTGGTGCTTCATGGGAGCAGAGTAGGCCCAGTAGTATTGTAGTTTGTACAGTAGTTGCTCAGTTTGCTTCCAGGAAAGCCCCATTGCTGCAGCAACCCTCTCCTTAGCGCAGATGTCATCATCAAGGCTTAGATCATCTGGTTTGGGTGTTCTACTTGGGTCAGATGACTTTACAAGACTGTTTTGGATCCCCTATGCTTTACCCTTCTACCTGCAGAGTGGGCAGTTCTCTTGGAACCAGCAGTATTTTCATTACAGGGTGATAGGCACTAAACAAACAAATCATGGAGTTTAATCCCTAACACTGAAGCAGTCTCTTGGAAGAATCTACGGTTGGTGCTACCAAAACATGTGTGGCTGACATATAAGACAAAAATATAATAATGAGTTTTAAGCTTATGGACCAGAACCCAGGTACACAGACATAAACCAAAGTTACAAGGCTATATATTCAATATCTTGCTTTCAGAGCCTAACAATTTTTTTGATTTTTTTAAATGTTTTATGTGCCCTAAAAATCACATCAAAAACATAACAGTGCACCATTATTACCCTAGTTCAGCCTGCATATCCCAACAGACACTGAATTATTGTTCAGTTAAAATAAAATTGCATTTTTAAGGTTGATTTGACATTGCATTAGCTGCTGTGGCTGCCCAGCACTGACAAAGGACATGGAGGAAGTTCTATTTGGGACAGAAATTGACATGCTAATATATACCAACACAAGGGTATTATTTCCATTATTAAAATTAATGAACACAATAATCACAGACAGCATTTGCTACCAGAAAGAACATGTACTCAGTGACCTAGCAAAAAGCTCAGGCACTTTTTATAGATGAAGTTTCTTGCTAATTAATTTGACAGAGAAGAAAAATGTTACATGGTACAATATGGAATAAAAACTAATAACCAAGAGCATTTCTGTCTTTTCTGCCTTTCTAACGTGCATGTCACTTCTCTTCTCCATTTATTTGCCCAGTACTTGAATGAATGAAGACAGCAAACCGAGGGGGAAAGCTTCTGGTTGCATAGTCCAGCCTCAGTTTACAGAAAGACTGGGCTGCAGGAAGTGTTTGTATTTTCTGTAGTAGAAGAGCTGTCTATGTGCTGGCAAAAGGTACCAACCGGATAACCTTGGAGATTGACATCCTAATTAGCCACAAATGGCCATAGCTGGCCTCTCCAGTGCAGCAAAACACTTAGACACAAGTTTAAAGCTTGTGCTTAAGTGCTGGATCAGAACCTCAGGGCTTCTCTACACGGGGACATCCAGGAAAATTAATCCAAATTAACAAAAGGTGTGATTTTGAAGTGGCTGAGTTAAACCGCATTAAATCCCTGTGTGGAGACGGGTATTCAGAATTAAAGTGGCTTAACTAAATTCAATTGAATTCATTTTGGAATTAAACTAAACTAAATTAATACCCCTTTAATTTTGAATGAGATTGTGGTTAACTCACTGGCTCTCAGCATGTACCCCTGGGAGATGCAGAAGTCTTTCTTGGGTATATCAGCTAATCTAGGTATTTGATAGTTTTACAACAGACTACGTAAAAAAAACAAGCAAAGTTAGTACAAACAAAAATTTTATACAATGACTTGTTAATAGTGCTTTGAATACTATACACTGAAATGGAAGTACAGTATTTATATCCCAACTGATTTATCTTATAATTTTACAGTAAAAATGAGGAAGTATGACACTTGTATTTTTATATCTGATTTTGTAAGCAAGTAGTTTTTAAGTTAGGTGAAGCTTGGGGCATGCAAGACCAATCAGACTCCTGAAAGACGTACAGTATTCTGGAAAGGTTGCGAGCCACTTGTTTAACTAATCCACTTCAAATTCACACCTTTAGTTCAGTTGGATAAACTCTCCTAGATGTTTCCGTGTAGACAACCCCTGAGTGATCTGGAGATGTTGTGCCAGCATCCAGGCAATATGAGTTTAGGAACCAGAAGCACTCCCACTGACATGAGGGAGATTTACAGTGAGGAGGATAAGGTTCTATTGGAAACTTTTACTCTCAGGCTCGGTCTACACTACAAAGTTAGGTTGGCATAACTACGTTGCTCAGGATGTGAAAAATCCATGCCCCTAAGTGATGCACTTAAACCGACCTAACCCCTGGTGTAGATGTAACCCACACACACCTCCTGGGTATGGTGTTCTGTCCCATGGGAGGAGAGGGAAGGACAACAGACGGACAAACAAGGAGTCTGCCCTACAGCAAGTTGAGCTCATGCAGTAGAGGCTCATTTAGTTCCAGAGGTCCCAGATTCAGTCGCCGCCCCCTGAGGACCGTGGTCTGTCAGTGTTACAAGTTGGGGTTTGGCCGGGATTTCAACAGGGAAGTCTCTGAAGCCTGGGACACACTTCCTCAGCTAGGGGAAGTATGTAACCAACACACCTCCTGGATGTGGTGGTCTGTCTCCTCTAGTGGCATCAAGATCACTTAGAAAGTGAGAGACGAGCATGTTTGCTAATAGCTAGTTGGCTTTTAGCTCATGCACTAAGCTCCAGAGATCCCAGGTTCAAGCCCGTCCGCCAACGACCAGGGTCTGGTGGTGTTATGTAGACACAAGGCGAAGGGAGAACCTCTTCTTGGGGAGATGGAGTACTGACAGAAATGGGAGAACTCCTCCTGTCAGCATATAGGGAGTGTCTTCACTGAAGCGCAAGAGCAGTGCCGCTGCATTGTTTTAAATAGAGTGAAGCCCTTAGGCTGTCCCATGCAGGATGAAAGCACTGAAAAAACTTCTGGTTGATTCAGGAACTAGGTCCAAAGATAGCTACATCTGGTCCTCCCGTCCAGAAAGGTAATAAATGGGTGTGAAATAAAATGGTAGACCAGGGAAGCCAGCTGGAGCTTCAGGGACCACTGAAGAGATTTTTATGCCACGTTGAGGATCCTATTTTTATCTTATAGTACTCCACATATACGTTTCTTGTTCCCTCTTTTCGAGAGAGTGTCAGTGGTGGCCTTTGGTTTATGGGGGCCCCCTGCAGCTCAATTCTGGGGTCCCTAACTGTGGGGAGGAAAATAGAGAGCAAAATGGTCTCCTCCTCCCAGGTAGGGCACATTCTGCCTCCACTACAACTCTTTGTCAAGCGGGACAAGTAAGTGAGTCACCATATCAAGGGGCTCCCTCAGGCCCCCAGTGACTGCATGTGCCTAACGCTGCCACTGAAAAGTGATGCTGTTCTTAGGGAACCTGAGTCTGCCATGGATTTGCTCTGTCATCTTAGGTAAGTGTCTGTGCCTCACTTTCCCCATCTGTAAAATGAGCTTAATGCCATCACATTCTAAATTGCTTTGAGACTTATCACCAAAAAGTGCTCCTGCTCCTGCTGCGGTCAATGACAAAACTCCCATTGATTGCAATGGCACAGGATCAAGACTTATAAGAGCTAAGCATTATTAATAATGGGAGTTATTCCCATTCCTAACCTGTTTAAGCACTTGTGAAAATCTCACTAAGGCCCTAGCTGCATTTTTAGGGGATTTAGCTGCCTAAATCCCCTTTAAAAATCTGGCCCTCAATGCTCCAGGAAGTCTTGCTATAGTAAAAGTTAAGAGCCTACTCTTTGTTCTGGTTTCAAATAAAGCGCCAGGCTAATAAAGCACCAGCGTGTGATAGCACAGCATCCAGCTAGCTAGCTATCCAGCTCCTCAAAGAGCCTCTCCTTTTTCATGATGGGGGTGGGGCAGGGGAGGGAAATCTGGACAAATAAGGTTAGGATTCTCAGAAGAACCAAAAGAAGTGAGGTGCCCAGTTCCCATTGAAATTCAGTGCTAGCTGGGCTCTATCTCCCTTAGACACCTTTGAAAATCCCAGACTAAATGGTTAAAATTGTAAGAAACTATCATTTTGGAGAAGCACAGGAACAATTCCTTTGGCTCTTATTGTGCTAGATTTTTTCATACGTGCACGCAAATCACATTCAGTGATGAGTCATTGAAAATATTACCCTATTATACTTTGACAATTACTGGTGCATATTATTGTTTCACATTATTTACATATTATTATAAATTTATTCATTGTCACTGCTCCTCTTTGAAATGTTGATGTGGAAGTGAGTGGGTAGAATTTATTTTTCTTCCTTGCAATACCTTGATCTTTTTTAAACATGGGACCCAATCCTGCAAACTGGTTTTCATATGCCAGCCTCTGATCAGTGTAGTAAGCTCATGGACTCATACTCTGGAAACTGTATAGTTCAGAAATAACACAGATAAATATAAAGACATTATTTCCAAAGCACAAATAGCGTCTACCAGCTGAACTTTGGCTCTCTTTACATTGGAGTTTACAGAGAAGCAAGGGTATGTGTGGAAAGACACATTGTCTCTTCCTCAGATCCTACAACCAATAAAAATAAAGTTCATTCTCTTCTTTCAATTCAACAGCCAGTATCCACTCTTCTAAACAATCAAGACACCACCCAAAAGCTCTCAGTACCCCCACTAGAGTCTGAATCCTATTAATTTAATGGGTTAGGATGACATTTTCATGAGCACCTAAGTGACTCGGATGCACAAGCATTATTGAAAGCCAATGGGACTGGTGTTCTTAAATCTCTTGGGTTCTTTTGAGAATCCCATCCTTCAACTTCAGCAGTCTGGCCTCAAAAAGTTTATCAAACTAATTTGACAGGTATTTCCTTGTGTCCTCACCAAATAGGTACCATTTTCTATAGCAAAGCATGTGCAGTCCTGCAAAAATAGCAGCTGCCTCCTTACTAAGCCCAGAGTCAGTAATGTCGTAAGACGTGCCTAATTTTAATGTGAATAATCCTATTGATTTCAGTAAGCCTACTCACATGCTTAACATCTTGCACACGCTTAAGTACCTTGCTGAAACATGGTCTTATCATATCAGCAAGGTCAACAGAGAATGGCTTTAATCAGAATCAGAGACAATCTCTGAGCGTTTTTAGGACCCGTTTCTTTCAGGGGCTGGAGCCATACACTTCTTTGCGGCCACGTTTAGTACACTTGTTCTTACCCTACTGCCACCTTACTTGTGTCCCTCTTTTGATAAATTTAATGATCCTGTTGCATAGACAGTTTCTTGTCCACTCAGGCACTTGGCTCTTATCAGAAACAAAAGCATTTTAGAGCAGCTTGAGGCTCAGTGAAAAAAGAGCAGTGTGGTATGCCGTAGATGTGATGACAGACAAGGTGATCGGGAGGGGGGCAGATAAAGGCAAATGTTTCAGGTAGAATAGAAATAATAAAGAGTTAAAAGGCTACCAATAGAGACAGCCAGGGAACATAGCTGCTACTCCTTACAGCCAATCTGCTTTGCCAATTATTGGCTGGAAAGGTAAAGTATATCAGGAAAAGGATAACCATGTTAATTCAAAATGATGAGACCACTCAGTTTGTTGGCACACATAGAAAGAAATGCAAATAAGCAACAACGTCTCAGAGACCTAAGGGTCAGAAGGGACTGTCATGATTATCTAGTCTGACCTCCTGCATACTGCAGGCCACAGAACCCTCACCCACCTACCCCTTTAATAGACCCATAACTGCTGGCTGAGTTACTGAAGTCCTTAAATCATGATGCAAGTTACAGAGAATCCTCCACTTACACTAATTTAAACCTGCAAGTGACCCAGGCCCCATACTGCAGAGGAAGACAAACCTCCAAAAGGTTCTCTGCCAATCTGACCTGGAGAAAAATTCTTTCCCAACCCTAAATGGTGATCAGTTGGATCCTGAGCATCTGGGCAAACCCACCAGCCACACACACCTGGGAAAGAATTCTCTGCAGTAACTCAGAGCTCTCCTCATCTAGTGTCCCATCACCAGCCATTGGTGATATTTGCTGCTAGCAGCCTTAGATTGGCTACATGCCATTGCGGGCAGTCCCATCATACCATCACCTCCATAAACTAAAGATAAGGTTCAGGTACCTAAATAAAGAATGAACTGCTACATTTAGAGTTACTGACAGACATAAGTGGAGGCTCAAACTGTTCAACAGGGCTGCAGAGATGAATGACAAGTTAGGGCTGGTCTACGCTGGTGGGGGGTAATTGATCTAAGATACACAACTTTAGCTACGTGAATAGTGTAGCTGAAGTCGAAGTATCTTAGATCGATTTACTTCGGCTCCTCACGGCGCGGGATCGATGTACGCGGCTCCCTGTGTCGACTCCGCTACTGCCACTCGCTCCAGTGGAGTTCCGGAGTCAACGGGAGTGTGTTCGGGGATTGATATATCGCGTCTAGATGAGACGCAATATATTGATCCCCGAAAAATCGATCGCTACCCACCAATACGGCAGGTAGTCTGGACGTACCCTTACTGTATATGAGGCATGATGGAAGATGTGAAAGGTGGAGATACCCAGCTACACAGAGGTACAGCACACAGATGATGGAGGATCAGACTTCATCTATAGAAAAGATGAAACTATACCAAGCCCTAAACAATGCACAGCTGTAATGTTTCTAACTGGCAGATGGAGTGGGCCCCTGAAATGACTCACCCACTTCTAAGGGAGTCTGCAGGCAGGTAATTGTTATGGAAGCACAAAGGAAATAATCAGCAGACAGCTGGTGAGGCAAAAATATAGACGGAGCCACGCCCTCGTAGATTTTATATATAATGTGAAAAAAAGACATAACTACAACATTTATAGTGTGCTTCTCCTCTGCGAAGTGGCATCACAAAGTTCCAGTTTTATTGTGTGTCACTGACACAGGGCTTGTCTCCATTTGAGAAGCCATCCTCTCCACTTGGAAAGTGACAGCAAAGTCCTCCTAGATTCTAAGACCCTTATTCTGCCATGAGCCATACGTGGGTGGACCTGTATCTACACAGAGCCTATTTAATATCAGTAGGCGTCACATGCAGCTCTTTGCAGGACTGAGGCTTAATAGTCAAGCCGGCTTTTTTTCCTTCCCATTCATCATCACCAGTAACAAAGATTCTGCAGACTACATTTTGCCCTTATTTACTATCATACAATCCAATCCAAGGCCCATTGAAGGTTAATGGGGTGCACAGCAGTAGCTGTGGGCAGAATGCAAACACTTTTTCTGACTTTTTTTTTTTTGTATTTGATTTCCTTGTTTCTTAAAAGGAGAACTTGCCTGTGCTTAATAAAGTCTGCATGTAAATAGTCCCACTTCACTTAATGACAGTGCTGCTGCACTAGTATGGCTGGAGCCAGTTGGCCGTTGGTTTACATTTGGCAGGCATATCTTCACAGCAGAAAGAAATCCAGGCCCTGATCCTGCAAGGAGATATGCAGAAGCTGATCCTTGTGCCTAAGTGAAGCCCTGTTGAGACCCTCTAAGAGGGTTCGCCCCCATGCCTCCCACTGTAGAACTGGGGGGGGGGGGAATCTTAACTTTCTTTACTTGAAATCTTAGTATCTGCAGGATATTCTATAATGTAGAAAAAACTAGAGAGACCATAAAACCAAAATAATTGCCTTTTTAAATAAAAATGCCTATGATTTCCCCCCTGCCAGATGTTAGGGCAGCTTTTGGAGGGAGTTTAATGGTTTATGGTTTACAAAAAACATTTTTTTTTATGAATTCTACGTGACTAAACTCACAGTGGTAAGCAAAGGAGCTAGAGTCTTGTGGCGGGGATTTAATTACACTGGTGTCGACAAGAATAAGTAGGTAAGAAAGACACGGGGCCTGCTCCTGGAGGCAATAAAAAACAGGTTTATCTTTCACTGTTTAGTGAGCGACTCTGGATATGATAAATTCTATAACCTCTGGTGAGTGTTTGATGTTTTATCATAATATATCACTGGGTTTCAAGTAAACATAGTTTTAGGCTATAAAAGGAACATAAAATATGAACTATGGCGGGGGGGGGGAGGCTTGAGACAATTGTCAAGCGATATAAAATTCTTAGGCTCAAATGAGCTCAAAAGCCACACTACTGAGGGGGAAGAAAATGGAAGATTATATAAAGAACAGAGGGCAATAATTCAGCCATATTGATTCCAGTAAAAACAAAGAGTTAAAAATGATAATGGAAGCCAAAGGAACTAGGTGATAAACACATTATGCACATACAGGAATTACACACACATGCCCCAGTACGCAGCAAAAGCTCCTGGGCAGGTTCACACACTTCTTGTGTCCTATGTGTGGGCTTATCCCTACATTTAGGTTAACAGTAATATGAGCTCACACCTATGAATCTCAACAAATTATAGAGGTTAAGGCCAGAAGGGACCACCAGATCATCTAAACCGACCTCCTGAAATGACAAAATTTCATCCAGCTCATAATATTACTTAAAGGTTAAAAAAGTACAGGCAAAACACACTGGAGGGAACACTCCCACACTGTGGAGGGAGGATGGTTCAGTAGTTAGGTGGCTAGTCTGGGTTTCATTCCCTGTTCTGCCCCAGAACCTCATTGATCTTGAGTAAATCTCTTAAACCCAGATTTTTAAAGGTATTTAGGCACCTAAATATGCCAATAGGTGCCTAGGGGGATTTTCAAAACTGTCTAGGTACCTAACTCTCACTGATTTCGAAGAAATTCTACAGAATCTATAGCACCAGTAGTATGGGATCTAGTCCTGAATTTAGCAGGCTGGAGCTGGGGAGGGGGCTTTTTAATTTATCAAATTAATGTATGCAGTTTTCTAGCTACACTTAAAACTATGCAGAGCATATGATCTATGGAATGAAAAGAGTAGTACAGCAGGATCCAAATGGGAGTCTTAGATAAATGGAGGAGGGTGTTGCACTAATACAGCAAGCCTTCCTGTTCACATAATGCCAGCAGAAATCAAAACACCTAAGGACAATGCTGGCTATCCATGTCACCTATCGCATTTGTAGTCAACTGGAGCTGGCCTCACATTTTTTACCTTATTTTTCTCTCGTTTTGGCAGGTTTGCATGGATCCCTTACTTCCTGCTGTGGGATCTCCTAGTCTGGGTAAAGCTGGGATGTCCCATTGCATATCAATCCCTATAGCCAGCTCTTTACCCTGCATTTCAGAATGTTACCGAATCTGAGCATAAATCAATAATCTTAATTTTCCTCCTGACCTACATATATAAAATTCAAGAAATTGGTATCCAAAAAATATAGCCATTTGAAAAATGTATTTCTCTCCTAGTCAATGAGAACTCATTTAGAAAACATTCTGATATTGAAATCCGGATCAAGAAAGTATATTAAAGTCCTTAGGTTGGAGTTAAGGTTACTGGACTATTAAGAAATACATATTTCTTTAGAGCTGATTAAAATGTATGCTTTTTTCGTGGACATTACAAGACTTGACATCTTTAACTATTCATTGACTTGCTTTTAAAATGCTTTTGTTTTATAAATAACGATAGCAGTTATTGATCACAGTTTTAGGGTAACTGCACCTGTATTCCCTCTCGGTGCTGCTTCGCGGGCACTCACTGGTTTCCAGCAACCTGTCTTGGGCGGAGACCTGTGTCTCACTACCGTCTGACTGGGAGTTTTAAAGCTGCACAGCTCCTGCCCGATACTGTCATATCCCCCAGCAAACCAGACTGCCTAAAAAGCCAGCGCCTGTGCTTCGCTTTCTCTCTGAGGGCTATGACCAGTGTGTGTTGCCCACAGTGATTTTACCACATAGTTCCTTCTAAGCATATTTATTCTAAAGGTAAAAAGCATTACAGAGACAATATTAAGGACAAAAAAAGAACCTACGAGCATGCTAAAAAACACTTAACAGTTACCCTTAACTCTAACCTATGGCTCTGGTGGGTTTTAGTCCTTCAAACCCCATAACTGAGTTTTCCCTATGGTTATCCCTCTTAGACCCAGAACCAGAACAAAAGCTGGGCAGATCAGCCATTTCTGTATAAATTGCAAGTCTTTGATCTTCGTCTTCTGTAACAGGTAATCAGCAGCCAATTACTCTGTCCTCAGCCTTCAAAGGGCTGGATTTTTGCATAATCCAAGTTGGGGTATTTTAACCTCCTTAAGGAAATCCACTTAACACTTATTATCCCCAAAGTCCATACTTGTCTGGCACATTTTCAATATAGTCTTTTCAACTCCCGGGTGTCACATATCCTCCCTAGGAGTAGTTACACACAATCCTGGCCCACATAATACATAAGTTATATGAAATAAAGTCTTTCAAGGATATTACAGGAAATCTCCCTATTGGTCACAACTACACAAGTGTTACTAATCAACATTAGCTATTTTTGAAAAAGTATTTTTTGGAATATGCCTCGATTTGTCATCTGTAATAAAAAGGCTGCATTGTGATTTAAACTGAATCACTGAGATAATACACTGTAAACATTCAATCTCAATGATCCATTTCATTTTTAAACAACAGAATCTTAAGCACATGCGCTACACCGTTTAAGAATCACACAAATAATATAAAAAGAAGCAATGATGCATTTGAAAAAAATTATGAAAAAACACAAAATTGATGACTACCTCTAATTCTATATCCCATTGCCACTAGGACTCAGACATTTGCCATATTTCAAGTAACCAGACTGAATAAATTAGCGAGGTCTTAGATTATTGGATATCTGAGAAAAACAGATGGCTTTTTTCCTAGTAAGATATACCTCCTAATTGAAATATGCTCAAACATCCTACTGCTGATTAAGTACATGACCCACCTGTCAATCTGACAGTTGCCAGCAAACTGATGCACTTGTGCTACATGAAAACTGAACAACAGGCACCCACTTGGGAGCTTACACCCATGTACAACGCTGGCATTTTCAATAAATGGTGAGGACAAAGGTCCAATCCAACCCATATTTAAGTCTACAGAAAGAGGCAGACCTGGTACCATGGGCATCTATTTAATCACTCAGATGCAAAGTATATTCCTAAACTGAAGCACTGGTTTCTGCATTTGAATTGTGAATTTCTGAAAAGCCTTATAATATGTGCACATACAGTGTAAATGAGAGAGATGCAGAGTGTCAATAAGCAAAGGGCCCTGATCAACACTCAAGTGAAAACAGTCTTCTTCTTGGGTTGAAGAATCTGATGGCAGGTTTTTCCGAGTGGAATTGGAGGCACTGACCGAGAGCACCAGTACCTTGCTTTTAGTGTGTCAGGTGAACTTCTGAAAATAGTCTTAGCTCTTAGCACATGCTTTATTTTTCCCTATTCTGCAAATATATTCTGACTTTTCTGCCCACCTGAAAAGAGTGAGCTAGATCATCATTAGAATGAATTTTTCACACTTGTGCTGCACCCTTCATTTCAAAGCACTTTAAACTGAATAGGCTGCTGATGTACTATAAGAAGGGAAGAGGAGAGGGAATTTTGGTCACAGACACTGAGGCATATCCCTTCTTGCCTGATGATGTACAGTATCTACACAGAACAGACAGCCCCTCTCTGAGGAGTTACTTGAAAGACACCCCCTTCCCCCAACAGAATACATTTAAAGGAACGACGCCTCCTTGGATTTGAAGCTGAAATTTTCATCAGTCTTGTATTCTCCACCTCAGGTTTGCCCTTCTAAGATGTGTTCATATAACAGGAGAACGCTAGTATCATTCAGATTTTTCCTACAGTTCCCAACAATGAAAGATACACTTTGATCTATGTATACACTTAGTGTGGGCCCAATCCTGGGAAGAGGCTTGTAGAGTGTAGACACAGACCCAAATACTGCACGCACATGGCCTTCCTCATGGCATCCTAGAACCTTGAATGAAAGTCCTTTGCCAGAGTTGAGCCTAAGGCTATGTCTAGACTACAAGTAAAGATGTGATTACAGCATGGGTCGTTACACTTGTGCCAGCTTCAATGTGCGTCACATGGGTCACACGGTAGTAAAGACGTGGTGCATGGGCTAGCTGCAGATATACAAGTATGCAGGGAATTTCGGTACATACTTGGCTTGCTAACCCATGCGTAAGCTTGTGCCACCCCACCTACATTACTGTTGCTACCCATGCTAACTAGGTAAAAGCTAGGATGGGGGTGCCTATCTGTGCTACAATCACGTGCAGATTTACCCTACAATAGGAGCTATTTGGCTGAGGCAAGTGGATACTACTTAAAATGTCAATCCACCAGTAAATTCCACAAGACCAAAATTAGAACATTTAAACTTCCCTCGGGTATTTTTAAAATCTGCATCCTTGTCCTCCCCAGACCAGCCTTTCATAGGTCAACATTTACTGCACTAAAAACAAAATCAAAATGTTAACAATTCAAGCTTGCTTTTAGAATAAATTATATAAGAAAACAAAAGATATCTGTATTTCATCATGGCAATATAAATTAAGAGGTCAATAAATAAAGCATAATTTATTGCAAATGCATCCCTAAAATTCAAACACTGTGAACACTTTCCCGTTGCATTCCCAACATTCTTCATTTTTATATTCTTAACAAAGGTTCTCTCCAAAGGAGAGGTTGTGTGTGCGCTGCAATGACAGCTGCTGATGGAAAATGTTCACTGAATGTACTGAACTTTAATTATTTAGGCCCACACTAATGTAAGAAGTATTAACAAAACTATCATGAAACCTTTAGCATCCAGATCTCTTCTTCTGACAACAGTAATGTCTTTTGGGTTTAAATGTTTAATGTAACCTAACTTTCTTTCAGATCTTGTGAAGAGGAACATTGCCACTCACTGGCAACATCAGTGTCAGTGCACAATTCAGAAATGTTTATGTGCATCTTTCAAAAGCTCTAAACCTTTATGGTACCTGTCAATAAAAAGCCCCATCAACATTTAAACTCTATATGCCTAACTGCCCACCTCAAACAAGAATCAGAAGAAACAGTCATCAAGGAGTAGGGTTAATTATTGTGCTCTGTTTTACTAGGACAGCATTTGTCTGAGAATTCCAAAAGTTCAAATTTCTGCTAATTAAAACAAAGAAATAAATTAAACAAATTACAACAACAACTTAAAGGCAGCCCTCTAGAGGGCAAAATGGTCACACGTGGCATGAGAGTTCCAGAAAAGGCAGGACCATAGGCCATGTATATTGCAGTTATGATGTATTTTAATTTCAGGAAGGAAGGTATAACTTGCTGCATCCACTTTGTGAAAATTGGAAGTCTACAGAGTTCACATTACGTATATAAACTTGAAATTTACACAACTTTTGCAGTGGGAACATGGGCATATATATCAGACATTAACATTAGTCATCAAGCCAAGGACGGTCTTCATCTTTGTCAGGCAAATATTTGACATTTAACTAAAGATAATTTACTCACTGGGCAAGCATTGATTACATTGCTGTGCAAACAACAGCTAACCTAAAATTGAGTTTTTGAACTATTTACACACCCAAGATATAGTTCTCCAGTTCATACAGATCCATATAAACTTCATATTTCATGGACCTATTGATTTAACAGAACTCCCTGATGGCTGACCTAATAGAATTAAGTGGATGGTTGGAAAGATAAGGAAGCAGACACCTCCCCCTCCCCCAATAATAAAGGCTGAGAGGTAAATCAAAACCGTTTTTATTAGAACTGTCCCTGCAAAGTTATCTGTGAAGATGAATGTGTTACATTTTTAGACCAATAGGAGGCTTCCAATAATGAGATAAATATTGTCTTCGGCATGGAAGAGCTGTTCAGAGTGACAACAGAGCCATTCAATTCATTATTTTAAAACAAGACAATCTGTAGATGCCATAGAAAATTTACAACCAATATGTAGTCACTCTGACAAAGGGCTCACATAGTATAATAAAAATTTCAAGTCAATGAAGTCCACAGATTCATCAAAAATATGGTTTAGTGGCCTGTCTTCTAAAACTCCTTGGGCTCCAACCTGACAGAAGTGTCACTTCACGCAATCTTTCCTTTCATCTCACGTCCGTCTTGTTTTCTGTTTTTTCGCTTGTCTCTTTGCATCCTCTGGGCCACCCACGTCTGAACCTGTCTGTCCAAGCGCCCGCACTCCTTGGAGTCGACTTGTCAGCTGTAACAGCAAGGGAATAAGCTGGGAAAGAAAGGGGAAGCAAGATATTATTATGATGGTATATGCATTTAGAATTATAACACTCTATAGTAATTCTCAGCCAAGCATTTTTAAAAAGAGATCGTAGACATGCCCTTTGTGCAACAGGTTCAAAGACTGGACCATGGTAAATTCTAAATGGGAAACAGTCTAATCCAAACCTCCTGGAAATCTTAAATGCTCAAATATTGTTTCTGTCTGGTTGAAATTAAATAATTAATGGCTACTCTGAATTCCAGCAAGCAAAACATGTAACGGCATTGGTGTTATGATCCCAAAGAGAAGAGAGGTTTGGGTCACTATGGAAGAAGTTAAATACACTTACATCAATGACAGCTGTGATTGGTTATCTGGCATTGTTCTTTCCAGGACCATCATCAGTCCAGCTGACCAAAACACAGAAGCAGCATAGGGACTAAAACACTAACGCTAAAATTAAATATGCAGGTATTTACGAAACTCTAAAGCATTTTGTTTCTTTTGTTGACTGACATTTAACCCTGTTTTCTTACTTCTATCTAGACATCCACATTGGTGGTACCCTCATTTTATGCAACAGAGTACAAAATGTTATGGGGAGTATTAGAATAGTAAAACAGAACTTCTACTACCTTATCGTGATTGTAACCAGCTAACAGCAGGAGCAGTGTCAGAGGCAATGCGATGTAGGATCCTTGGGGAATATCTTGTTCAGGCAACTTTCTCTGCAAACAACAATGGCCACTGGTTTTCAGAACGTTTCTTGCTCTTTTACCTATTAAAATCTCTCAACTTTAAATGACTAAAAACTGATTGACAATAGAGTTGTGTGGCATGTTCACCACTTACTATGTGACCAATTCCTGTTCAAGTGACATTGTAGGAGGACTACGTCCTCCATTGTAGAAGCAATCTTCATTCAGCTCAACTCACCTGTTAGCTGGGGAGTTTGTTTTTAAAGTTCATGCAGTAAGGCAAGTCACTACACTGCTTTTAACCAGGTATATTTGATGCACCTGACATGATACCTAAATATTGCTAGTCACATGGACTACTAGAGGAGCATCCAGGCACACCTGCATCCTTCACCCAAAACTGCCATTTCATGTTTCCCTCCTATTCCACTGGGATCGAGATGTGCACTGAGGCAGAAAAGAAACCATCCATTTAAGTGCCACACACAGAAAACATGGCTAGACTGGCAGAGGCAGAGCATGATCATACATTTTAAGATCTCTCTCACATGAGGGGTGGAAGTTTTACTCCATGTTAGTTTGGAGAATCCCCCTGCTTCCACCGACAGTCTTGGTTCCAAGTCTCATTCTTTACCAGTGGTAAAGAAGGACTCTCCTAAGTGACACTCCTTACCTGACTAGGAGAGTCATTGTGGAATTACTATGGCAACCTCTTTCCCTTTTAAACTCCAACACATTTTAGCCATTAGCAGATCTGAATTACAGTGTCATGGCTGCAACTCTTTCATGCCACTGCCATCACTTACTCCACAGGAGCTAGGTATGGCAGCTTATATGACAAGGATCAGATCATTTGTTTTTTGAGGCCTCATATGTATGCATGTTCCTCTGTGCACCAGATCCAACTTGCACTGAAATCAATAGCAAGACTTCCACGGGAGACAACGAAGTTAATGGAAGTCTTGCCATAGGCTTCAATGGAAGTCTAGAGAAGCATACAAGCGACAATACCAGGCACAATACCTCAAGTTCAACTTTGAAAATAAACAAGTTAGAACACTAGATACTTACAGTGGGACTGAAGACCAAAGTGATGTGTTTGTGGTATCCAGAGGCAGTGAACGAAACTTGCGGTTCGGTGTAATCATACTGGGATTTGGACAGTGTGGAGTCCAAGAGCACCACATAATTCTAGGTGTAAAAAATAAAATCAATTGCCAGCTCCAGTAGAAAATATCAGGTTCGTAGAGAGGAGACGATTCAAATGTAATAGTCAGTTTAACAAGCACCAAGCTTTCCGAGACACGTCTTGCTCCAGCACAAATACAGATCACATTTGTGCCACAAGCACTTGGGAAATAGTGCTAACATCTTTAAAAAAAAAAATGAAATGAATGAAACCAATAATTAATCATTAATATTACCTCTCCATCCCGGAGCAGTGGTGGGAAATGGAAAAACAGGGACTGGCCTAAGGAGACTGTTTGAATTGGGTTGTCAAGATTTTCACTTTTGTAAAGCTTCACCTGGGAGACGGGGAAACGCACAAGAGAAGGACAGTTATGAGGATGTACTGTAATAAATATTGTAGACATCGCCTATATAAGGGAGAACAGCATTTCAAAGTACAGTGCACAAATGTTAAAAGAAAATTCTGAAATCAACCTGGCAATTTAGAACACCTGGCACTGTCAAACTACAGAAGTTTAAAATCCCACAAACTGGCTTGGGATCTTGTAACCTGAGATCTCTGGGCTTGTAAAAACTCATCTGCTCCCAAGTACCTACTAGGGCTTTGGAGTTTTATATATTTTATAAAACTACTTCAATAACTTCACAGTAATTTGTTTTCTATATCTCCCCTTACAATTTAACGAATTTTGCATTCTCAAACATAACCTCTTCCTTTTCCATTGACCAGGCAGTTGGTAGGACCACATACAGTCCTTTTAGATGCAGGATAGCTAATTCTCATCAGTTCTGCCCTGTATCTCTGAGATTTCGGCTCCAACCAGAACAGCGATTGCCAGCTGTCCTGTCAGCTTATGCAGCCACAACAGGCTAAACTGAGGTCACAAAACCTCTCACTAAATGTTTATGCCAATCCTGAATGCATCTCTCTCCAGGATAAAAGTCTCTGCATTAAAAGACAAGATCTCATCCACACCTGCAGGATGCATGCAAGAATCAAAGGGTGCGTAAGATCAAAATTAATAACAGAACATACGTGCAGGCTTAAAAACTTGAAAATATATTTCATTCTAGAATAAGCTGCTTTAGTCACCAAGGCTAACTTGTAGGTTATGAATTCCCCTGAAAGAGCAGAGAATCATTCACACACACAGCCCTAGAGCAAGACATTTTCCGTTCACTCCTGTTCTGTGCATTTGGTGCTTCTAAGGTTTCCTGTAAAAGCCAACGACCTGGAATTAAGATCTTGGTAACTGAGGGGAGAAGGAGACAATCTGTTTGTAACCCGATACCTTGACTTTAATATTTTCCTTATTGCCATTAACACATTAACAGTCCAAATAAAGCAACTGTTTGAAGCTGGGGAACACAGCATTAAATCCTGTACTCAGGCCCTGAAACCATTTGGCCTGATTTTCAGATGCCTTCAGCACTCCCATCACCACTGAAGCCAATGTGAATGTGAGTGGCTCAGCTCCTCCTCAAAAAATGAGACCAAATTATTTTAACTCCTAACTTCAGGCACTCGAGTTTAAAAATTTCAGCCATGCTACTCATTTCCTATACTGCCATAAGCAACTGTATTCTCATCTGGGCATATTCTTATGATAAGTTTTCATTCATGTGATCTCTTTTCCCTAACAAAACCATGTGTCAAGACTTCTAGCAGCAAAGCTGTTTTAGGGTCAAATCCAGTTCTCTGATCCAGAGAGGCTCTCCCAATGGGAGAGCAAACGATTAGATCAGAGCGCCAGTCCAAAAGAGATCACTACTCCCTAGCTCTGGACCGTTCCATTGAGAACACTTTACTTTCACTGAAATCTCAACTCTAACTAGAATGCAATTCAGCTTTAGTAAGTAGTTAGAGAGTCACTAATAATCTGAATGTAATTTATAGTCTGGCTACTGATCAACTGCCAGCAACCTAAGACATAGTTATCTTGGAGTTGAAGGAAAATACTCTGGAGTAGGATTAAAGGGCTGGCTTTACACTTACCCATAACGTAGAGAGATACTCTGAAGATGTGATCACATTTCCACTTAAATCAAATTGGTTAATTTGTCGGAATGCAATAATATTCACATTATCGATGTCACTGTTCCCAACCTACAATATACAAGCACAGGAACATTTACATTGCTAGGAGGCAAAATTAACAGAACACAGAAACTGCTCAGAATTTTAAACAAACACTGGTTTTCTTACTATCATAGTCCCATGGAAACTTGAAATCTGTTTCCAATCATAATTGTTTTTTCTCCATTGCTTGAGCAGAGCATGCTCATTTGTAAATACTGTATCAGCATAAGGCTGCCTGGTGCCATGGTGACAAGCACTGTCTTACCAGGCTAGGACCTGCATAGACATTTGAGAAGTATAGAACATGCAGGCTAAATTGTAAGACCACCATCCTTGAAACAGTCTAACCTCTGTGGGGTATTTAAACACCAGATTCTGACTGATGTCAGACAAGACTATTTTTCTAAATAACCTCATTAAAAAGTGGTTGTGACTGAAACAGGTGCTTCTTGGATTTCTGTATTAAAAAGGGACACTGGTCAAGTGGTGGTAGACCTCAAAACTAGCTATATCATGAGTAGACTGAATCTGGAGGGTCTTATACCTTTGAAAGACAAAGAACCCAGAACCTCTCTCCAGCTGGAAGGAAACAGCACGCTAGCTAAGAGGAGAGTAGGACAAATTGGTGTACATAGGCTATCATTCACAGCACACTGGCACTGATTTGTTTTCTGCAACTTGGGTGGCCTCTTCCCTCCCACCTAAGCAGCAGGCATAATTAGCATGAAGAGTGCAAATGCTTGAAGAAATTCTGCTCTTTTCTTTTGCTGCAGTGAAGGAAAGCCTGGTCAGGCATCCATTTTATCCTGAGTAATGACCATCTCCACAGAAAGATTTTAAACAACTAATGGCAGGCTAATTAACCTCTGCTGGATGTCAAGAGATAAATGAGAGGCAACTAAACAGAATCTCTAACGACTGAGGAATATTCATGAAATCTGATAAGTTTTAAGTTCAGGAGGTTTTTATTAAATTTTATGAAGATCTACAGAGCTTAGGGTGAGCAGGTGTTCGATTTTATAGGGAACAGTCCCAATTTTTGGGTCTTTTTCTTGTATAGGCTCCTATTACCCCCCACTCTTGCCTGATTTTTCACACTTGCTGTCTGGTCACCCTAACAGAGCTGAACCAGTAATTTTGCCTGCAGGAGGACTTCATGATCAGGACCATATAAACAAAAACAACAGAAAAGATATCTACCATATGTAATTAAGTGTAAAATATAAGTATACTATAAATAATTGAAAGACTTGCAAATGCTAAGAAACAAAATCCTTCAGAGTTGCTAGCTAATGTTTCATTGTCTGTCTTAAGGGAAATCCAGAAACAGTGTCTTGTGTTAATTCCCTAGACTCAGATACTTGGTGACTGAAAATCACTTATTTCAAACTTGGTTCCTATTGGGGCTTCATTTAGTTTAAGCTAATATCCAGCATGAAGACATGGATTTGGTGAAGGTACCTTGTTTGAACCTTCTGGTTCAAAACAGAATCCAGTCAGCTACTCCTCTGATGGAGAATATGCCAAATACCAAAACAGACTCAAGATGTGTACAACTCATATAGAGATCTGAACTTTCTTAAAGTGAAAGCAAGGACAGACCCAGGATTCCAGATCAGTGTGCAGAGCTATCAAAGAACTCTCCCAGCACTGCTGTTATTCTAATATGACCCAGCATAGTGACCAAGGTACTACCTCATCCTCAATGAGCCAACATAAACCTTTTGTTTATTTCCTTATGCAGATGCTCAGGGGAAGGAAAGGACTATAGTTTGTCTACAATGGATTCAGAGGGGAGAGAGGTCCTTTGGGAAGGCTGGGCTCCACATCCAAAGTCATAGGGGTGCATTTAACTTCAGGGATGGAGGAGTCTTTAGGTACTATTTGTATTTACGTTACCCTGTTTTTATTTCTGGTTATAAACCATATTCCCTTGAATATAATCCCTTGCTGACTGCCTCAGTTTGAGTCAATGTGACATCTTAAAATTCAGGTCTAGGGCCAGAATTTCAAAGTTAATGAGGTGTCTAAAATGTAGATAGGCCCTACTGGTATTTTCAAATGCATCTAAGCAGGGTTGAACTCTAGCTCCCATTGAAATTTCCAACATTAAATGAAACCTAGCAGAGACAACCAGCAACTCTGATGCCTTTTAATAAAAGGTTCAGGTTTTAAAAGATGCCAGAAGAAATTACCTCAACTGCACGATGCTGTGGTAAGGCTCTTTCAATATGATCATTGCCTTCAGCTTTGAGCTGGATGTGATAAACACAACCAGGCTAAAAAACAAAATTCAGACAAATCCCATTGTTCAGTTATGTTAGAACCTTTATCATTAACAGAACCAAGATATTCAAACGGCTTTAAAAAGCTAAGCACAATTCAGTTCATAATTCACCACCATAAATGGATGCAGCCCTATTCACTGAAAGTTTCTCTTGCCATGCAACAAAAATGTCACTGAATAACACTATCTAAAAAGAGAGGATCCCTTCCTGCAGAGACAAGAGAAGTTTTAAAGGGCCAGGATTGTACTTCCAATGGTTTATCAGAAGGAACGGTCTGCTATGCAACATTTTACTTACACAGAAAATGCATTAAACAAGGTTTAAAAACAGATCAAATAGTCCCTTTCTATATTCAATAAACACTCTGCAATTTGGACTTTTGAAAAGCGTAATTATGTCAGGTTAATTTATGCTGCTGTCAATGAAGTAAGGACAGCACACCTTGAGGCAGGAAACCATAGCTGTGCAAAACATGACAAAATGCAGGAAGCAAGGGCTCTGTTTATGATCCAGTATTCTATAGTTGATCCTAGACATACTAGTCTAAAACTTCTGGTTCAGGTCTTCATCCAGAACTGTTTACTGTATCTAAAATATGCATGCACAACTGCCTGAGAAGACAGATATGTTACTGCGGTATAATTTCACACAAGAAAGTAAACACTGTCCAAAGTCCTCTTTGCCTAGGATACTAGTACTATTCATGTGTATATTCATACCCATTAGATATATCACATTTACTGTGTGTTATTCTAGCTGAACAAGGGAAGTGCAAAAAGATTCTCCCAAGGCCCCCACAGAATACTGACAGAAAGTTCTGTAGGATGTACACTAATGAATGTTTCTCTTTTACTGCAGTTAACAATTACTATACCTCAATGTCTCCTACCACAGCCAGACCAAAGGGAGTCTGATCAGGCAACTGTGATGAGAAAATACTAAGCTGTGACTAACTATAAAATGCATTTTATAGTTCCGTTAACACACACAACACTATAAAAGCAAACAACGCTGGATGCATTACAATCCTTACCACAAGTCCACGAAGTCTGAATTTACCCTCTTCGTCTGTTACTGTGTCTTCTCCATAGATATTACACTCTTTCTGCCCCACAGCTTCTACTGAAACTCCTTGTTCAGGTTCCCCATTTAAAGAAGAAACTGTACCATAGCAGCTAGGGGTGGAAAAGATGGATCCATTACTACATCTATGTGGCTGCTGCTGACACATACATTAAAGACACTCCACTGTTACAACAGATACAAAGATCCAAAGGAAATAGTGTATCATTTACTTTGACTGGTCCCATACTTCTTGATGGGAATCACATCTTAAAAGGAAATGGTTTAACAGACAAATCTCTGTCTCCCACCAGCTTTGGTGCAAACCCAACTCATTGAAGTTGCCAAAGCTCTTCAATCCATGCTCATTCAATCATAAAACCAAGTCCACGGAGTATGCATTTTTAAATGAAGACTGCTTTTATGATGCACAGTATGAGGAAGTTAAGTTCTACCCTGAAAAGCCGCCATAAACAACTGGCACAGAGGTATGTCAGGAAAAAATGTGAAAGTTTGGCTTAATGCCCATCCATGCAGACCAGGGGTTAATTTTGGGTACACAAGCTAAGCGGGACAGTGAAGTATCTCAGCTCTACTCACCTGTAAGCTGTTCTGTGACCAGTTATTGTGATTTTAAGATTCTGTCCCTCCTGCACTTCGATCATTTGAGATGATGGTTCAAAGCGGAACTCTTTCATCATGGGTTTAAAGTAATACTGCCCTGGGCTCTGCAAAGAGGCATCAAGCAATTTCAGTTAAATTGCCATTAATATACCCATAATAATTCACCTGGCTCCTACCAATTGCATTTCCTAAAGAGTTCCATGCTATATGGGCTAAGGTTTCCCCCCAACAGCCACATGCCATGCTGTCTTTCAGAACAAAAAAAGAAAAACGCGAGAAGCACTTGAGAAGAACAGGGAACATATGGGACCATAAACCAACGCTGCTCTGCTGAGGAAGAGCATGAAATACAAAGGGCGAGGGAACTGCAGTGTTACCTTTATTACAAGACCTCAACAACAGGTGAGTGACCAGGAAACAAGAGATTCATGGGAGAAAACATGGCTCGTGTGTAAATACTGGTGTGAACAATACTCTAACTGGATTCCATCCTCAAAGAATCCAAGAGTATTACAAACTAATGTGTTTGCTTTGTGTTTACAAGCTGCATCTAGAACTGCAGCCCAGCCTAGTCTGCCTGCTATGTGGGGAGAGTCAGAGTAGGAGTCAAGAAGCACAGTCTTTCCTGGTTAGTTTTCTCCCATTTCCACTCATTAAAATCAGGTTGCTGCTTATAAAACTAAACACAACACTTGCTGGGGGACTCATGTCTATCATGAATGGGTAAGATGAGTGGGGAGAGAATATGGGCTCCCAGTACTGAAGGGTATTGCTAACATCTCCATTTTGGAGGGCAAGGTGCGACTGAACATAGACATACATATATACTTCCAGAATAGGGAAAATTGTAACTGCGTGAACATTACCAGGTTGGAAAAGGTCAGCATGCCATCGTCCTGGGTAAGGAGGTTAGACCGGAACATCCCTCCACTAAGGGATAAGAGAACTCCAGCAAGAGGCTGGTCATCTTCAGCTTTAATCTGTTTTTAAAAAGCAGCAATGATCAATGAACACGAGCAATGCTACTGAACTTTGCAATTTACTTTATAAGGCATTAACATCATTGGAAAATTACTGACAGTATCAAAGTAGTTATGAAAACAATGGTCTAAATTAAGAGCACACACACAAAGCCAGTATTTTGTAAGCGATTCTAACACCTTCACTGTAATACATGCAAGATAATTTCTGCATAGCAAGTCACGGTCCACCAGGGAGATTTGTTCCACTAATTAGTGACACCAAAATCATTCCAGGGCAAAATCTCCCCACATCCCACAATTATTTCTCTGCATTTGGGTTTTTTGCTCTTGAGGCTTTGACTGCATACTCTCTTGTGAGGAACTTGAAGCGTGAAGAACATTACCTCAAAAGTCACTCCAGCAAGAGCAAAAGCCTTGAAGTCCCCAACTGTTCCCTCTACTTCAGTTAAAACAAACCCTTCTTTCTGTGCAGTAATAGTATATTCCAAATCACTGTGGAGAGGGCCAACGCTGCAAATAAAAGGAAACAAGAACCAGTTAAAAAAAAAAAAAAAAAAAACCTACCAAGAAGCATTCAGACAGTACACACACACAGTTTCAAGTTTATAGTCCTCACAGCATTCAAACTAGGGCAACCCAAAAGACAGAAACAATTGTGCTATTTACCTATAGGCACCTTTGTCATCAGTGAAAACTGTGATGAGTGGTGAAGTCACTCCCTTTTCGCCAATGATAATCTCAACGCCCTCCAACTCAGGATGAATCTGCCCTTCCAGAAATAAGCCTGCCTTTCCATGAATCTCTATCAGCTTCCCAGGGCAGCTTTCTTGGAAAGGAAAGAAAACAGACAGTAACAATATACTCACCCTGTGCTCTACAGCAACATCTCAGCATCATCAGAAGTCACTGACTGAAGTTCTTTGGCCTGAGTTATGCAGGAGGTCAAACTAGATTTACTAGATTAACTCTCAGATAAAGCACTGTGTATTATACACGCTTGGAGAGGAATCAAAAGGCCATAATACACTCACAAGTGACTTTACTATTTCAAAGCTGGGGGGGAGGGGAACGAGGGAGGAGGCAGCGTGAGGGAGGGAGACACCTTGTGCCACATTAACAACATTATCCTGAAAAAAAAGGCATAAAACCATTTGTGTGCAAGAATTAAAAACAGTACAGCCTGGGACAGTATTCAAATGTGTATGAGATACACAGACAGTCCAAGACTTTCTTAGAGGTATCAAATATCAGAAGGCATTCACCTAAGAACCAATGGCATATTGGGCATAGCCAAAGAATTTGTAACTGTACTGCAAACTATCTGTAGATGGCAAAGATATTATCAACTAATTTGTTTCATGAGGACTATTTTTTATTACTTCGTTACAAAAAAATCTTTGGCAACAGAAACCTAGATTTGCCAGATGAACTGTAAGACGAACAAAAAAAATACAAAAATAGAAATCTATCCCAATAGCTAATTGATAGAGCTAATCACAATCAAAAGCTCAAGTCTGTTCCACTATAGATGTACTCTCTTCATCTGTGTAATGAAAGAAAAGACTTGACCATACAGCTATAGCTTTAGTAACCCTGCCTTACAACACGTCTTGCACAAAAAAATTTCAATTTATTATTATTGATATTGTTATAGCGCCTAGTGGGTATGAACAGGGACTCCTGAGGGAAACATCTCTCTTTATTATCCTGCAGCTCAAACACTACATTTTCAATGTTTAATAAGTGAAAATAGGCCATACAGAAACTGTGCTGCAATTGAAAGGGCCTACATAATGCCAGAACAACCCTAGAAGAACAATTTATGAATTGATCTGTGGGAATGTGACTTGGCTTTACACTGTACGTTTACTATCTTACACATATTTACCTCCACTGACAATTGTTTCCACAGAGGCTGGATAGAAAAGCAGCTCTTTTGATGAAGGTGTCACAGTGATTTTCTCTCCAGACCTAGATAACTCAAACAAGATCAAGATTAGCAGCTCTCATAACACTGCCTAGTGATTATAATACCCATCAAGAGACTTTAAAAAAATCAACTAACAGTAAGCTATTAAACACTGACACTATGTAGTACAATTTCCTTTTTAGGCTGCAGCCACAGAACATTACCACAGGCACTAAAGTAGCTTGGACACATTCCACCCAGATGATAGTGGTGCACACACAGTGTGGGAGAATGCAAGTTGGATAACATTAGACAACAGCACCAAGAAAATGGTGCTGCATATCTGTGTGCCATAGTACCTTGCCCAATATGAAAATTCATATGAGAATGGCCCTTGAAGTTCTTCCACCATTTCTTGTACTGGTGGCTTTGTTCCTTCCTCTTCCTGACTCTTCTTTTCCCTCTCCTGTCTGCGAGCCTCAATTTCTGCCAGCTGTTGCTCTCTGCGCAACTCTTGCAGTGACTTCAGGGGTCCTAGAACTAAGGCAGGTTCACTGTCAATTGAAGACCTGAAAGTGGAAATGAGAAAACGGAACAATCTCTTTGGAATTGAGGCTACGTGCTCATTACGTCTGCAATGACACAAGCCTCTCTCCTTGTTCCATACTGCTCAAATCTCTCCGGTTTCCTCATTTTCTTTATCCATCCTCCTTTCATGCCACTACCTATTCGAAGTGCAAACAAAACTAAAGCAACTTCAAAAGCAGAACCAACTTCCCTCCCGCATACCAGCCATCTAGTCCCAGAAACGCACGTTCACAGAAGACACAGAAAGCCTATCATCAACTTAGCCTAGAGGAAAATTGCCTGGTTTACTCTAGAATGGGGAAAGATTGAAGCTTCACATTTTGAAGCTACTTGACCACAGCAGCTCAGTTACACAAAACAAATGCAAGCCTGTGAGAGCTCATATTTCATTTGCCAGTGCTCTGAAACTTTAAA
Source organism: Chelonoidis abingdonii (assembly GCF_003597395.2). Classification (NCBI taxonomy): domain Eukaryota; kingdom Metazoa; phylum Chordata; order Testudines; family Testudinidae; genus Chelonoidis; species Chelonoidis abingdonii. Next base: position 19,134,182 of record NC_133777.1, read on the forward strand.
AACCTCAGCGAGAGCCTTGCTTAGAGGTACAAAGTATGCATGGTCAAAACAGCTACAAAAATAAAATCAAGGGGACCAAGTGCTGATGCTGAAGGACAATAACTTCAAGTCACCAGTCTTCATAAACAAAAACAATGTTTCAAGTCAGGTTTGGACCCCAGTTCAAGTTGTGAAAACAACCTTGACAGAAATTAAGATCAATAGAAACATTTCAATTTAGACAATATATACGTGCACTATATATTGAAACAACAAAACGTTTCCCTGCAGCACCTGAATCCCAAATACAGTAGCATTAACATTTATACAGCATTCTAGGTGCATAAGGACTATACACATATATATGATCATTCTCTTGGGGAAAATGAGCTAGAACTGAAAGCTGACCTGGCTAGTCTACTTTTATTGTCCAAGATGAAGAAAACGTACATAGGAAAAAGCAAACCATAACTGTGAAAAGTCAATTCCTTCTTTTACATTTAGTTCCATTATAATAGTCTTGCTCATGCTTCAGATCCTTGGAAGTAGGAATTTTAAAAACAAATGGAGGGTTTTTAACATAAGAACTGTCCCTTAAGATCTGGGACATGTTTTCCTTCATTTCATAAAAGGCACTTTCTCTAGAAAGCTTGAAACAGACTAGAGCAGACATGCTGTGGACCAGCAGTAGTCTGCAGAGCACTTGCTGGTGGTCTGTGGAGAGCTGGTTGGTTGCATGGTATTGTATCTCCTTGTTTGTGGCTGTTAAGAACTGTATTTAAAAAAGCTAACAATTTGTTGCTGTTACTTTTCCAAGTAGTTGCTGTAGCTGCACAGGTTTGTTATGCTAAGAGAGGTGAGGCCCTGCAGGGAAAAGCACTCTCTTTTAAGATGATTTCCATACCGTAAGAAAGCCTAAGAACCCCATAGTAGAAAATGTGAATATGAGCAAAGCTCTAGTAAAGCTCTGATCATTAGCAGCCTCATCCAAACAGATACAGCACCTCCAACAATTACAGTGTTCACAAATCAGTACTCCCTTGTGTGCTGTGTGTTTAGCTGAACATAAACGGGCACATTAGTGTGTAATCACTCTGCATGGTTCTCTTTTTATAGCTTCTTTACATCAGTAACAGGCCTCTAAAACAGAGGACTCTCTCTTTGAAGTACTAAAAGAAAAAAACAGATCCCAGGATTAGAAAATTCAGAACAGGCTAATATGTCGATTCCTCCTTTAGATTCCAGCTAAGGGGCAAGTCACTAACAAATATGAATTCTTGGAAAACCATAATCCGGGGTTGTTTGTTTTTTTAACCCTGGTACAAATAAGTATAAAAGGGCTAAACAGGAATCAGGAGACAACGTTCAAAACAATCATTAAGAAACCCTTATAAATCCATAGAGAATCCCAAGCACACAGCATGACCTGCTACTCAAAGAATGCTGTGGCTAAAAGTGGGATCACTCAAGAAGCAGTCATACAGCTGTGCTATAGATTGCAGTATTAAAAAACTGAATAAAGCTTTATGCAATAGATATCTTTTCTTTTCTTTTTTTTTAACCACAAGATTTCTTTGTTCTTACTTAATCGTAACAGTCACCTCCATCAGTTTATCTGTTGTTATTGTTCCCAGGACATGGTGTCGAACTGCAGTGAGTGTCAGGATACTGGGAGAAGATCTGAAAATCAGAGCAGCAAAGAGGTGAACTCAGTATCTCCTCCTTTTAAAAAAATTGAAACAAAAGCATCCCATTTAGCTGAATTTGCCCCCAAGAATCCCGTGCACTTTATAAACTTGGAAATACAAGTTATATAGGGAAGGCAGTGTGGTCTAGCTAATAGGACACTGCACTGGAAGTCTATTCATAGGGCTGTCACTGATCTGTTCTATAACCTTGGGCAAGTCACTGCCTGACTCTAGGCCTCTGCTCCTCCTCCCAATCTTTGTCCGTCTTGTCTATTTCAACTGTATACTCTTGGGACCAAGGTCTCCCGTTATGCATTCGCACAATGGAGTTTCACTCTTGGTTAGTATCTCTGGGTGCGAGTGGCATACAAGAGTGAGACTACTCCACCCACCAAGCCAGGCACAACCAGCTCAGGTAGCTCACCACTGCACAACAGCAGTTTAAGGGGAATACTTTATTCAGTAAAGACTGCAGGCAAAAGCAAAGCAGGTAGAATGTAACTACCAGGGCTGGAATTTAGACATAACACTATGGGTAGTTACACAGTGCAATTCATCTTTGTGCACTTTGTTACAAGTCTTTTGCATGCCAATCCTGACAAGTGATCAATGGTCTATGTAAAAAGCCATTTTGATGTTTGCTACAAAGAAAAAAATTATTATTCAGAGAAACAAAGCTGTCAAAAATATCAATTTAAAATGACAAAAACATTTTGAAAGCTTACTAGTTTTAAAATATGGATGAGACTAGTTTTTGGCCATATCTAATGAACATGAAAGTCTCTCTCCTCTTTCTAACATTGTTGTGATAAGGACTCCCTCTACTGGTTAAAATGGCTCACTGTCAATATTTTAAGCTTGATTTGATGAAAGTCTCAGGTGAGGAAAGCATCTTGAAAGGGTATTATGGAAGATACATGTCAAATGCATTGGGTAACATTTGTTCTTACGTGTCATAAATGTAGTACTTGTGCTCAAACTGGTGACAGGAACGTGGGGTCACTTCATACACACCTGAAGAGTCAAAGACAGAAGCACTGAAAAGATTGAAGTTTTGTGTGTTAACATTCAGCAGAATTCTAACGACAGAATATGGCCAAAATTTGCGCCATTTAAAGCAGTTTAGTTAAATCAGTGCAATCCCTTCTGTGGGCACTAACAAATTGTTTTACCTCACTTGAATACCAGAGAGAATACTATAGAGGCACTATGGGCTAGTCTCCAGATTTTCCCAGACCACACTGATACAAACAGAATTAGGCAGCAAGGCAGGTGGGGACATGCATAGTCTGTTGTGATACTTGTGTGGACACGAACTGAACAGGGTTACTTGTAACCTATTAAGATGACTAGTCTCCAACTGGTTACTGACCACTGCAGTATCAATAAGACAACTGACTTTAACAATGAACTGAAGATCAAGGCCTAATACTGAGTTAAACCCAGAGTTGTGTGTTGATTTTCCTACTAAGCAGGCTATCGGGGCATTCAGCACAGAAAAGTTTTAAATCAAACTTTCTGAAGTTCCTTTTTCTGCTTTGAAAAATCTTTGTTATCTTCTATTTCAAACCTTTTCCAGAAGGAGCCCTGGACTGCAATCAGACCTATGGGATTTGTGATGTCACATCTAGAAAGGGAAAGCCCAGTTATGAACAAAATATATGAACCTTTAGCCTGCTAAATTTAAATGTTCAAAGATCAGTGCCTTTGATCCAATTCAATGAAAGTTTCTTACCTCAATTAGTTTGTGAGGAATACACTACCCCTAACAGAAGAACTAAATAGTATGAGAGACTGCATAAGCCTTACAAGGTATTTCTATATGAACAGGACTATAGTAAACTATCATTCAGAGATTTAAGGGACCCCAGAAGATCAGTTACTTTAAAAAATATTAAACTTCCAGCAATGTTTTAAATCAACATTATAAAGAAGCTACCTGGCTTTGAAAGACAGAATCGATTAACTCCTTTGGACAGGTTATAAACACCAACATTCTCTGGTCCATTTCCATCCTGGTAAAATTCCTGAATGAGGGACCCCAATACAAAAGATTATCAGCAGGTACCAACAAACAGTATTTACATGGCAAATACTAATTACAGCACTTCTATAGCAGTTTCCAGCCAAAGATCTCTATGCCCTTTACAAATGTTGACAGGCAAATCTCAAAGAGCTCTAAGCCTAAATACTCTTGTGAATTAAATATTGTCCTTATTTTACAATCCAGGGGAGAGGGGCAGTGGCAGGCAGAGAGATCGTTTGTCATTGTCACATATGATGTCAGTAGTATAGCTGGGAACAGAACTCAGATCTCCTGACTCCCATTCCCGTGCTGCAACTATGGGTATGTCTACACTATAATGTAAACCCAAGGTTAGTGGGACTCAAGTCAGGGGACCCATGGTTAGGGAACCCTGGATTTGAGCATCGCCTACTTTGTATTTTAACTCTACGTTAAGCCTTTTCTAACTCATGCTCAAACCTAGGGATCTGGCATCCACTGAAGTGCACAGACCCGAGTCAAAGTAACCATATCCCAGAGTTCCTAGCACCCTCCTCCCCCCCCCCCCGAAACGTGGCCGCTCTAGCCATGGGACCATGGTGTACTTTGGGAAAACTTTACCATCCACTTTGCAAAAGCCTTGATCAGTTCACTCTCCATTGCAAACCCAGGCTCTCTAATAGTGTCCTTGCAGATGGGTGATCAAAAGAGAATGGGTTCATGCAGACCTGAGCTGCTGCATTTGCAAAGGGCACGGGGCTTCCATTTTCCACAGTGACCCTCATACAATTCTACGTAATACTCTATCATCTCTGAAATGTGTTGGACAGAGCTTTCAACCAGGATAACTGCAGAGATTCCCAACTGTGTACACGTCGGATTGTGTTAAACTGTGCTTGTAAGAAAACATGAGAACATGTCACGTACATACCAGTGTAATTGCATGAGAAAGAGAACACCTCAGCATATACCCAGTCTGCCTGAATTCTATTCCAGACACATCTTCCTCCAGAACTTCCAGCTCCAAAGACTTATTCTTCCAGCACCAGTCTTCATGTACAATGCTTACTAGAAAACATGCAGGACAGAGAAACTCTGTGATTTATAATGGTGGGAACAAAGGTTGTCCTTGCTGCATGGATGTCTCATATGACTCTGATTGCTCCCCAACAAACACTTGCCCATCCCAGCTACTCAACAATTTTAAACCCATTGAATACGGATGTGGCAACAGGTTTGGGGCAGCCTAATCAGCAGCACGTAGCCATGCAGCATAACTGCAAATCCAAGTGCATTTTGCTACTGAAAAACTGAACGCAAAACCTTCAAGCTGTTCCCATTTCCTGATCTCATTGTGGGTGTGACACTGTGAAAGGTGCCTAGAGGAGTTGCGATTCTTTGAAAATCTCTCCTTATAAGATTACGTTTCACTGCCAGGTTTAAGACGGAAATCTCAAAGAGCGAACACTTTACAGTGGCCTGGTAAGGGTTTCTAAAACACTGTTAATGGTAGTCACTCAATTACTATAGGAGTTGGGAGAATGACAGGTGGAAGAATAAGGGCATGATCAATGCTATCAGTTTTGGCATAACTATATTTACGTAAATGGCCCTTTGATTTACACCAGCTAAAGACCCAGGCCTGCATGTATAATTCCCAGAGCCTATGGGTCTTTGATTGTAGATTGATTTCAGGGCTGGATACAAAGGGCAAGAAAAGTTGAGGATATTCATTTGTAATATTTTCCAGCTACTCTCAAGCATCATGTATCCAACTTGTGAGGCAAGTACTGGAGTACAGCAGGACTAAAGCCAGTTTAAGGAAAGGAAGCAGATTACAGTTACAAATTTAGTTACTGAACTAGCATATTGAGAAATTCTCTCTAACCCTACTTTTATATTTGCCAGGTAGCACATTCTCAAATGTGAAAGCCACAGAGTCCATCTTTGCAGAAAGCTGGAGACTGCGCTTCTCTCCCTGGCGGCTCACAGCCTGCAGAGCCACCATCAGATCACCACAGGAATCTGTGAAAACAAGCAAGACAGACAAAGGAATTACAATGACTTCTAGTTTGCAAACCAAACCCATTTTTCACATCCTGAGCTCTATGACTACAGGAAATTAATCTTTTAAGGGGATTATTTCTTAGGCACTCATTTACCAGAGCTTTGCTGTATTTTTTTAGCTAGTTTTAGTTCATTAAACCACAATATATTCTTGGGGACCAGCTGGTGATCTACTGGGAACTGACAAGCAGAGGCCCAGATTAGACTCCTGGGTTAATCCTCTATACACAAGTTGCAGGGCCTAAAAACACAGAGAGAATGTTCAGTCCCTGGAGAAGGCGCATGGGGAACAATTTAGCTGCAACTATGACTAATTCCACAGAATTCTGACCCCAGTCCTTTCTGCTGGAGTTGGCAGACAGTTGGGGGTGAGGGTGGGTGGGGGACAAGGGGAACCTCAGGACACCATGTGCCGCTTGCAGGACCTGCTGGGAGGAACAGGGACATAGTCAAACAAGTGTACTCTGTGAGTATGCTTGGTGGTAGTTTAGGCCTTGAGCCTACAAACACTCATGTGCACAAATAACTATTTGTGAAGTTTGTTCTTGTGGCAGCGTTTACATTAAATACACTATCCTTGCACCGGAAAGATACACACTTGCAATCAAGACGTATTATCTATCAGCTGGTGGGTTACAGCTGTAAAAGATAAAGTAGTTAGTGTGTGCTGGAAGTGTGTTTAGTGCAGTACAGGACACACAAAGAGCCTCTGATTCTGCACACACTTAAGTAGATACATAGTTTTACTAATGCAAGACACCCCAATGGCCCCAACAAAGAGAAGTCTTATTGGACTGTAAGGACTTCAGAGCAGAGGTTCTCTCTGTCAGCGTTTTGCATAACATAAAGCACCCCTGGCACCACACATTAAGAAGTCGGCATTTACCTAGGTTAGCACAGCCTGCAGATTGGTAACTAGTACTGATCCTAACAATGCTCACGTTGTGCTCAGGTGCAGGGATATCACACTGACCACGTACGCTGCTAAGAAGTCACCACCCGTGCTTTTACTTTCAAGGCAGGTCTTACCCAAACAGGAGATTTTCCCCGAAACTGATGCTAGAAACTGAGAAAAGGTCACATCCATCACTGGCCTGTCTGCAACAGTAACAGGGAAAGTTTTTGGTTTCAAAGCAAGTCCTGCTCTGCTTTCAGCCTCCGGAACGATTACCTGCAGGGTACACCACATCACCAGAAGCTTTTATTTAAATGCTACAATAATTGTACAGCACACAATTTATCAGGGATTAGTGGCTGGAAATTTACTGTATATCTCAGAGAAAACAGAACTTGCCCTTCGGTGTATTTGCTTTTCAGGATTATCTGGTCACTACTGTAAAAATATAGTTCTACAGAGACACAAGTGTGAGAGAGTGAGGCCACATCCCGGGGAAAACAGATGGAGGGAAGCTTCCTCTTTCTTACACTATCCAGTCTAGCCTCCTCCTAAAAGCTGCTGAGAAACCTGTGTACCAGGAAGCCACCCAACAGTTTAGTCATGATGACCTGCCAATCCCACAAGTGGCAACTGATAGGAACCACCACTTTGGTAATGTCAGCTCTGTGAGGGCCAGGGCAGCCTGTATCTATGAGTCGTCAACCATCTCCTAAAAGCATGCTTCCTAATCCTTTTCCAGTGGGAAACAGCTGCAAGTTCCTGAGCTCTCAGCTGGAAGGGGATCATCATGTGTGTCAGCCTTAGTTGCGCCTTGTATCTCAAGCAGACACTTAGGCTATGTCTACACTTATGCTAGTGTGTGGCATTCATACACTGCTCTCCCCCAGTACAGGTATAAATAGCAGTGTAGACAGTGAGGTACTATTTAGGCAAATAAAGCCATGTCAGAACCTTAGGGTATGTAACCTACACAGCTCTCTGCACACCCAAGCAGTGCCTGTCAAAGCTATACTGCTATTTTATCAGTGTAGCGTCCCGCTGCTGAAGCCTTTCCCTGCCAAAGTGAAAGCAGGGAGCTGCTGGAGCCTTTCCCCACAGCTTCCCTGCTGCCAGTCTTTCACTGCTGCATGTAGCTATACATACCCTGCACACTATCACCAGCACAGACAAAGCCATAGAGAGCAGGAACAGGCAGACTGCAACAAGTTGTCTGACATGTCTTACTCACACGGCAATATAATAGGACAAGATGGAATGGCAGACAGGATTTCAAACCAAAGACACAGATGAAAAACAACACTCATCCTTCATACATTTGTTAGTCTATAAGGTGCCACAGAACTCTTTGCTGCTTTTACAGATCCAGACTAACACAGCTACCCCTCTGATACTTAACACTCATCCTGTGTAGCCTGGTCTCCTACTTTTGCCAGCTGTAAGCAGAAAGGAGCATAGGAACTTTAACTCCATTAGAATACAGCAAACATTGTTTTGCCCAGTGTAAAGGGGATAAAATACTGGGGAAGACACCTTTTCAGATTCTTAAACACAAAGTAAAACATTAAAATATTAGTTTTCTTGAGTGTCTAGAAAATTATCCAGCTTTTCACTGGAGAAGGAGAAACTGAAGCTTGCTCTTACCTGGATGCTGTATGTGCCTGATTTTGCCTTAAAACAAAATGTTCCATGAGGGTCAGTCTCTGTTGTAACCAAAGATGCTTTGTCCTTGTCTTGTGGCATCATGATTACCTTGTATTTATTGAACTGTTTGATTGTGTCAGGGAAGCGAGTTACCGAGATCTGACCACACACACTGAATCTACAAATAAGATTGCCACCCATTAGCCAGAATACACAGATCCCATGTAAAGTATGTGCATTCAAGCACCATTAAAAAAGAAATATCACTAAGTTGGAGAGATAGATGTTCAGTGCAGTGCATGCCTCTTAGTTACCACAAGAGAATCCAGTAATATTAATGCAAGTTAATGTATAAGAATAAAGTTGATTAATGGAGTTACCATGCAGTTACTGCCCAACATGTATGTTTTAAATTGACTTACACCATCTCATAATAAGCTAAGTGTTTCCCAAAACTAAACACTGAACACATTTCTCTTTGGCTACAACAGCTCATTGTTAGCACAATGCTAAGTAGTATCTATGCCTCTGGTACTACCAATCATGCACTCAAAACTTTGAAAATCTAAACCTATCTATTGAAGGTTGGTTTTTTAATCAATTCACATTTCTACCCTTAACATCGTACTCACCCTGTTGCTATGATGTCAGCCAGCTGAGGTGTGTTCGGTGCAATTTTCACTGTAATGATATCAAAGAAGAGGTGCTCTTTCTGTGCATGAATGGTGTACGTGCCTGTTGTTATGTTTTCGAGGCGGAAAGAGCCATCAGCTTTTGTTTTTACTATAACAAAAAGACAAGACAGTGATGAAAAGGTGTGTAAAGTGCATTTTCTTGTCAGAGTTAAGAAAAAAATTCTCAGATGGCCTTCAAAGCTCCAGGTTACTTTTAGCGAGCATTGTGTGGCAAGATATAGTTAAAGGGTTTTTTTTTTGTTGTTGTTGTTTTTTTACTAACACAGCTTTTGTTTCTGTTTCTTACAGCTCTGTCCTTGATTTGGCAGGTTTTTGAAAGAGAAATTGTGACAAAGCTTTAGAAAAGTAAAACAATACGATTACAGTGCTATTGTTCTCATAACAACAGACTGAAAATGGAAAATTAATCCAGTGACTGAAAATCCCTTTAACTTGCCAAATAAACCACAACGAATGTGTCTTATTGCCCTCCAGTCTTTCGATCAATCTCAGGCCCTATTCCCCTAGTTCAGTTTTACTTTAGACTTTCCCTTAGCATCATAGGTCAAGACCACTGTGCACCTTTAATTTGGTCATTCAGTGTCACAGTAGCATCAGCAACACCTTCTCCTTCAGGGCCATTCAACACCCTGCCTGTGACCGAGAAGCCCATTACATGGAAAACAGGCTGTTGGGGAGGAAAAAAATATATGTTATATAGTGAATACAAATGTTAAACAGTGTTTGGCTGTACATTTGTAATTAGGGCATATAGAACAGTTTGTTTTTAAACACAGGAAATTTATAAAGAAAAAATTCTTTTCACTTTTAGGACTAAATCTCTCTGACGCGTTTGCTTCATAAATTCAGATCAAGATCAAAAATCAAAGCAGCTTATATCAACAGCTGCAGAAGCAGGATAGCTTTCAGCTCATTCTTTGGATTATTGTATTGCCTCTAAATCATGAGCAGGACCCACTGCGCTAGGCTCTGTACAAACACCAAACAAAATGACAGTCCCCACCCAAAGAATTTACAATCGAAGGAGCTCACATAACCAATTTAAAAGGTTACTAAGCATTTGCAACAAGGAGAGAACAAGTTCACTGATCTGGAGGACTATTTGCCCGATTTTGCTTTAAAACCAAGCTCAAGTGTCAAAGCACCATGTCACAGCGTTCAGATCTTCCCCTCTTATCAGCTTACATGCTCTACAGTTTGCTTCATACCCAAACATGGATTAGGAATTTGCTTAACATTGATCATTAGGAAGAAAACTCGGTTGGAACAAATCTGCTTTCTACTAAAATAAATGCAGTTGTTATAGGTATATATTTACAGGGAAGTTTTTCTCTGTAAATATCTGCATTTAACCCTTTACCTCGATTTTCAGACTGTCATGTTCTACCAAGAAGTCCAGTCTAGATGGAGCAACATCAAAGGTAATTCTCTCTCCCCTGTAGAACGGTATCTGGAAGAAGATGCATTTCTTTGAGTCCTAAGCAGCTGTGGTATAATCAAGGCATTGTGTCCTATGTGGCACATTAGACAAAGTTATGCTGCACAAATCTGGCACCCCTTGTTGCCTTTCTGAAATGGAGTTGAAAATTTGCTGGAGAAATAATTCAGAAGGATGGAGGAATGGAATGAGTTAACCTTTCAGAAATGTTCTGGTCTAGCAGACTTATGTTTAAGCACAATAGAGGAGAAATTAAATCAGGCAACCTAAGCTCCATTGTAAGAGTCACACGCAAACACACACAGCAGGGAATTAGTAAGTGTTGTCCACACAATCAAGAACAGCAAATATAAATGGTTATATAAATGCCTAAAAACAGAGTATATCATTGAAAAGCTGGCATTCAAGCCAAAATATTTTCACTAGTAGTCCTGGCATCTAGTGCAGAGGAGGATTTACAGCACACACTGAGAAGATTGCCTCATTGCAACTGTTTGCAGTTTCCTGCTAACACACCCAGCTACAAAGCAAGCAGACATTGTAAAGAGGAAATACATTTCCTTACTGTTTGCCCTCAAGTTAAGATGGGTCTTACCCTAGTACTCAGTCCTACATATTTTCAAGACATTATCTGGTGAATAACAATGAAACACACACTGAAGATTTCCCAGGTTTTATACAAAGAATGGATTTACACAATTTCTAGTGGTGAAAGGAGGAAAACAGCCAGGACTTCTGCATCCTATTTTTCAACTCTGTCACTGACTTCCTGTAAACCTCGCCCAAGTCACTTGACTGCTCATGTCTTAGGATATGTTTACACTACGAAATTAAGTTGATTTTATAGAAAAGTCGATTTTTTAGAATTTGATTTTATACAAATCTATTGCCTATGTCCACACCAAGCTCATTAAGTTGGCGGAGTGCATCCTCACTATCGCGGCTAGCATCAACTTACAGAGCGGTGCACTGCGGGTAGCTATCTGACAGTTCCCACGGTCTCCGCTGCCCACTGGAATTCTGGGTTAAGCTCCCAATGCCTGACGGGGCAAAAACTTTGTTGCGGGTGGTTTTGAGTTTATGTTGTCAGGCCCCCCCACCCCCTCCATGAAAGCAACGGCAGACAATCATTTCATGCCTTTTTTCTGGGGTCCCGTCCACCACACCTGCTCAGCCTACTGCCTGCCTGGATGATTGGAACCCCAGGCAGGCAGGAGGCTGAGCGGGGCTGGCGGACAGAGCCTCAGCCTGGCAGCGGGTTCCATCCTCCAGCTCCTGCCAGCCGGGGTCCCACTCAGCTGGCAGACCTCGGTGAGGTCGATCAAGGGTGCCTGAACAGACATGGCTATCCTCCTCTTAGAGCACCGAATGGGAGCCAGAGACTCCAGGTCATTCTCTTCTTTAAGTTTCATCTGCCTGGAACATCATGCGAGCTGGAGGCTTCTGCCTCAGGCTGCTCTCCAAGCAGTCAGCACCGCGTGGTCACACCTACCTGAGCCTGACCCTTGCTCCCATGGCTCATGAAGCCTGGACAGTAGTAAGGAGCAGTTCGACTTGTGGAATGACAAATCCAGAACGAAGGATTGCATGCTATGGGCCACATTAAGATTATTTCAGAGTCCTAGATAGCATTTACTCTCTATAAAAGGCTTCATGAAATTTTCCCCTACCCGTAACAAAAATGTTAATTTATCAGAGCAGCTGAAAGGGTAAGGAACCCGGGACTAAAACTTAGAAAGAGCTTTGTCATAAATAGATAGCTAAGGGTTAATGTTTCTTTCACCTGTAAAGGGTTAACAAAGGGAACCAAACACCTGACCAGAGGACCAATCAGGAAACTGGATTTTTTCAAAACTCAGGGAGGCGATATTGGGTCTGGGTCTTTTGTCTGTCTCTCGGCTATGGGAGGTTTTCTTTCTATCTTCAAGCTTCTAATCACAGTTCAAGTTGTGAGTACAAAGGTAGCAAACAATAGGCTTTTATTGTTTTGTTTTGTATTGCGGAATGTTTAAATTGTATCTCTTTTTGAATACGTTGTTCATTTTTTCTTTTAAGCATTGATCCTGTATTATTGTCATCTTCATACAGAGAATATTTTGATGTCTTTTTCTCTCTTTTTTTTATATAAGCTTTTTTTAAGACTGTTTGAGTTTTTCTCTCTGGGTAGGCTAAGGAACGAGGGGAGGGGGAATCTTTTGTGTTAGATCTACGGAGGGTAGCTCTCGACCAGGGATTGGGGGAGGGGAAGAGAGATAGAATCATTTCTGTTTCCTTGTATTTGGGGTTTGTCTCTTTGGAGAATAGAGGAGACATGCTTCTTGGTATTGTGATGTAAGAGAGTTGCATCAGTACTCTCAGGTTAGCCCAGAGAGGAAAGTCTGGGTGGAGAGGAGAGGGGAAGGGAAGTGGTTATTTCCTTTTGTTGTGAGACTCAGAGTCTCTGAGTATTGGGGTTTCCCAGGGAAGGTTTGGGGGCCAGAGGGAGCCAAACACCGAATTTTTGGCTGGGTGAGCGAGGTCAGATCTAAGCTGGAAATTAAGCTTAGAGGGGTTCATGCAGGCACCCAGATTTTTGGACACTAAGGTCCGATTTGGAAAAGATGCTTATGATATGAGTGGCAGGAAGTGGGGGAAAAAAAAAAAAGAAAAAGACATCAAAATATTCTCTGTCAAGGTGACAATAATACAGGATCAATTGCTTAAAAGAAATGAATAAACAACCTTTCAAAAGAGACAATTTAAACATTCCAGCAAACTACAACATGTAAATACAAACAAAACTATAAAGCCTATTGTTTGCTACCTTTGTACTCACAACTTTGAAACTGTAGATTAGAAGCTTGAAGATAGAAAGAACCTCCCATAGCCGAGAGCAGAAAAGACCAGACCATCAACTCATTCCGTGCCCTGGTGTTTTGAAAAAATCCAGTTTCCTGATTGGTCCTCTGGTCAGGTGTTTGGTTCCCTTTGTTAACCCTTTACAGGTGAAAGAAACATTAACCCTTAGCTATCTATTTATGACAAGCTTCCATATTATTTAACTCATAATTGATATAATTCAAAGTAAAATTTCACAGCACAGTCTGTTCTAAGACTAAAAATTCAGGAGGGGAGTCAGAAAAAGGAACAGTGATCTGTTTCCGCCCGGTTTCGAACCAGGGACGTTTTGTGTGTTAGGTGAACGTGATAACCAGTACACTAAGGAGCTTTTGCATGTTAGGTGAACGTGATCACCACTACACTATGGGGCTTTGGTGTGTTAGGTGAACGTGATCAGCACTACACTACGGGCTTCTCTTTTTTTGCCACAGACTTTACCGAATGCACAGGAATGTTTTCTCTAGCTACAGAAGCCACCTAATGCAATGTCTATATCTATGACCTTCCTGCTCACAAAGCGGTCATGCCCCCATCCAAGGCTGACACAGCGCGGAGTGCATGTGACACAGCGACCTGCCTCAGGCAGGATTGCTAGCAAGGCATGGTACTTTCGCTGTTAAGCAAACACAACAATTCTTTCCTGGCCTCTGCCGCTGAATACCTCCACACATTACGCTGTGCCCTAGCAGTGCGGGAGGACTGCATGAGCTCGGAAAACATGTCATAGCAAGTGCGTTCTTTTCGCCTTCTAATCTGCAATAACCTCAGGGATGGAGATGATAGGCGGAGCGTAGAGACATTCTAGGGGGACTGCATGGTCACCTGTGCTGCTGAGTGCTGCTGCATTCGCCACGCTGGCCAAACAGGAAATGAAATTCAAAAGTTCCTGCTTTTCCTATGTACCTGGCTAGTGCATCTGAGTTCAAAGTGCTGTCCAGAGTGCTCACAATGGAGCATGCTGGGATAGCTCCTGGAGGCCAATATCATCGAATTGCATCCACGCTACCCCAAATTCGACCCAGCGATGTTGATTTCAGCGCTAATCCCTTCATCAGGGAGGAGTACAGAAATCAATTTTAAGAACCCCTTAAATCGACAAAAATGGCTTTACCGTGTGGACAGGTGCAGGGTTAAATCGATCTAACATGGTTAAATTCGACCTAAACTCATAGTGTAGAGCAGGGCTTAGTTCACCCATCTGTGCCGAGGGGGGGAGGGTTGCCAGATGACAGATGCTGGTCAGAACAATCTCTGATCAGTGCGCAGCTTTGGGATTTCAATGGGAAGATCAAATACACTGATGCAGCTGCCTCACTTACATGTACTGACAGGAAGGCACAATGTTAGTGCAATCATAGCTGCGGGTGCCTCTATGTCACTAGATAAAGCCAAGGGAATGGATGCATGGTGCATTCCAACCATTCTACAGGTTGCAATGCCAAAATGCTCTATACCAGGCTCTCACATGAGACCTAATTAGAAGACTTACAAGGTCTTTTCCTCCCTGGCTGAGAGTGGATATATTTATCAGGAATTGTGAGTGAACTAAAGCGGGGTGGCAAAAGAAGAGATCTTTAAGGACACAATCCAGCAGCAGCTATCTGCAGCTTTCCAGTCCAGTACAAGCCCCAGGGGAGGTCTGTGACTGGCTGAGCTATCCAGATGAGAACCGGATTTGCTTCATGAGTACTGCCTCAAAAACCACACCACACAGCTCTTCCACCCCAACTTACTGCAGTGCCCAGCTTTTTACACTGCACAACTCTTTTCCAGCTATTTCATCCAATACAGAAAGCTTCCATTAGTGCTGTTTTGGCAGCTAGAAAATTATGAATTCTGGTTTAGAAAAAATAAGAAACTCAACAGCAATCTAGTATACAAAGAAGGGATGAACTTTCTAGTTACCTACCACAGTGTATTCCCCACTCGGTAAAGACAGGAAGGTGAAAGATCCATCCTCTTTTGATATAACATTGCACAGATAGGAAAGAGACTCGTCTCTTGCTTGGAACCCATCAACTGGAGAAACGTTGCAGCCCATAATGTCCTGTGCAAATAAAAAGCAATATTACTTCCTTCCAGGGCCGCCCAGAGGATTCCGGGGGCCTGGGGTCTTCAGCGGCGGGGGGCCCTGCTTTGGCGGTAATTCAATGGCGTGGGGTCCTTCCATTCCGGGACCTGCCACCAAAGTGCCCCGAAGACCTGCAGCGGGGAGCCCCCGCTGGCGAATAACCACCGAAGCGGGACCTGCTGCCGAAGTGCAGCCGGGTCTTCAGCGATAATTCGGTGGCGAGGAGGCCCCGCCGTGGGTCATCGGGGCACTTCGGTGGCAGGTCCCGGAACGGAAGGGCCTCCTGCCTTCGAATTATCACCGAAGACCCGGCTGCACTTCAGCGGCGAGTCCCGCTTCGGCGGTAATTCGCCAGCGGGGGGTCCTTCCGCCCCAGAGTGGAAGGACCCCCCACCGGCGAAGACTGGAAGCAGAAAAAACTCCAGGGGCCCGGGACCCGCAGTTTTCCAGGGGCTCCAGAGCGAGTACAGGACTCCGCTCCAGGGGTCCTGAAAAACCCTCCTGGGGGTCTGGGGCAATTTGCCTCTGGGTGGTCCTGCTTCTTTCTCCCATATGTTCTGTCTCCTCCTGAGTGGAGAAAAACAGTTACACTTCACAAAGAGGGACAGATTTTCAAAAGCAGCCTCTAAAATTAAATCTTCAAATTTGCACCCATGAGTTCTTGTGCACACTTTTTTTTTTTGTGGTGGGGGGAGCAAATGTTTAGATGTGGCACAAGACTTGTGTGTGCCTTCAGGGGCAGAGTTTGAAAGTGTGTAAAAGAGAAAATCACATGAATGAAATGTTATGTAGCAAGTTTAAAGGCACAAGAATCAATAAATTCAACATCTAACAGCTGCACTGCTTGTCTGTACAGCACTATTTGTAATACTGTGGACAGGATTAATATTTTAGGCTAGAGGTGTTGTCATAAACAGATGATAAAGGGTTAATGTCTCTTTTACCTGTAAAGGGTTAACAAGCTCAGTAAACCTGGCTAACACCTGACCAGAGGACCAATCAGGAGACAAGATACTTTCAAATCTCGGTGGAGGGAAGTCTTTGTTTTGTACTGTTTGTCTGTTGTTCTCTCTGGGGGTCTGAGAGGGACCAGACATGTATACAGGCTCTCCAATTTTTCTGAAAAAGTCTCTTCTATTCAATACTATAAATACTAGATAGGCGGATTAGGCATTTGTTTGTTTTCTTTATTGCAAATGTGTATTTTGCTGGAAGGATTTTAACTCTGGTTGCTGTAACTTGTATATTATGTTAGGGGGAGAGGAGTCCCTCTAGTCTCTATAAGCTGAAAGACCCTGTAACATTTTCCATCTTTTCCATCTAATTTTACAGAGATAATTTTTACGTTTTTTCTTTCTTTAATTAAAAGCTTTTCTTTGTAAGAACCTGATTGATTTTTTTTTATTCTTGTGTGAGACCCAAGGGGACTGGGTCTGGACTCACCAGGGATTGGTGGGGAGAAAGGAGAGAACGGGGAGGGAAAGGTTAATTTCTCTCTGTTTTAAGATTCAAGGAGTTTGAATCACAGTGATCTCCCAGTGTGACCCAGGGAGCAGAAAATCTGGGAGGAAGAAAGGACGGGGAATGGTTTATTTCCCTTTGTTTTAAGACCCAAGGGGTTTGGGTCTTGGGTCCCCCAGGGAAGGTTTTGGGGGACAGAGAGTGTACCCAAACACTATATTTTGGGTTGGTGGCAGCGTGATAAGATCTAAGCTAGGAATTAAGTTTAGAAGGGAACAGGCAGGTCCCCACTTTCTGGACGTTAAAGTTCAAAGGGGGAAAAAACCTTGACAGGTGTGTTTTGGTTTCCCCCTCCCCCCCAAAGAATGATAAGCACTTGAAAATAAACACTTAAGAACAAATGCTTTCTGAACCAGAACAGTAATTTTCATAGTCCTGTGCTACAGTGGGTGGGAGCTGGAGTTGCCATACCAGATGAGATCAGGTCCATCAGGTGTGGTATGCTGCCTCCAACTGAGGCCAGGGTCTGATGCTTCACAGGAAGATGAAAACCCTAGTGCTGCACAATGCTGCGCCAGAAGTTCTTCCCTGACCCCTGTGGCGCTTCTGCGTTGCTGGAGAAACCCAAGATTTGTGACCCAGGGGTTAGCATGCAGGGACAGGTAACTGGACAAATATGACTTTAGAAAAATGTAGGGGATTAAATCCCCCTTCTCGCCCTCCCAACAAAAATCATATGACTCTGATGTATACATGAACACTTACATATACTGCAACCTTAGAGCTCACACACATGCTTAATCTCACTGAGCTCATGTGAGTAAAGTTAAACACAAGCAGACATGTTCATAAAATAAGGGCCTTTTTGTAAAAGAATAATTAAAGGAACACCATTATTCATTATCAAACTACAAATGTTCTCTATTTATATCCTTATTACTAATAAAATATGTCTGATCTGTCAATACCTCTTTGCTGATTGAGGAGGAGAAAAGAAGAAACATGACTCCTTTCATGGGTTCCCCATCACTCCGCACAGAGCCTGAAACATTGTAGCCAGCAACAACTAGAGGGCCAGCAGCATAGGCATTAGAATTGGTCACTCGCACCACCGTGTTCGCCTGAAACGTAGAAGCCGATACATTTCAATCAAAAATAATAATAGGATGCCTTTTATACCGTTAAACAAAAGCAAGACAGCTAAACAATGCAACTACACACATAATATTCAAAAAGGGTTTATAATCCACAGCATCATTATTCAGGGTGAGGGTAATTCAACACAGCAACAAGCAATGTGTCAGACAGAAGACCCTGCTGAAAAACTACGATTAAGTTCCTTTAACAGAAGATTGGGATGGACAGAAGTCCATGGGAAGTAAGTGTCACTACTATTAAGGCCTGGTCACCCACTGGCCATCTCAACATAAGACTGGACTGCAAACTTTCTGTTTACAAATACAAGCAGGAAGGTGCAGGCTCTGCACATGCATTTTTGATGATGTACAGTCATTCAGTCTGCTAGCCTTGTACCTTTAAAGCCCAGCCTGACAAGGCAGTTTCCCACCCGCCCAACTGAAATTTACAAAAAACATCAATCAAAACTTGTTTCACTGATTCAGATCTTCTCTCATGTTCATTCCTAATTACTTAAAACAGAGCGCACTAATCAATATACACTCACAATAAACAGAAAGTCGCCTCCTTTTTATCAATGCTTTCTGGGCACTAACCTCTTTCAATGTCCAGGTAGGATGAGATGCAAAGATTTCATATTCTCCGGGAAGCACTTTGAAAAAGGCAAACCTGTGCAATATGAAATGTTATTTTTCTCAGCATTTCCACCATATTCATAGAACAAACAGATAGCGGTACACATCAGAAAAAATATTTTAGCAAAAAATCAAAATTAGCAATAATCCCAAATAATTTAAAATATTTTCTTCCCAAATATACTAATACAGTATAAACTTAATAAATCAACCAATCAATTGCTTGCACACACAAAACTCACTTCCCTCCAGCTTGGGTCACAGTAGCTTGTATGTTTACTTCAGTACCAGGATTTCTCAGTACAACCTGGACTCCTGCAGGACCTAAGGTTTGACCCTTGCTGAGAACCTGTCAAGATGAACAAAAAGTACAACTCCTCCTCACTTAACATTGTAGTTATGTTCCTGAAAAATGCGACTTTAAGCGAAACAACGTTAAGCGAATCCAATTTCCCCACAAAAATTCATGTAAATGAGGGGGTTAGGCTCCAGGGAATTTTTTTTCACCAGACAAAAAGACTATACACACAGTATAAGTTTTAAACAATTTAATACTGGTACACAGTGTTGATGATTATGAAACTTGGGTTGAGGTGGAGGAGTCAGAGGATGGGATATTTCCCTTACTGCTAAATGATGAACTAGCAATTGGCTGAGCCCTCAAGGGTTAACTCTCTCTCTACACAAGGCAGCAGGAATGGAGGGAGATATGCGCATTTCCCTAAAGTACACTGCCTTGTTAATTAGATCAGCTTGCCCAGAGGCTGAAAGCTCCCTTCATCCTAAATCCTGGTCTGTCCCCCCTGCTCTATGGAAGATGGGGTAATCGGGGTGCAAGAGCAGGGGGGAGGGGGACATCTTGACATTGGCCCCCCTCTTCCTTCTCTCCCACCCCCAGCAAGCAGGAGTCTCAGGGAGTAGCTCCAAGGCAGAGCGCAGGAGTAGCAAATGGCAATGGGGGGGAGGGACACAGCTGAACTGCAGCAGCTGCTGCACAGGGAACTTAGGGGTCCACCCTGGTTCAAAGCTCCCACCAGCTAGCGGCAATGGGCTGCTCTTCCTGCAAACACTACACAAAGCAAGCAGCTGCCAAACGATGTTAGAAGGGAGCATCACACAACTTTAAACGGGCATGTTCCCTAATTGATCAGCAACATAACTACAAAACAAGGTTAAGCGGGACGACTTTAAGTGAGGAGTTACTCTAACTTACCTAGCAGCAGCATACTGCTCCTATGAAATAGACATGCATTGTTAAAGTGAGATTTGGCAAAAGAACGTAAAAGAAGTCTAACCTTTCCAGTCACAGAAAACCCTGTAAACACAAAGTTAATATCGCCTCCTTTTGTGCAAATGTCATTAACACCATCCACATGGATGTCCACACTAGTTGGCTCTGGGGGGAAAAAAAAGAAATTGCAAACTACATTAGAGGGTCTATTTTACTGCAGCTTTGCAGAATCATCATGGAAATTTACTCGCCCACGCACAGTAATAGCTTGCCAACCCTTACCATATGAAGGGACTACTGATGTTTAACTCACCTATCAAAAAGTTAATTTCCCCAGGCAAATGAAAGAATCGCCTCATTATTTTGTACACTATTTTTAGTGTTTGATTGTATTTTACTGAAATGTTTTAAGCATCTTTAAAAAGCAAATCATTTAAATTCAGAAACAAGTGACTGAATAATGAAGTCATAAAATGTTCTCATTAGAGAGGTCCTGGAATATAAAGACCCGTAACTGACAATCACTTAAAGTTGCCTTGAAAACATCCCCCTCACAGACACATTAGAGTCAAGCTAGTAGGGTTTCTTCTCTCCCCCATCTAGCGACTTAAGTTTCTTCAATGAAATACAGTTAAAGTCAACATGCACTTTTTGCTATAACGTGGTAAAAGGGGAAAGTCTTGTGGCTGGTGATTTAGTCTGGGAGTTCATTTTCGATAGAAAGATATTTAATTAGGAAAACAAAACTTATTTTGTTTACTGAAAATCCTTAATGCTAGTTTCTATGTTCATTCTTCAACCTACAATTCAGTGTTTCACTGGAGTGCCAATACTCCAGCAGCCATTTTCCACATTTGAAGGAGTCCATAGCAGTAACCACCCCAAAGCATGGCCCATAGTAAGAGCCTCATGAGCCCCTTCCCCTACCCACAGTTCATTCAAACTTCTATTACAAGCTCCAAAACTTCATGCACCTTAATTCTATAAAATTGAAGATCCTGGTGTCTTCTGGGAAATTTTTCTTCACAGAAGCAGGAAGAGTAACAACTAAAAAAACATGGTATGTGTTGCTGTTCTGTACTTCCCGCTCTCTACAGTTAAGCTTTAAAAGAGTTTCAGGACACACTGAACACATTCAAGATGACACAAATACTCTAAAATGGTCACTATTTCTACAAATGCATTCACAATTGCCCTATTACAATTTATTTATATACAAATAAGAAGCTCCTATCCCAACCACTGGACATTTGTGACATCTTTAAAACAGACACGGTCTGATTTTCAAAGGTACAGAGCATCCACAGCTCCTATTGACTTCAGTTAATTGATGGGCACTCACAGCATTTCTGAAAGTCAGGCCTATACAGTCCAGGCATTTCAACCAGTGCAAAATATAACAAATCCAGTAGCCTAACCCTTAGCGAAGACAAACCACAAAAAAGTCAAATTTTAAAATACCCTATTCCGCTGACCATTCTCATTTCCATCCAAAACCCCCACTCTCTTCAAGCAGTATAGCCTATACAGGTAACCAGACTGTCCAGTTAGTGGTTTTTGTTATGTGCACAATAAGGATTGGGATGAAACCAAACTAATTTTCAAAGAGAGGTACATTTAGAGCTTATCTCATTTGAAACAATTGTTTTTTCCTGCCTACAAATCAAAGCCAGTCTAAAGGAGGCAATGGAACGGCTGCATGTACAATTGCACCACTTCTACAACAGATCAAGTACTCACCAAAACTCCAGCCAAGAGGCGGTTCAATCTTAAGAACAAAATCCCCCTAGAAAAAGAGCATAATGAGGATTGTTTATTTAAATAGAATCATCCAGCTTAAAGAAAAACATTCAGTGCAGAGTTTCAGTGTTTTAGACTGTACATAAGAACACACTGAAAACATCCAAAGTATTATTTTCAAATCCCTGTGACTACTTGAGTATCTCCATTCAGGAACTAGGTCAGGGGCCTCTCTCAACAGGGACTTCCATTTCAGTGATGATATCCCCAGGAGACCTGTGGAAGATACTAAGGCCCCAGTCCTGCCATGAGCTCCATGCAGATAGGCCCATAGATCCATGCAGAACCCCACTGAAGTCAATAAGGTACCATAGGCACTCAGGGATCCGCCTGTGCAGTGCTCATTGTAGGACTGGGGCCGAAGCACTGGAAGTCTGAAAGCCTCCAAGTTATGAGGAGTATAATTTAATTAACCAATTTTGGGAAAAAAAAAAATTATTATTAGAACATTTGAAGCTATTTCCATTTTTTTCCCCCCAATGTAAGCATCAGCTTTCCCAGTATAACTTTGCACCAAACTCTAAAAAGACATTTCATCTACAAACAGGACTGAAAATTAAATCAGCCCATTATGTTACTGCATGGTAGAGAGACCACAACAGCTTTAGCTTCTTACCTTATCATACAACGGAATCATGAAGTAGCCATTATTTGGGGCACAATCTGTTTGGTATTTCAGAGTCCCATGCTTTGTATATAATTTTATCTACAAGAAAGAGAAAAAGATGAAAAGTTGTCTCTGAAAAACTCACATGTAAGTGAAGTCTGCAAGAGGAATTCCCAGTGAATTTTGCACCTCAAAACCATCACACAGTTCCATGGGGATAAGAGAGGGGAAATTTATGGGGGGTGGGGAAGGAGAGAAGGAGAAGAATCACACAAAAAGGTGAATCTCAGACTTGGGAAAACATGGATGAATGTTTTTAAAAAGAATGCAACTTAAGAGCAAAATATATTAACGGAATACTGTCAACTTGAAATCTAGACAACATAAAAAAAATAGTTAAAGTGGTTTTACACAAATTCCCAAATGCTCACGCAATCTCTTTTGTGGTTTTACAATCACGTTTTCCTAGAGGTGTTTTTTTGTTTTTGTTTTTTTAAATTGTTCTCTCTCCCTCTCCTATTGCAATACAAAACCAACAAACAAAATGGAAATTAAGTGACTGGCTAGTCTGGGAAAAACAATGAACCTTGCTAAACACAAAAAGCTGTCAAATGCACAAAATGGAAAAAATATTCTCTCTGTAGTCTGCCAATTCAAATAAGATTAGCTCTTGCTAACTGTTGTAGGGAAAAACATTCAGGCAAAGTTTGATTTTTAAGTTGACAGCCTCTCTTTAAAAGGGCATTTAAAACCCCCACAATCCTCTGCAACATTAGATGGACCTTAAAGACAGCAGAAACACATGGGGTTTAAAAGACAACAAAACCAGTTTAAAAAAATAATAGTAACACTCCTTTCAAACACATCAGCATCCTCCAATTTTAAAGAACACCTTAACCCTAACTTGGGAGAGGGATAGTTTGGGGACTATTTCCCATGGAAGGCGCTGACACACAGGAGCGATGGGTGACCTTGTAAAAAAACCTGGAGGGGCAGATAAAATCCACCATTCAAACCACCAATGGGCCTGAACCAGATACCCTCCAACCCTGGGCGAGGTCAGATACAGGCTCGCCCGCGTGACACGCACAAACCAGGGGGGACCCGGCTGCCCCTGTGGGGCAAGAGGGAGGGCACGTGCCAGCCGCTCTCGGAGCCGGGGCCTGAGGAGAGGGACCCAGGAGAACCGGGGCTGTGGCGGAGGACCCCCCCGGCAGGGAAGCACGGGGCACAGGGAAGGCCCCAGCCCCAGGGGGTGCCCCGGAGGCGGGGTCTCTGCGGGGACCCGGGCCGCTCACCTCGATCAGGGAGTAGCTGATCTCCACGTCGGACTTGACGAAGCCCCCGCACCCCACCACGATGTCCTCGGAGCCCCGCGCCAGGGCCCAGCACAGAGCCCAGCAGAGCGCGGCCACCCAGCCCCGCCGCATCCCGCCCGGCTGTCCACGCGGGACAGGAGCAGGCGCTGAGTCACGCTCCGCGGCTGGGCCACCGCAGCCGGGCTCTGCCCGCCCGGCGACAGGCGGCTCGCGGAGAGGGCCCGAAGGCCCGCGGAGTAGGAGCTGAAACCGCAGCCTGCTGCCATCTGCTGGCTTGGAGGGTTCCCACACCTGAGAGCCCAGACTCGGCTCCATCCCCCAATCCCGTCCCCTCCAAACCTTGCCCCATCTCCCCATGACCACCCATGACCCGCCCCCGCCCCACCCCCAGTCCCGTGCCTTGTCCCAGCCCCCTCCACCCATACTCCTAAAAGCTACCCCACTCCCCCTCCACTCCAGGCTCGTATACCCTCAGTTCCTATATTCTGCTCCATTTCCCCTCCACCCCCAGTTCCTATACCCCCAGCTTCCATCCTAAGGTTTTGTTATATAACTGCATCTAAGCAAGTTGTACAAGCCCTAAAATTTGCTACAAACTAATGAAATTCAAATACTGGGCACTGAAACACTCAGCACTTCTCTAAGACCGTTTTAAACCCCGCTTATTTCCTATGTTCACGCTAACTTTGTGCTCTTTCTGCCTGTTATCAACATCATCACCTAGAAAAATAATTTACCAGCCCAGGTTATTTATAGTTATTTTGTTTAAAAAAACAAGCTGATGTTTGAGCTCTATTATACTTTGCTCTAGATAACCTCATGCAACCCAATGCCAAAACAGGGACAGAATGTTTTAGATGGAGCCACTGACTCTGCAGAAATCTTCCAGCAAGAGTGACCAGATGTCCTGATTTTATAGGGACAGTCCCAATTTTGGGGTCTTTTTCTTATATAGGGTCCTATTACCCCCCACCTCCTGTCCCGATTTTTCACACTTGCTGTTTGGTCACCCTACTTCCAGCTAAAACAAGGCATGAAAAGATGTACAGAAGCCAGGGATTTGCTATAAAGGGAAGCCTAGAGAATCTATCTCAAACAATCTGTTCACTGGCTTTAAGCACTCAGACCAGGGTAGCCAACCTATGGCATGTGTGCCAAAGGCAGCATATAAGCTGATTTTCAGTGGCACTCACACTGCCCGGGTCCTGCCCACCAAGGGCTCTGCATTTTAATTTAAGTTTAAATGAAGCTTCTTAAACATTTTAAAAACCTTCTTTACTTTACATACAACAATAATTTAGTTATATATTATAGACTTATAGAAAGAGACTTTCTAAAAACATTAAAATGTATGACTGGCACGCGAAACCTTAAATTAGAATGAATAAATGAAGACTCGGCACACCACTCCTGAAAGGTTGCCGACCCCTGACTTAGACATTACTTAGCGTGTAAACTCATCAGGCAGGGACCATCTTTCTTCATGTGTTGGTATAGTGCTTAGCTCAATAGAACCCTGATCCATTAGCTCCTATGAACTACTGTAATACAAATTAATAATTATTATTAATAACAATACTGAAGGCCCAATTTTCTTTGGTGCAGAGCTTCCACCCTTCCCAGTGAACTTAGGGTTTGACTACACTGGAAACTTCAAAGCGCTGCCGCGGGAGTGCTGCCGCAGCAGCACTTTGAAGTGTGAGTGTGGTCGCAGTGCCAGCGCTGGGAGAGAGCTCTCCCAGCGCCGCACGTACTCCACCTCCCCATGGGGATTAGCTTGCAGCGCTGGGAGCCGCACTCCCAGCGCTGCGGCACTGTTTACACTGGCACTTTACAGCGCTGTATCTTGCTGTGCTCAGGGGGGTGTTTTTTCACACCCCTGAGCGAGAAAGTTGCAGCGCTGTAAAGCGCCAGTGCAGCCAAGGCCTCAGTTAGGGCTGCAGGCCCTCAGTAACTTTCCAGCTAGGGAATGCATTTCCCTTTCCAGCTCCTATATAGATATTTTCTGTGGTTTACATTAAGGGACAGATTTTCAAGAGCTCTGCACCTAGTAGCTCTCATTGTTCTCCCTGAGCATTTTTGAAAATCTGGTCAGTTCATGCAGGTGTCTCAGACCCTGTCTACACAAGAAAATTGTCCATATTTAACTAAACTTGCTCAGGGCTGATCTACACTAGAAACGTAGGTTGGTTTCACTACATCAGTCAGGTGTGTGAAAAATCCACACCCCTGAGCGGCATAGTTAGGCCAATCCAAGTCTCCATGTAGACAGAACTAAACAACAAAAGAATTCTTACTTCAGCCTAGATACTACCTCTCTGAGAGATGGATTACCTATGCTGACGGGAGAATACTTCCCATCAGCATAGCAATGTCTACACTGAGCGCTACAGTGCACAGCTGTAGCATATTAACTGTAGTAGACAATTCGTTAGTAACTGATTTAGTTTAATCAGTGCAACCTCCATGGATTTTGGATTAACAGTGCCTTATAACAATTTAGTTTGATTCTTCCTGAGTTAATTAAGGGTATGTCTTCACTACAGAGATTATACCTGCATAGCCACAACAGAAAGGGGTGTTGGTGTAGCAACACCAGGTTGCTGAATGAAGTTAGCTAGTAGCCAGAAGCCCCCTTTCATTGACATAATTGCATCTACGCAAGGGGTTAATGCAGCATAGCAAAGTCATTCAGGGGCGCAGTTTTTCCACACTCCAGGCCCTGACCCACATGCCTATGCTGCTATTGCTTTCTAGTGTACCCCAGGCCTAAAAGAGATCATTAGTGTTAATTAGTGAAATTGATGCAACTTTCTCTGGGCTGTAAGCCAGGGCTGTCCTTAGCCATAGGCAGAATAGGCAGCCGCGTAGGGTACCACTCTGCCAGGAGCCCAGAGAGACGGGAAGCAGTGAAGCATGTAAGAGCAGGGCTGCTGGGTCCTAGAGAGAGCCAAATGCAGCACAGTCTGAGGGAGGGGCTGCTGGGAAGTCTCTGGGAAGGGGTGGGGGAAGGAACTCATCTGCAGGGGCTG